>NC_134560.1:15693451-16298465 GCF_025594145.1 Primulina tabacum | reverse complement strand
TGTGAATAATAAATTATTATTGAACCTAAAAGAACTTATATACTACTTATCTCAAATAAATTAACAAATCCTTAAACATTATTTTACATTAAAATAACTTATTATTTATCTTAAATAAATTTTAGGAATGTTTTCTTAATATTAAATTTTATCTTCATACTCCAACTCCAGTCCGGCCTCACTTATTTAACTGAAAAGATAACAACTAAACTACTGCATAAAATAATTAAATTTAAAGAAAATAATTTAAATCCTCATGCATAAAATCATTTTAATTTAAATAATAGTAATTATGAATGGCTTATACGTAGTTTGATTTAACGGGTTCTACATAAATCGTCGTAAAAATATCTTTAACATAACTTAAAATCATAAATCATAACTAGTGCGGAAAACTAGCGTCGGTCCTCGGGTTATGTGCACTTTCAGTCCAGCAAGGTCAACCATCAAGACCTCCATAAATATTATTATCATAATCACCTGCATCAATCACACCTAGTGAATCTAAAAACTCAACATGTCATATCCTTGATAACAAGTAATACGTAATACAGTTAACATATAACAGTGAAAAATACTTGTACTTAAAATATCATTTTCATGAAGATGCATAAACTTAAACATTTTCGTAAACATTTTCACGATACATAAACTTTAAATAAAAACATTTTCATATCAACATATTCATAAACCTTTGCATAAACATAAACATATTCATATTTGTATCCATATTCATATCACCATACGTATTCATATTCATATCACCATATTCGTCATAAACATATTCATATTCATATTATCATCAACATATACGTATTCTTTTTTCCTTACGTTGAATTCAGACCGTTAATTGTGACTTTTGTGTTCATCTACGTCTACGTCTACGTGTTGAACGATGGATCCATCTACATGTAACAACAGTACTGGACGGCGGGGGACACCAGCAACACTCTCACCGGTCAACTGGGCCCTGGCCTCACGTATTAACATGTCATCGTATACATCTACATATCCGTATCCAAGGAAACACGATCGTCGGGTTCCCACTGGGACCATAACCCTCACGAAATTTCCAACATATCATCGTATTAATCACAATTACTTCACTTTCAACGTTTCATATTCTCATCACTTTAAAAATTTAAACATGCATATAACATTTTTCTTTTAAACCAAGCTTGCAACATATCTTTTAATGTCCATATTTAAACCTAAAAAATCCATGAACATTTAAAAATCATAATTTAACATAAAAATTCACAAACATCCATAAACATTGAAAATAGTCATGTTAGATTATAAAACAGCATTCAGGACACTGCCATGATGTTTACTAATTTCTAGGTGTAAAATGACCGTTTTACCCCTAGATGTAAAATTGCACGTTTTTGACATTTTCTGAATTCCATTGACTCTATCATGTCCCAATTAATTATTTAAGCAAACAAAATTTTCTCTTATTTTTATTTAGCTTAAATCGAGAACTTTTAAATTAATCTTTAAATGTGACATATTAATGCGTTTTAATCCCGAAGTAAACCAAACCTTAATATAAAATTCCCAAATTAAAAACTTAGACTTTTCATAATTATTTGAGCTTAATTATAATTTTCCATAATTTTATTAGGCTTAAATCTAGGTATTTCATTTAATTCGTTAATTAACGTTTCGTGTCGCGATTAAATCTCGTATAAATCCAAAACTCAATTTTGATCTCAAATTTTAAACATAGCATTTTTATTATTTATTGTACCCTTTCAAGTCATGAGCCACACCCGTGGAACCATGGATTCAATTTTAGTTCTTAAATTTTTGTTTTTGACACCTTATCGAACACACCGAGCCATCTCCTAAAATACTCGAGCCACGCCCGAGCCACTGTAGAACCCGTTAAATCAGACTACGTATAAGCCATGTATAATTACTATTTTTAAATTAAAATGATCTTTTTATGCATGAGGATTTATATTCATATTTTAAAATTGGTTGAGTTATGATCATTTGTTTTTATCGCAGAAGTTTAATTATTATCTTTTCAGTTAAATAAGCGAGGCCGGACCGGAGTTGGAGTATTGAGATAAAATTTAATGATAAGAAAATATTCCTAGAATTTATTTAAGATACAAGATAACTTATTTTAATGAAAAATAATGTTTAGGGATTTAATTAATTAATTAGAGATAAGTAGTAAATAAGTTTCTTTATGTCCAATAATTGATTAAACAGCCTAAATTAAAATGTGTGACCAATTGATATAAATTAATCCAGGCCTATTTTATTAAAAAATTGTAATTAACATGTTAGTAATTTGTTTTAAATAATTAGCCATGCATGCAAGAAAATTATCATCCTAAATTAAATTTACTATTTCACTAAAATACATAATAAATATTTAAAACTTTAAGGAGTTAAAATTCAACAAACAGAAGTTTAATTATTATTTTTTCAATTAAATAAGCGAGACCGGACCGGAGTTGGAGTATTGAGATAAAATTTAATGATAAGAAAATATTCCTAGAATTTATTTAAGATAAAGAATAACTTATTTTAATGAAAAATAATGTTTAGGGATTTAATTAATTAATTAGAGATAATAGTAAATAAGTTCCTTTATGTCCAATAATTGATTAAAAGCCAATTAAAATGTGTGACCATTTGAGATAAATTAATCTAGGCCTATTTTATTTAAGAAATTGTAATTTAACATGTTAATAATTTGTTTTAAAGAATTAGTCATGCATGCAAGAAAATTATCATCCTAAATTAAATTTACTATTTCACTAAAATACATAATAAGTATTTAAAACCTTAAGGAGTTAAAATTCAACAATTAAGCAATATTCGGCCACCTCCTTCAAAGATTTAATTAAGTGTGGCAACTCACCATTTTTAATTATTTTCTAAATCCTTCATGGTAGAATAATTCCATCAATTTAAATCCCCACTAATTAATAATTAAGCAATATTCCCACCTTGTTTTAATAGCTAAAAATCGGCCAACACCATCCCATCAAATCCCCCTATCCATCATTATATCAAATCATTTCCTTATCTCTCAAGCTCTAGGATAGCAAGATTTTATTTACCATTCTAATATCCCATTTAATTAGTAAACTCCCTTCATTTCCTAACCACTCTCCCTCACTTCATTCTCTCGAAATTCAGAAGAAAAACCTAGCCAAAAATCGTGAGTTACATCAAGGAAGAGAAGAGAGAAACAAGTAAGAAAAGAAAAGGAACTCCATCTCCGCCGCGCCGCTTTCGTCGTTTTGGATTGTTCTTTCGAAAATCAATTCCAGGCATGTATATATGGTTTCTTTGCTCTTCAATCAAGTCATATATCATTGTTTTAAACCATTACATGTCCTTGATTCATGATAAAACCGAAATCATGACAGCAACTTGAACAAAATTCTACACAGATTTTTCGGCCATCCCTTCATGCTTCACGGGTGAATTGTTTTTGTGATTTCAGGGTGTGGCTCGGTTCCAGGCACTCAAAGCTGAATATAGACATGTACTAGGGTGCGTTGAGATCATGTTGGTTTGTTGGTTCCAGCCCATGCACGTTAGGAAGAGACGTGATTGCAACATTCCCCATAGTTGCAATATGTGTCTCGATTTTTGTTGTTTGGATGCCTAAGGTGATGGTTTGGATTGTGGCTGGCCTAGGGCCTGTAGCCATGGTTAGAACTCTCCCCTAGCATGCTTAGGACGTGACCAAGTTAGCCTTTCATGGCTTGGTTCATGGTCCCATCGATATTTTTAAACAAACAACACAAGTGCCCCTTCGGTTTTCATGTTTCCGATTTTGGTTGCGTGAGTTGCTTTCGATTTCTAGAGTGTTGTGTGGATCTTGGTTGGCTTCTAGCCCTTATCCATGGTTCACACAATACCCCATGATGTCTAGATCAAGCCATGGTCAATCATATAGCAACTGGAATGATACATGACAACAAAATGAAGCAACACCCCCCACGGTACAGCATGATGTTCTCGGGTGGAGCTTCGAGTTGTCGTAGGTGTTTGTTTGGATTGTGGTTGGCCTAGGGCCCTTAGCCATGGTTCAGGCCACACCTTAAGATGTTAAGAAGAGGCTCTGGTTGGTGGTTCAAGCCCCAATGGCCAATAGCCTCGTAAACGAAGGAAGGAAGCACAGCAGCTGCTGCTGCATTTTTTTGACAGCAGCTTGGGCTTCGGTTCAGAGGCTTGTTTCGAGTTATTGGTTGGCCTTTAGCCTATGGCCTTGGACTCGACAGTACCTCAATGAGTTAGGAAGGTCAAGTTTTTGGCCGTTCGTGATTTGGTTAAGTTTAGAGGTCGTACGAGAATTTACGGTGCGATGTACCAAAGTGACTCTCGAAAGAGCGTTTCATGATTTTGGCCTCCATGCACAATTTTCGTGTATTACAGCCCTTGATATATATTTTGCAGTATTTTAGGTGTATTTTAATCATGACTAAACGTTGGTTCGTTGTTGGTTCGGGTTGGTACGGAGTCATGGTTAGATACTAAGTTTGTTGGGCGTAATTGTCTCGTTTTTGGTTCGATTATGATAGGTTGGTCAAGTTGAGATTATTTGCATGTGTCTCATGTTAGAATTAGGTCGCAGCGAGCCTGGAAACGATCCAACTCATTCGAGATAAAAATGTTATTTTAATTATATTACGTGCATAAAAGTAGAAAATGTTTATTTTGGAGATATATGTGATATGTCTTGTGGCCACCTCACGCTTATGGGATTCAGCTTATGGGATTATTACTTCACCCGGTGACTCTTACTTCACCCGGTGACTCACGACCGGTTCATGTTCATGTATGGGTACGGATATCCAGTCCAAGGGCTGTGATGATCTCTACCGCCCAGTATACTGTGGTTCAGTCTGATCAGACGTGCATGTTATGTTATGGGCCATTTGCGTAGAACATTATCTCAACAAAAAATTATGATATGCTACATTATGACAGGGCTCTATCGAGCGAACATTTTACGTACGATTATCAGTTATGCACGTATTTATAATTATCCATGACACGATTTTCACGTTACGCTTTACGATACGATATTTTTATGTCACGTGAAATTTTATAATATATTTTACTTGTTATTCACGATATATGCATGCTGAGTCTTTAGACTCACTAGACTTGATTGTTGTAGGTACTGATGAGGTCGAGACTAAGGGCGAGGACCATGGAGCTAGCTTGGGTCAGCAGTAGTAGGAACCCGAGGACCTCATGCTTCAGTTTATTTATCATTTTATGCTCAAACTCATTTTATCACGATGAAATATTTTAAGTTGTGGTTTTGAAACAGTATTTACTTCCGCTGTTATTTTAACATTAAAACTTTTATCCGTTTATTTTATGGATGAGGCAAGTTATTTACTTTTAAAGAAAAATTTTAAATATTTCCGCAAATTTACAAGTACGAGATACGAGCCTCGACAGTTGGTACCAGTGCCTATGTTCTTGTAAAGGGTTGTACTACTACTGATCTCGAGAAGCTCACGAAGTCATGTCTTCGGTCTGTAAGTTTTACGTTTACGCATTTCGTTTAAAGCATGAAATATTTTAACAGCATGATTTCATGAAATGTTTTATGTCAATATTATTATTATGCAGCATTTGTTCAAATTTAAAGAAATAATGGAATTATGTATGTTGGTTACGTATGGGTTATATGTATGGAACAGTATGCCTCCTAGACGCATTCCTGAGCGCATGAGAGATGATGAGCATCGTCATGAGGACGGTGAGAGTCATAAGCAGGAGAGAGATTTACCACCACCCCCTCCACCGGACATGAACGCCCAGATGCTAACTGGCATGACGCAGTTCTTCGCACAGTTTGCGGGGAACAATACTGGGGTAGCCACGCAGACGGGGCCTGAGGCTACCTAAGAGCGGTTCATGAAGATGAGACCGAAGGAGTTCACAGGGACGACAGATCCCATGATTGCCGAGGGCTAGATTAAGTCCATCGAGGTTATCTTCGAGTTCATGGGGCTTGGAGATGAGGACAGGGTCCGTTGTTCGACCTACCTGTTTAGAGGAGACGCCCGCTTATGGTGGGAAGGAGCATCCGTAGCCTTGAATTTGGCTACTCTGAGCTGGACGCACTTTACAGAGGTATTCTACTCCAAATATTTTACTGACGAGGTGCGTTCCAGTTTGACCAAGGATTTTATGACCCTGATGCAGGGAGACATGACTGTTACGGAGTTCATCCGTAAGTTTTAGAGGGGTTGCCATTTTTTGCCCCTAATTGCCAATGATGCGGGAGCCAAGTAGAGACAGTTTCTGGATGGTCTACGGCCGATCTTGCGCCGTGATGTTAGGGTGGCTGGCCCTACTACCTATGATGTCGCTGTCTCCAGAGCTCTAGCTGCAGAGCAGGACCTGATTGATATTGAGAGAGATCGCCAGGGCAAGCGACCAGTCCAATTGCCGCACCGCCCTCCTCCGCAGCATAATCAGAATAAGAGGCCTTTCCACGGCCCACCCAGGAACAGAGGACAGCAGCAGCAGCAGGGACGGGCAGTCCCGAGAGCCGTTGAGTACCCAGTCTGCGCTAAGTGCGCACGTCGTCATGCTGGAGCTTGTATGTATGGCTCAGGGAAGTGCTACAAGTGCGGTAGTCCTGACCACCTACTGAAGAATTGCCCTCGGGGGAGTCTGCCTACCCAAGGCAGAGTTTTTGCTCTCCATGCAGCGGAGACGAACCCGGAGACTATGCTTTTGACAGGTATCTTAAAGCTTTAAGTTTATATTTGAATGTTATTGTTTCGGGGATTTGGGTTAAGATTTTGAACATAGAATTGATGGTTGGATTGCATGCTCTAATCAGTGTTACTTTCGGGAATTTAGGTTAGAAGAACTTTGACCTTCGCATGGCTATAAGTTAGTTCTTGTATCTATTGGGTTCATCTTGATGTTCCAACCTTTCAGGGAGAATTTTTATAGCTGGTTCAGCTACGAATGCCTTGATAGATTCAAGGGCTACTCATTCGTTCATTTCCGAGGTTTTTGCGAACTTCCTCAAGGTCAAGACCATTGGGCTGGATGTAGCGTATTCAGTAGTATTGCCTTCTGGAGAGGAGCTGGCAGCTACTAACGTGATCCGAGACATGACCTCGAGCTTCATGGTAATCTTGTTTATGCGGATCTTATCGTATTGCCGATGCCAGAGTTTAACATCATTCTGGGTATGGACTGGCTGTTCAGGAACAGAGTTTTGATTGACTTCCAGCGGAGATCTGTGCTAGTCCGACCGCCGAGGAGAGAGCAGTTCTTATTCAAGCCAGACAGGTACTTTCCTTTACCGCGCATTATACATTGTGTCCAGGCTAGGAAGCTCATGCGCAGAGGGTGTCGGGCGTTTTTGGCGACTTTTGTATCCGTTCCCAAGGCGCCCAGTCAGTCAGCCTCCGATGTCCCAATTGTTATGGATTTTCTAGACGTATTTCCTGATGACATCTCTGGTATGCCACCCGAGCGAAAGGTGAAGTTTTCGATTGAGCTTATGCCAAGTACGGTACCAATCTCAAAAGCACCGTACCGATTAGCGCCGACAGAGATGGCAGAACTTAAGAAGCAGATTCAGGAACTTCTCGACAAGGAGTTCATTCGCCCGAGTTTTTCACCATGGGGCGCGCCAGTCTTATTTGTGAAGAAGAAGGATGGTTCGATGAGACTCTGTATTGATTACCGGGAGTTGAACAGGGTTATAGTGAAGAACAAATACCCACTCCCGAGGATTGAAGATTTATTTGATCAGCTACAGAGAGCTTCAGTATTCTCAAAGATTGATCTGCGTTCTGGTTATCATCAGTTGAGGGTGAAATACGCCGATGTTCTCAATACTGCTTTTATGACTCGTTATGGCCACTTTGAGTTCCTTGTGATGCCGTTCGGTTTGACGAATGCGACAGCGATCTTCATGGATCTCATGAATCGCGTATTTCAGTCGTATCTCGATCAGTTCGTGATATTATTCATAGATGACATTCTCGTCTACTCAAAGAATCATAAGGAGCACAGCTGACATCTGACCGCAGTTTTGCAGACCTTACATAAGCACAAGTTATTCGCAAAGTTCAGTAAGTGCGAGTTCTGGTTAGAGAAGGTGGCGTTCTTAGGTCACATCATTTCTAGCAGCGGTATCGAGGTAGACCCAGCGAAAGTTGCAGCAGTCAGAGATTGGGTTGTACCGCAGAATGCATCAGAGATCCGTAGTTTCCTTGGGCTAGCAGGATATTATCGGAAGTTTATTCAGGGATTCTCCTCTATCGTAGTTCCACTCACGTCGTTGACAAAGAAGAATGTTAAATTTGTGTGGAGCAATGAGTGTCAGAAGAGCTTCGATACTTTGAAGCAAGCTCTTATATCAGCGCCAGTTTTGGCCATGCCGTCAGGGCCTGGCAAGTTTGTTTTGTATACCGATGCTTCGAAGCTCAGTTTAGGCGCAGTGTTGATGCAGCATGGGAAGGTGATAGCGTACGCTTCTCGTCAATTGAAAATCCATAAGAAGAACTACACTACCCACGATTTAGAGTTGGCTGCCGTAGTTTTTGCCTTGAAGATTTGGAGGCATTATTTGTACGGAGAGAAGTGCCAGATCTTTACCGACCATAAGAGCCTCAAGTAATTCTTTACGCAGAAAAAGCTGAATATGAGTCAGAGGCGTTGGTTGGAGCTAGTGAAGGACTATGACTGTGACATTAGATACCACCCTGGCAAAGCTAGTGTAGTTGCGGATGCATTGAGCAGGAAAGTCGCAGTGATGGCTCATCTAGCAATTTCGAGGCCTCTTCAGTCTGAGATACAGAGGTTTGATCTAGAGACATACCCTCGAGGTAGAGTTCCCCGTCTATCTACTATGACGATTCAGTCTTCTCTTCTGGACCGTATTCGCTGTGGACAATCAGCGGATGAGCAGTTGGCAAAGTGGAGGCAGAGAGATGAGGCCAAGGGCAGTATCTTGTATACAGTTAGCGACGGTATTGTGAGATATCGAGACAGAATGTGGGTTCCTAGCAGCGATTCTATTCGAGCAGATATTTTATCAGAGGCCCACATGTCACCGTACTCTATTCATCATGGGAGTACGAAGATGTACAAAGACCTGCAGTTGTTGTATTGGTGGCCCGGAATGAAGAAGGATATCAGATGTTTTGTATCCGAGTGTCTGACGTGCCAGCTAGTGAAAGCGAAGCATCAGAGACCAGCAGGTATGCTCAAGCCTCTTCCTATTCCCGAGTGGAAGTGGGAGAATGTTACCATGGACTTCGTTGTCGGTTTGCCGAAGTCAGTCAGAGGATCAAATGCTATATGTGTGATTGTTGATCGTCTTACCAAATCAGCGCACTTCTTGCCTATTAAGATGACTTTCACCATGATTCAGTATGCGGAGTTGTATATCCGAGATATAGTCAGACTTCATGGTATCCTCGTTTCTATAGTGTCCGACCAAGATCCTAGATTCACTTCCTCTTTTTGGAAGAGTTTGCATTCGATTTTGGGTACGAAGTTGTTGTTTAGCACATCTTTCCACCCTCAAACAGATGGTCAGTCAGAGAGAGTTATCCAGATTTTGGAAGATCTTCTCCGTGCTTGTGTTATCGATTTCTCGGGGAGTTGGGAGTCAAAGTTGCCATTGATTGAGTTTACCTATAACAACAGTTTTCAGTCGTCTATAGGTATGGCTCCATATGAAGCACTGTACGGTCGTAAGTGCAGATCGCCTATTCATTGGGATGAAGTAGGGGAAAGATCAGAATTGGGTCCGGAGATCATTCAGCAGGTTGCCGATGTAGTAGTCAAGATCCGTGATAGGATGAGGACTGCTCAGAACCGATAGAAGAGCTATGCGGATCAGAGGAGGAGAGATCTAGAGTTTGCCGTTGGCGACCATGTTTTTGTGAAGGTAGCACATATGAATGGTGTCATGCGGTTAGGGAAGAAAGGAAAGCTCAGTCCAAAATTCATCGGACCATTTGAGATCCTCGACAGGGTTGGGACGTTAGCTTACCGTGTTGCTCTTTCGTCGAATCTGGCCGGGGTACACAATGTGTTCCACGTCTCTATGCTGAGGAAGTATATGGCGAATCCTTCGCATGTCTTGAATTTTGAACCGTTGCAGCTCACTCCGAACCTGTCTTATGAAGAAAGACCAGTGCAGATCTTAGACAGACAGGAGAAGAAGCTTCGGAACAAACTGGTGAAGCTAGTGAAATTCAAATGGCTTAATCATTCGGAGGAGGAAGCAACGTGGGAATATGAACCAGAGATGAAGAGTCGTTACCCCGAGTTATTCGGTGAGTTCTAATTTCGGGGACGAAATTTCTTTTAAGGGGGGGAGAGTTGTAGAACCCGTTAAATCAGACTACGTATAAGCCATGCATAATTATTATTATTTAAATTAAAATGATCTTTTTATGCATGAGGATTTATATTCATTATTTTAAAATTGGTTGAGTTATGATCATTTGTTTTTAATCGCAGAAGTTTAATTATTATCTTTTCAGTTAAATAAGCGAGGCCGGACCGGAGTTGGACTATTGAGATGAAATTTAATGATAAAAAAATATTCCTAGAATTTATTTAAGATAAAGAATAACTTATTTTAATGAAAAAGAATGTTTAGTGATTTAATTAATTAATTAGAGATAAGTAGTAAATAAGTTTCTTTATGTCCAATAATTAATTAAAAGCCTAAATTAAAATATGTGACCAATTGAGATAAATTAATCTAGGCCTATTTTATTTAAGAAATTGTAATTTAACATGTTAGTAATTTGTTTTAAAGAATTAGCCATGCATGCAAGAAAATTACCATCCAAAATTAAATTTACGATTTCACTAAAATACATAATAAGTTTTTAAAACTTTAAGGAGTTAAAATTCAACAATTAAGCAATATTTCCCCCCTCCCCCCCATTTTATTTGTAAAATTCGGCCACCTCCTTCAAAGATTTAATTAAGTGTGGCAACTCACCATTTTTAATTATTTTCTAAATCCTTCATGGTAGAATAATTCCATCAATTTAAATCCCCACTAATTAATAATTAAGCAATATTCCCACCTTGTTTTAATAGCTAAAAATCGGCCAACACCATCCCATCAAATCCCCCTATCCATCATTATATCAAATCATTTCCTTATCTCTCAAGCTCTAGGATAGCAAGATTTTTATTTACCATTCTAATATCCCATTTAATTAGTAAACTCCCTTCATTTCCTAACCACTCTCCCTCACTTCATTCTCTCGAAATTCAGAAGAAAAACCTAGCCAAAAATCGTGAGTTACATCAAGGAAGAGAAGAGAGAAACAAGTAAGAAAAGAAAAGGAACTCCATCTCCGCCGCGCCGCTTTCGTCGTTTTGGATTGTTCTTTCGAAAATCAAATTCCAGGCATGTATATATGGTTTCTTTGCTCTTCAATCAAGTCATATATCATTGTTTTAAACCATTACATGTCCTTGATTCATGATAAAACCGAAATCATGACAGCAACTTGAACAAAATTCTACACAGATTTTTCGGCCATCCCTTCATGCTTCACGGGTGAATTGTTTTTGTGATTTCAGGGTGTGGCTCGGTTCCAGGCACTCAAAGCTGAATATAGACATGTACTAGGGTGCGTTGAGATCATGTTGGTTTGTTGGTTCCAGCCCATGCACGTTAGGAAGAGACGTGATTGCAACATTCCCCATAGTTGCAATATGTGTCTCGATTTTTGTTGTTTGGATGCCTAAGGTGATGGTTTGGATTGTGGCTGGCCTAGGGCCTGTAGCCATGGTTAGAACTCTCCCCTAGCATGCTTAGGACGTGACCAAGTTAGCCTTTCATGGCTTGGTTCATGGTCCCATCGATATTTTTAAACAAACAACACAAGTGCCCCTTCGGTTTTCATGTTTCCGATTTTGGTTGCGTGAGTTGCTTTCGATTTCTAGAGTGTTGTGTGGATCTTGGTTGGCTTCTAGCCCTTATCCATGGTTCACACAATACCCCATGATGTCTAGATCAAGCCATGGTCAATCATATAGCAACTGGAATGATACATGACAACAAAATGAAGCAACACCCCCCACGGTACAGCATGATGTTCTCGGGTGGAGCTTCGAGTTGTCGTAGGTGTTTGTTTGGATTGTGGTTGGCCTAGGGCCCTTAGCCATGGTTCAAGCCACACCTTAGAATTTTGGGAAGAGGCTCTGGTTGGTGGTTCAAGCCCCAGTGGCCAATAGCATCGAAAATGAAGCAAGGAAGCACAGCAGCTGCTGCTGCATTTTTTTGACAGCAGCTTGGGTTTCGGTTCAGAGGCTTGTTTCGAGTTCTTGGTTGGCTTTTAGCCTATGGCCTTGGACTGGACAGTACCTCAATGAATTAGGAAGGTCATGTTTTTGGCCGTTTGTGATTTGGTTAAGTTTAGAGGTCGTACGAGAATTTACGGTGGGATGTGCCAAAGTGACTCTCGAAAGAGCGTTTCATGATTTTGGCCTCCATGCACAATTTTCGTGTATTACAGCCCTTGATATGTATTTTCCAGTATTTTAGGTGTATTTTAATCATGACTAAATGATGGTTCGATGTTGGTTCGGGTTGGTACAGAGTCATGGTTAGATACTAAGTTTGTTGGGCGTAATTTTCTCGTTTTTGGTTCGTTTATGATAGGTTGGTCAAGTTGAGATTATTTGCATGTGTCTCATGTTAGAATTAGGTCGCAGTAAGCCTGAGAACAATCCAAATCATTCGATATAAAAATGTGATTTTAATTATATTACGTGCATAAAAATAGAAAATGTTTATTTTTGAGATATATGTGATATGTCTTGTGGCCACCTCACGCTTGTGGGATTCAGCTTATGGGATTATTACTTCACCCGGTGACTCACGACCGGTTCATGTTCATGTATGGGTAAGGATATCCAGTCCAAGGGCTGTGATGATCTCTACCGCCCAGTATACTGTGGTTTAGTCTGATCAGACGTGCATGTTATGTTATGATATGTTATGAGCCACTTGCATAGAATATTATCTCAACAGAAAATTATGATATGCTATTTTATGACAGGGCTCTATCGAGCAAACATTTTACGTACGATTATCAGTTATGCGCGTATTTATAATTATCCATGACACGATTTTCTCGTTACGCTTTACGATACGATATTTTTATGTCACGTGAAATTTTATGATATATTTTATTTGTTAATCACGATATATGCATGCTGAGTCTTTAGACTCATTAGACTTGATTGTTGTAGGTACTGATGAGGTCGAGACTGAGGGCGGGGACCAGTGAGCTAGCTGGGGTCGGCAGTAGTAGGAACCCGAGGACCTCATGCTTCAGTTTATTTATCATTTTATGCTCAAACTCATTTTATCACGATGAAATATTTTAAGTTGTGGTTTTGAAACAGTACCGCTGCTATTTTAACACTAGAACTTTTATCCGTTTATTTTATGAATGAGGCAAGTTATTTACTTTTAAAGAAAAATTTTAAATATTTCCGCAAATTTACAAGTACGAGATACGGGCCTCGACAGCCACCTTGAGCCAAAACCTAGTCAACCCACCTAGGGACCCTCCTGACCAAGCCCAGCCCAAATAACATGACCCTAACCCGCTCAAAAAGCCTACTGAACTTGACCCAATTCTGCACTATCCTAGAACTCACGCCTATAGATTCCTAGTGACACTAGGACACCTCCGGCCGAGCCACCACCAAGCCCACATGTCCGTAACCATCCCTGGACCACGCCTAGGACCCATCCCAGACTGACCCATCCCTTGGAGCCCAAGCACGAAGCTTCTGAATCAGGAAAACAACCTGCGCCCCTAGCTCCTGCGTGCGTGCGTGATGCTTCGCGTGGCCTCTTGCTCGAGCCACCACGAGCCCTGACTCTTCATACCACTATCTGGACCGTCCCAAGCCATCACCCAATAACCTAGCCCAGCCCCTACCAAGCCACAGCTCCCTGGTACAGAAGCCGTGCGCGAGAAGGCTTGGGGAGAGTCCTAGCCTTCGTGGACTCTTCCCCAGCATGAACCACGAGCCCTAGCCCTCCTAGGACTCTATCTAAGACCTAACCATGACCCTAGGACCCAGCCTCCACACCTGGTCGAGCCCCTTGACCCCATGCAACAGTAGCCGAAACTTGAAGACACACACAAGCCATGCACTCTCGGTCCCTCTCTTGCTAAAGTCCCACTCTTCCAGCTTTATTTTCTATTGAATTTTATCATGTTTTTGGCTATAAACCATTCCATCTTAATACCCTATCCATGGCAGCCCCTTAAACAAAATAAAAACATGAATTTGGAAGCAAAAATCACAAGTAAATCACATGCATGTGCATAGCTACAAAAATAACAACTTGTGTGTCATGTTTTCATTCAAAATATGCTTAAAAAATTACTATGGTGTGATAGATGTTTGAAGTAAAGAATATGACATGCCTTTGCGTTATTAACGCACGAATATTCGATGGCGATGCGAAGAACGACGATGTGGAGGCTAGGCTGAAATTTCCTTGAAGCTTCGACTTTCTCCTCTTAAAACTTGGTGTGTGTGTGTGTGTGTCGTGAATTATGGGGAGAGAATTGCTGAAAGTGGCGTGTAAAAGTGAGGGTTTGGGGTGGGTTAATTGCATATTATATAGTTAATTACACCTTAATCAAGCTTAGACCCATTAGATAGTTAATTAGGTCCAATTAAGCTCATTAGGGATTAATTAAAATATTAAATATAATTTTGCTTAAATAATTTTGTGAATTTATTAGCCGGGTTGCTATTACGTTCGTATTTTTGTTGAAAAATCATCACCGATAAAATTTACGTCCCGGCGTATAAAATCACCTCAAAACCTCTTATTTTCAAAAATAAGAAAAAGCATCACTCTTATTTTAAATAATTAAAAACAATTATTCCATAAAAATATTTTCTATTTTCAGCCCTCGGTCTCCGTTCCTCGATCGCAACCCGAATAACCTTTGAAAATACATTTTAATGCAACCATGTAGAAAAATATATTTTCAAACATGTAAATATGCACAGCATAATTAATTAATGCAATTAAAACAATTTAATTAAAATACAAAGAATTAATAACTTGCGTGCATGTGGTTCGCGTGGACTCTTAAATTTTCGGGGCATTACATATAAAATCCTTTAGCTTTCGACCTACTGGACTATGACTATTGACGTGTATCCGACTTCATATTTCTATGTATTTTGTAAATCCACAAATTATGCTACTCGTTCCTATCACAGGATATTCTCTCGAACTCACTCGCAATATGAAATCGCTATTAAAGTTAGCTATGCTTCAACAACGCAATGAGAATAATAGCACAATCAAGAATAAATCAAAAGTCGATAGATGAATTCACTAAACTTGGTTTCGGGGTAGGATCCCTTAAATCCCAACAAATAATAAAAATTAGCTACTAGAGTTCATGATCAAACTAATCAAAACAATATTTAAACAAGAAGAATTAAACTAGAAATACTAGACGTAGCGAAAACGTGTAGAACGTTTCCCAGAAATCTTGAAATCTTCAACTCCAAGCTTTCTCCAAATCTTTTTCTCTCTTTCAAACTCCTTGGCTGCTGAAAAGTGTGTTAATTTTTGTCTCCTATGGTTCTTTTGTGCAGTCACACTTGGAAACATCCAGCGGAAGGCAAGAAATCATCCTCAAAATCTTTTCCAAATTGAGTACCGCTCAGGCAGTAAGATTTTACCACCCGAGCGCCAACTCCTCTATAATTTTTCTCCCAATGTGCGGTACTCGCGCTCCAGCGGTAAGATTATACCGCTCGAGCGCGGAGTTCTCTATAATCCAATCTTCTAAAGGCACATCTTGCGCTCGAGCAGTAAGATTCTACCGACCGGGCGCCAACTCGTCTATCCAGAAATTCATCTTTGCGCCCAAGCGGTAATATTCTACCGCTCGGGAACAAACATTTCTGCCCCGTTCCTCTCTTTCTCGCGTGGCTTGTGTATTTCTCTCCCGATTTCAACTCTCCGGCCATTTCACCTGCAAATTCATCATGTACGAGTGAGACACGATCATATGCATATGCTAATTCTAAAACGAACAAAATGTATACGAAATGCACGCACACACAATGCAAACACACACAAAACTAATGCAATAAAACATGTAAAAACAGCACCTATCATGTTCTTTATTATACCTAACTACTAGTTGTCCTGATATTATGTTTGTTGTCTGTTTATGTGTTAGATTTCATGCTAACCCAAAAATATCGCATTTCTTAGCTGTTAAACGCATATTGAAATATTTGAAAGGCAAACAACATTTGAGCTTATGGTAAGCTAATGATTCATCTTTCAATTTAGTAGGATACTCAGATGCAGATTACACAGGATGTAAGTTTGATCGCAAAAGTACAAGTGGATCATGTCAGTTTCTAGGAGACAGACTGATATCATGGTTCAGCAAGAAGCAAACATCTATTGCTACTTCCACAACTAAAGCTGAATATATAGTTGTTGGAAGTTGTTGTGTTCAACTGCTTTGTATCCAGTAATAACTGAAAGATTATGGAGTAATAGCTGAAAAGTCACCAATCTTCTGTGACAACACCAGCTCCATTTCGATTACATATAATCCAGTTCTTCATTCCAGAACCAAGCACATTGATGTCAGACATCACTTCATTAGAGATCATGCTCTCAAGAAGGACATCAGGCTAAAATATATCTTAAAGAAGAACAAGAAACGAATATCATCACTAAGCCACTATCCGAGACTAACTTTTCTTACTTTAGAAATATTTTAGGGCTTATTGATTTATTTTGTTGATTAATTTATGGGGAACGTAAAATTTCAGGAAGCCAACTGATAAGACAAATATCATTTATTTATGAACTGAATTGAATCAGTTACAGACTGATCAGTCAGCAATTAAGTCAACTGATCTTATCGCATAAGTTGATTAACTTTAATTTAATTAAGTTCCATAATAAAAAATGTGACTAATCTTGATCTCGAGTTCACTTAAAAATGTCAGTTGGTTTGTATTTTGTCCAAGTCATCATCCCTGACATCCATACAAATTGTAATGCTCTTGATACTAGCTGTGTCAACGGGGTACGGAAAAACTTATCCAAAAGATCAATTTAGCCCTCTTGTGTAAACTTATGTTCTTGAAACTGAATGAAGGTAGCTTATAAGACCGTTAAGATTCATTTCAGTTTAGGTCTGAGTCAGTTCTGTTCAACTTAGTCCAGTTCGAGTAATTCAGTTTAGCTTATGGAATTCGTTACTTCAGTTTTGCACAGTTCAGATTTGCCTTAAGATTTTTTTAACACCAAAATATTAGTTGATCTAACAAATAATAATAACTAGCCACCGAGGCACACGCGTTGCGTGTGTTATGAATATATAAGACATATATATTAAACCTTCACGAGTTTACAACACCATGACTGTCAAAAAATTTGTACTTGATCCATAAAAAGCAAGGGATTCCAAAGCTTAAATAAATATGCCAAAATCAATTTGTTACCTTACATGATATAAGTGTTGATCATAAAAAAAATCATATTTTTTGAAGCCTTAATATCATCTAATGTGAACTTCAACATAAAATAAATAGACAAATAGTCAAAAAATTGTCTAAAAAATATGAGAATATCATTAAAAGTTCAGATTTTGACATCAGAACTCTGCTAGATCTTTCAAATTTGAGTTTAAAATCTACCAACCACAATGTAAATTTGTCTGTAAAAATTATAATAAAACAATGTTTAAGAATCCCTAATATAATGATTTAGTGAATCTGTTGAGAATATGTGAGAGATTACTTCACAAGATTTTGAAGCTCGTAAAAATATATTATCTCACCTGCAAGATCAAAACGAACAAATGAATTTGATATGAGGGTTATTTAGTACAATCATCATATGATCAAATATCTGTATGATTTGACATATACATGCACACACCAATGAAACGCGGCAAGCATTAACATCACAGATGCTAGTCTCGATCTCGAGCGAATTTTATTCTTATTTTATGCAGCTGAATCGACTAGTAACGAATTCAAAATTTACACATCCTAATCTATATAGCCTGCATGAGTATACTTATAAATTATGTAGAGACCAAAATCAGTACACGTAAAACCCATGCATTTATTTAATTGTTAAATTATTTATTTAAGTTTAAAATGATTTTTTTAGCGGTACATGCTTTATGAAATTGCATAATTTTAATAATTTATGTTTATATGATGCACGTTAAAATGTTTTCTTGAGTTTGATGTTTCAGGCGATTATTCGATGCGGGATCGAGGAAAAGAGACCGGCGACGATTTTGGCGATTTTAAAATGTGGTATTTTATTTTTAAGTTAGGATTGGGCATTTTAAATGATTTATTAAGTTTTTAGCATTTTTAAATCTTAATTTATTTACTAGCTGATTTTTACGATTTTAAACTTTTAAAGATTTAACACTTGTGCATTCTATTTTAAATTAGAGGATTTTATTAAAGATTAGTAGGGGTAGTATTTTAATTAACTTGTTAATTGAGTTTGTATTTTAATTAGCATTTAATTGTGTAATTAAGAAAATTTTATTCCCTAATTCAATTAAAACTCACGCACACACCCTTTTCACACACACACATTCACGATAACACACACACATTTCATTGCCTCTTCATTTCAATATTTTGTGAGAAAACTTAGGGTTTTAGAGTTCTCTTCCAGCAGCCACCTTGCCCCTCGATTTTCAGTGATTGACGCTGGGTTTTCTTCAAATAATCACGTCGCAATTTGTCCCAGATCAATCCTCGCATCATTCCCGCTTCGGTATCATCGTTTCAAGGATTTGAAAGATCAAGGAATGTATAATCTTTTATTCAATGCATCGATCTTGTCAAAGTTTGAGCAAATTCGTTTTGAAACGATTTCAACAAATTTTAGATCTCAAAAATCGTTTTTGTTGTCATTTCGAGTATTGTGTAATTTCGATTGATTTTCTGAAAATATTTTCAACTCAAAAATCGTAGTACATTGCGTTATCTTCGATTTGACAGTAAATTCGTAGATTTTATGAAAATACGTTCTTGGCGTATTCTTGAATTTTATTAGTTGCAGTCTTCGTTGGGAACCGTTGGGTGATCGCTGCTACGTTTAGGTATATTAAGTATGATGTTGGGTCGATTTTTGGTGCTTTGTTTCGTTTCGTTAGGTACTTGGTTGCATTGGGAGTCGTAGAAAGCATTTTGATGTCAAAGGAATTTGGGGTATGGTGTAGTGTTGCGTTGTGGTTGAGCGAACATTGCATTGGAGACGTTTGGGGCGTCTTACGAAGTTTGAGTCAACGCATTAGTGTCCTAGGATGGGTCTCGAGGTGTTGTTCATGTTTCGTATGATCTGTTTGGGTGGTTTAAGTCACCAAAGTCGCGGAGTCCAGTGTGCCAGGCGCCCGAGCGGTAATAACTTACCGCCCGAGCGCCACTCACACTGTACAAGCGTAGCATCCAGTAGACTCGGCGCCCGAGCGGTAACTTTTTACCGCCCGAGCGCCACTCTCTCTGTCGGGGTAGTTTTTCCAGTAAGCTCGGCGCTCGAGCGGTAAGATGTTACTGCTCGAGCGCGCCACCAGTTTGAAGAAAGTCAGTTTCATTTAGTTTTAAGTTCAAGTAGTTAGGCCATGTCTTCCATTGTTTGGGAAATGTTCACACATCATTTCAGGATTTGCTTCGGGGTTCGAATTCATGGTTTAGTACGATGATTAAACGACTTCAAGTCCCGAGTGCTCTAGAACGTCATAAGCCATTTATTTACTTCGGGGTGGAGTACGAGTAGTACGTCTTAGTTATGAAAACTAAGCACTTGATAACGTGTTAGTATGTGCAGCATTAGCCCAAGCGAGATCCAACGAATCCCTCAACGCCATGTAAGTATGTTCGACGTGCAAAAGAAAAATGTTTTATTTTTTAGGTATGCTAAATGTCTTGTGACAAAATATGAATGGGTTTGGGAGCCGGTGAACGTGGCTAGGGACATCTCCACCCCGGTAAAACATGACTGATGACCAATCCACCTGGTAAAGCATGACCGGGGATCTCATGTATGTGGTAGTGGATATCACTGCCACCCCAGTACTGTGGTTTAATCTGATAAGACGCATTTATGTATGGGTCACTTGCTTTGAAGCATATCTCTACGCAAAATGATGAAGTTTATGCATGTTCAAGTATGTATGATGCAAGTATATTTATGAAAAGTTTTACGATGATGGCACGTCTATGTTTATGTATGTACGTTCCAGTTTAAGTATGTACGCTCTACTTTTAAGTTGCTTGTGGTTTTATTACGTATTACTTGTTATCTCCTGTTTATACATGTTAAGTCTTTAGACTCACTAGACTTGATCGATGCAGGTGAGAACGAGTATGAGGAGACGAGGGATGGGGACCAATGAGCTGGCTCGGTCTGCGCAGGAGGCTAAACCCGAGGACCACCAATGTTTTAAGATTTTATTCATGACGATTCTAATACCCTGATTTTCACGAGATTGCTTTACGTTGTTTGAACAAGTTATTTTTAGCAAACTTTATTTGTTTCCTTTTTCTTGCAAATATTTTGGTTGAACAGTCTATCTTTATTGCAATTTGAATGATTACTATTTATTTAAGAAAATTTTTATTTTTCCGTAAATTTTAAAATAGTTTAAAAGTACGGTACGTTACAGTTGGTATCGGAGCGGTGTTCTTGTAAAGGGTTATGCCTACTGTCAGTTGCGAGAAGCTCATGAAGTCACACCTAAAGTATGTAAGTTTTAAATTATTTCATGTAGTAAGCATCAAGTCATGATTTCAGCATGTACATGTTTTAAGTTCATATTGCACCTTATGATATTGATATTATGTTCATGCATGTTGGGTTTACGTGTTGGGTAAATGTTGGAACAATATGCCTCCCAGACGTAGGATCGTGCGTGAAGCAGGCGATGAGAATAGAGAAATTCAGGATGGAGAGAGGGCCACTCGTCCTCGTCCACCGCCAGATTTTCAGGCTCAGATGCTTGCAGGGATGACTCAGTTCTTCGCACAGTTTGCGGGGAACAAAGCTGCAGTGGATACAGAGGAGAGGCCCAGAACAGAGGCAGTTTACGAGAGGTTTAGGAGGATGGATCCAAAGAAGTTCTCGGGGACTACTGACCCAATGATAGTCGAGGGATGGATTAAGTCCATCGAAGTAATTTTTGCTTTCATGGAGCTGCAAGACGCAGACAGGGTCAGGTGTGCCACTTTTCGTCTGACAGGAGATGCCAGACTTTGGTGGGAGAGCACATCAGTGTCACTGAACTTGCAAGCACTGACTTGGGATGGTTTCAAAGAGGTTTTCTACTCCAAGTGCTTCACTGAGTAATTACGCTCCCGCCTGACCAGGGAGTTCATGACATTGCGACAGGGAGATAGCAGCGTTGCAGAATTTATCAGAAAGTTTGAGAGGTGGTGTCACTTTGTGCCCTGATTGCTAATGATGTCCGGGAGAAACTGAGGCATTTTATTGATGGGTTGAGGTCGATCCTGCGCTGTGATGTGAGAGTTGGTGGCCCTACTACTTATGCAATTGCCGTGTCGAGAGCTTTGGCAGTAGAACAAGACCAGAGGGACATCGAGAGTGATAGGCAGGGCAAGAGGCCCTATCAGGCACCTCAGCAGCATCATCAGCAGCGACCTCCGTTTAAGAGGCTTTTCCAAGGACAGCAAGGGAAAAGGCCATTTCAGGTACCGCCGAAAGGCAAGGGTCCTATTCCTCAGCAGAAAGCTCCTCTGAGGCCGGGAGAGCACCCGGTGTGCCCGAAGTGCAACCGCTAGCATCCGGGAAAATGTTTATGGGGATCAGGCAAATGCTTCAAATGCGGAGCCAGTGATCACATGCTGAGAGACTGCCCACAATGGAGAGAGCCAACCCAGGGGAGAGTGTTCGCCATGCAGGCAGAGGAGGCGAACCCAGACACGACCCTGTTGACTGGTAACTTATTTAATTCAGCACCTTTTTATCTTTGCTACGCATGTTCCAAATTTTATTTGGGATTATTAGTGTGCTAGTTAGTATTTTTGGTGACTTTGTGTAGAGATTTTCTACTATGCATGAGGTTAAGATTTGCATTTGGGATATAAGTTTTGTGTGTTGTGCTAACGTCTCTCAGGAAATATTTTCTTAAAGAGAGTCGCCACAAAGGCCTTGATAGATTCAGGGGCCACTCACTCTTTTATTTCGGAGACGTTCTCTAATCATCTATAATTCAAGTCTATTGGACTCGACGTGAACTATTCAGTGTCAGTCCCATCATGGGAAGAGTTATCAGCTACTAGCATGGTCAGAGACATTGATCTTGAACTGCAGGGCCACCTGGTGTATGCCAATCTGATTGTGTTGCCGATGCCAGAATTTGATATTATCTAGGGAATGGACTGACTGACGAAGAACAGAGTTCTTATTGACTTTCAGAAAAGGTCAGTGTTGGTAAGACCGTTGGACATAGAGCAGTTTCTCTTTGAGCCAGATAGATGGAAGAGTTTCCCTCGCATGATCTCTTGCATGCAGGCACGGGGACTTATTCATAAAGGATGTCAGGCTTTCTTGGCCAGCATTATTTCCGCACCTGACGTACCCACTTCGTCGATATCTGATGTGCCAGTAGTCAGAGATTTTCCTGACGTTTTTCCTGATGACGTCACTGGCCTTCCACCAGGGAGAGAGGTGGAGTTCGCCATCGACCTTATGCCAGGCATTTTGCCAATCTCTAAGGCACCGTACCGTTTAGCTCCAGCTGAGATGTTAGAGCTCAAGCAGCAGATTCAGGAGCTCCTAGATAAAGAATTCATCCACCCTAATTTCTCACCATGGGGCGCACTAGTGCTCTTTGTCAAGAAGAAAGATGGGAGCATGATGTTGTGTGTCAATTATCGAGAACTGAACAAGGTAATGATTACGAATAAATACCCACTTCCAAGGATCGAGGACTTTTTCGATCATTTACAGGGAGCTACAATGTTCTCTAAGATAGATCTGCGATCAGGGTATCATCAGCTGAAGTTAAAAGATGAAGATGTTCATAAGACAGTCTTTAGAACCAGATATGGGCACTACGAGTTCTTAGTGATGCCGCTTGGACTGACGAATGCTCCGGCAATTTTTATGCACCTCATGAACCGAGTATTTTAGCCTTACTTAGATCAGTTCGTCATAGTGTTCATTGACGACATTCCCATCTACTCGAAGAACCATGAGGAGCACAGTCGGCATTTGGGTACAGTTTTGCAGGTCTTGCAGAGTCGCAAGTTGTTTGCAAAATTCAGTAAATGTGAATTCTGGTTGGAGAAGGTAGCATTTTTGGGTCATATAATATCTAGCAGTGGTATTGAGGTGGATCCAGCTAAGGTGGCAGCGGTTAAGGAATGGGTTGAGCCGAAGAATGCGTCAGATGTCCGCAGTTTCCTAGGCTTAGCAGGCTACTACAGGAAATTTATTCAGGGATTTCTTCGATTGCAGTGCTGCTCACTTCATTGACTAAGAAGAATGCTAAATTCGTATGGAGTGAAGGATGTTAGAAGAGCTTTGATACTTTGAAGCAAGCTCTTATCAAAGCGCCAGTGTTAGCCATACCATCAGGGCAAGGTAATTTTGTGTTGTACATCGATGCTTCTAAGCTCGGTTTAGGCGCAGTGTTGATGCTGCTCGGTCGGGTTATAGCTTATGCCTCCAGACAGTTGAAGGTGCATGAGAAGAACTACCCGACTCATGATCTTGAGCTAGCTGTCGTTGTCTTTGCGTTGAAAATATGGAGACATTACTTGTACGGGGAGAAATGCCAGATATTTACTGATCACAAGAGTCTCAAGTATTTCTTCACGCAGAAGGAGCTGAATATGAGACAAAGACGGTAGTTGTAGTTAGTGAAAGACTACGATTGCGAGATTTGCTACAATCCGGGGAAAGCTAATGTTGTGACAGATGCCTTGAGTAGAAAAGTTGCAGTCGCAGCACAGCTGTCAGTGCAGAGATATCTTCATTCAGAGATTCAGAGGTTTGGTTTAGAGGTTTATCCCAAGGGCAGAGCTCCTAAGCTGTCTAATCTAACATTTCAGTCTTCTTTGCTAGATCGAATCCATAGAGGTCAACCTTCGGATGAACAGTTGCAGAAATAGAGACTGAAGGATGAAGCCAAGGGAAGTGTACTCCACACAGTGTCTGATGGTATTTTCAGATACAGAGGAAGGATGTGGGTGCCTAGTATTGATTCGATCAGAGAGGATATTTTGATAGAGGCACATGCATCTCCATATTCCATCCATCCAGGAGGTACCAAGATGTACATGGATTTGCAGATTTTGTATTGGTGGTCAGGGATGAAGCGAGACATCCGCCGATTTGTGTCTGAATGCCTCACTTGTCAGCAAGTGAAGGCAGAGCACCAGAGGCCAGCCGGAATGCTTAAGTTGCTCCCTATCCCTGAGTGGAAATGGGAGAATATCACCATGGATTTCGTTGTTGGTTTGTCGAGGTTAGTCAGAGGATCCAATGCCATATAGGTTATAGTGGATCGACTTACTAAGTCAGCGCATTTCTTACCAGTGAAGATGATTTTCTCCATGACTCAGTATGCAGAGCTCTATATCAAGGAGATAGTCCGATTGCACGGGATCCCAGTTTCTATTGTGTCCGACAGGGACCCGAGGTTCACATCGTCCTTTTGAAAAAGTTTACATGCAGCCATGGGGACGAAGTTGCTATTCAGTACAGTATTTCACCCTCAGACAGATGGCCAGTCTGAGCGAGTGATTCTGATTTTGGAGGATTTAGTGAGAGCTAGTGTGATCGACTTCCATGGGAATTGGGAATCAAAGCTACCTCTAGTGGAGTTTACCTACAACAACAGCTTTCAATCATCCATAGGTATGGCTCTCTACGAGGCACTATATGGAAGGAAGTGCAGATCGCCGATTCATTGGGATGAAGTCAGTGAGAGATCAGAAATTGGTCTGGAGATTGTTCAGCAGACTGCAGATGTAGTGGTCAAGATCCGAGACAGGATGAAAACCGCACAGAGTCGTCAAAAGAGTTATGTTGACAAGAGGAGAAGGGATCTTGAGTTTGCCATAGGTGATCACGTTTTCGTAAAGATAGCACCTATGAAGGGTGTTATGAGGTTTGGGAAGAGAGGCAAGCTTAGTCCAAGGTTTATTGGACCATTCGAGATTCTTGACAGAGTTGGGACACTAGCTTATCGTGTAGCCCTACTGCCGAATCTGGCCTGTGTACACAATGTGTTCCACGTTTCAATGATGAGGAAGTACCTAGCAAATCCTTCGCATGTGTTGAGTTTTAAGCCGTTACAGCTTGCTTCAGATCTGTCATATGAGGAAAGACCTGTCCAAATCCTAGACAGACAGGAGCGAAGACTTCGGAACAAGGTGACCAAGTTGGTCAAAGTCCGGTGGCTGAATCAATCTGTGAAATAGGCCACTTGGGAGGCCGAGGCAGATATGAGGAACCGCTACCCGAAGTTATTTGGTAAGATTTAATTTCGAGAACGAAATTTATTTAAGTGGGGGAAGAACTGTAGAGCCCAAAATCAGTACACGTAAAATCCCATGCATTTATTTAATTGTTAAATTATTTATTTAAGTTTAAAATAATTTTTTTAGCGATGAATGTTTTATGAAATTAAATTACTTTAAATTATTTATGTTTATGTGATGCACGTTAAAATGTTTTCTTGAGTTTCATGTTTCAGGCGATTATTTGATGCGGGATCGAGGAAAAGAGACCGGCGACGATTTTGAAATGTGGTATTTTATTTTTAAGTTAGGATTGGGGCATTTTAAAAATTTATTTAGTTTTTATCATTTTTAAAGCCTAATTTAATTAGTAGGTGATTTTATGATTTTAAAACTTTTAAAGTTTAGCAATTGTGCATTCTATTTTAAATTAGGGGATTTTGTTTAGTTGGTGGGAATTAACAATTTTAATTATCATTTTAATTGTGTAATTAAGCAAATTTTATTCCCTAATTGATTAGAATCTCACGCACACACACACTTTCTCACACACTCACTCACGATTCACACACACACATTTCCCTTGTCTTCATTTCATTATTTTGTGAGAAAACTAGGGTTCTTGTTACCCTCTCCAGCAGCCACCTTCCCCTTCAAAAAATTTTAGCATTTCACGTTGGGTTTTCTTCAAGAAATCGAGCCACAAATTGTTCCGGATCAACCCTCGCATTCGTTCCGCTTCGGTATCGTCGTTTCAAGGGTTGTAAAGATTAAGGCATGTGTATTCTATTATTTTTTCATCGATCTCGTTATATTATATGTTTTGTTGTTGTTTATGTGTAAAAATTCATGTATGTTGTGCAAGAGTTTGAACAAAATTGGTTGGATTGAAATTGAAATGATTTTTAGATCTCAAAACAGAACATTGCTGTCATTTTGTGCACTGTTCATTTTCGGTTCATTTTATGGAAAAGTTTTCAACATATAAAACGTAGTTCGTTTTGATACCTTCGATTTGACAGTAAATTTGTAATTTTTGGACAAGAAAAAAGTGAGTTATGGTCGTTTTGTGGGACTGCTCAAACTGCGATTTTATGAAAATGCGTTCTTGGCGTATTGTTGAAATTTATTTGTTGCAGGCTTCATTAGGAACCGTTGGGTGATCACTGCTGTGTTTAGGTATATTAAGTATGATGTTGGGTCGATTTTTGGTGCTTCATTTCGTGTCGTTATGTATTTGGTTGAATTGGGATTTGTAGAAAGCATTTTGATGTCAAAGGAATTTCGGGGTATGGTGTTGTGTTGCGTTGTGGTTGAGCGGACATTGCTTTGGGGACGTTTGGGGTGTCTTACGGAGTTTGAGTCAATGCATTAGTGTCCTAGGATGAGTCTCGAGGTGTTGTTGATGTTTCTTATGATTTGTTTGAGTGGTTTAAGTCACCAAAGTCGCGGAGTCCAGTGTACCTGGCGCCCGAACGGTAATAACTTACCGCCTGAGCGCCACTCACACTGTACAAGCGTAGCGTCCAGTAGACCCGACACCCAAGCGGTAACTTTTTACCGCCTGAGCGCCACTCTCTCTGTCGGGGTAGTTTTTCCAGTAGGCCCGGCGCTCAAGCAGTAAGATGTTACTGCCCGAGCGCGCCACCAGTTTGAAGAAAGTCAGTTTCATTGAGTTTTAAGTTCAAGTAGTTAGGCCATGTTTTCCATTGTTTGGGAAATGTTCACACATCATTTCAGGATTTGCTTCGGGGTTTGATGTCATGGTTTAGTACGATGATTAAACGAGGTCAAGTTCTGAGTGCTCTAGAACGTCATAAGCCATTTATTTACTTCGGGATGGAGTACGAGTAATACATCTTAGTTATGAAAACTAAGCACTTGATAATGTGTTAGTATGTGCAGCAGTAGCCAAAGCGAGATCCAACGAATCCCTCAACGTCATGTAAGTATGTTCGACGTGCAAAAGAAAAATGTTTTATTTTTGAGGTATGCTAAATGTCTCGTGAACAAATATGAATGGGTTTGGAAGCCAGTGAACGTGGTCGACGACCTCTCCACCCCGGTAAAGCATGACCGGGTTAGATCAGGATTGAAAATCTATAAAGCTTGACCAGTGACCAATCCACCCGGTAAAGCATGATCGGGGATCTCATGTATGTGGTAGTGGATATCACTGTCAGCCCAGTACTGTAGTTTAGTCTGATCAGACGCATTTATATATGGGTCACTTGCTTTGAAACATATCTTTAAGCAAAATGATGAAGTTTATACATGTTCAAGTATTTATGATGCATGTATGTTTATGAAAAGTTTTACGATGATGGCACGTCTATGTTTATGTATGTACGTTCCAGTTTAAGTGTAACCGAAAAACCAACCTACGTAAACCACATGCATGCAAAATTATTTTAATTGATTAATTGTTTTATTTAATTGATTTTAAATACTAGCATGATATTTATTATATGATTAAGTGCACAATTGCATAATTAAATGATAATATGACATGATTGCATTAAATTAAGGATTTTACCCTAATATTCGATAATAGGCAAGGGAAAGGAGACCGGGAACGACCAAGACAAGAATATGTATTTTTCATTAAATAATGGCAAGGCTTCCTAATATGATTAAAAATGATTTAATTTTCCTAAAAATGTTGGAGTTCGAATTATTTTACGAGTCGAGCTCGATTTTTCCCAAGAAGCCGGTTTTGGGCAAGCAAGGAGTTTTAAAAAATCAAAAATATTATTTTATAGAAACTTATTTTATAAAATTTTAAGTTTTAATTAAATAAGTGTTATTGTGCTCAATTTAATTAACTTAAGTAGGCCCAATTACCCTTAAGCTTGCAAGACCAAGACCAAAGTTCATTAACATGTTAATTAATTATAAATAAGTTACTTAGGTCTTCTAAACCTCATAAAACACCATCAATCATCCGAATACATATCATACACACCACCATATTTTCGAAATTAAGGGAAGGAGAAAAGGCTAGGAGTTTTCGTCGTCCGGTCGTCCAACGTCGCACCCTCGCCAACGATCGATTATTCGAGCGTTTTAAACGTAAATGCACATTTTTTAAACCCTTTCAAACATCATAAAAATCATATTATGCATGATTTAATTGTTTATGTATGAAAAATATAGGTGTTTGATCACTTTTACGGTAGAACGTTTATTTTCGAAAATACGATGATTTTACTCTTGTTTTGAAAAACGTTTTGAATCCAATGAGTACGCTGTCAAAACATGATAAAATATGATTGATTATGATCAAAACATGATAAATTGATAAGGAACAAGCTGGAAACCGTGGGAACAATAAGGAGAGAACCGTGAGTTTTTTTGGTTTGGCTTGTCAAGGTGCAAGGGTTCGGTTCTTATGCATGGAGCTTAGAGTTTCGACCAGGTCTCGAGGAGGGCTCTTTCTGAATGTGGGTCAGGGTCAGGAAGGGTCCTAGCCTCGCGCGCAGCTTTGGATGAGTCCCATGGAGCAGGGACTCCTCGCGCGGTCGGGAGGAAGTGACAGTAGCCAAGGGGGCTTGCTGTTGGAGCTGGGTGGCTCAGGGTAGGTCCTTCAGGGTCCAAGTATGATGGACAGTGGTCGGCCAGGGGCTGTAATGGCTGGGCGCGTTGTGGCTCGAACCAAGAGTGGAAATCGTGAGGAAGGCACATGTGCGCAGGTTGTTGATTCTGAATTCAGGTGGATCGCTACTTTGGTTCATGGGCTTGGCCTAGTCTGGGTTGGGTCTGGGTGTGGTCTAGGGATGTTTAGGGTTAGGTAGGCTTGGTGGTGGCTCGGTTGAGAGAGTCCTAGGCTAACTAGGAGTCCTAGTTCAACTAGAACACCTCACACGCACACATGCATGCAATTGGGTCAGGTTCCAGCAAGGTTTGAGCGAGCTAGAGCTAGGTTCTATGGGTCAGGGTTGGTCAGGGGGTGCCTAGGTGGGTTGCATTGGGTTTGGCTTGAGGTGGCTCGGCCATGGCTCGAGTAAATTAGGAGTTGGCTCGGGTGTTTCGATTATGTGTCAAATTCAAAAATTAAAGAACTAAAATTGGAACCATGTGTCCACGGGTGTGATTCATGGCTCACAAGGGTAGAATAAATAATAAAAATATTATGTTTAGAATTTGAGATCAAAATTTTGAGTTTTGGATTTATTCGGGATTTAATCGCCTCACAAAACGTTAATTATAGGATTAATTGAAAAGCCTAGTTTTAAGCTTTATAAAATTTTGGAAAATTACATTTAAGCTTAAATAATTATTTAGAATAAGCCCATGTCATTAAAATTGATAAAAAGATAAAATCGATAATTTTTACGTCCAGGGGCAAAACAGTAATTTTACACTTAGGAAAATACGAAACGATTGGCAGCGTCCCGAAGGATCATATGCTTTTAAAATGATATTCTAGGATTTAAAATGATGATTTTGATGATAATATGTTATTTTTCGATTTTTTGGTAAAGCTGTGCATTTTTTATTGTCTAAAATGTTATTTTTGGAAAGTTACGTGATTTTATGATTTTAAAAGAAAAAGAAAAATATTTTGAGGGATGTAAACTGACTGTGACATATGATATATGATTTGTGGGGGATCCGTTTATGTGAGAACGGTGAACTTACAATTTTGTGGGGATAACGTGAGGGTCAAGGCCCCATAAGGAACCCATATATGGGCTAAGGCTCTAGAGGGACCCCGTTTATGGGTGAAGGCCCTAGAGGGACCCCGTGTATGGGAAAATGCCCCAGAGGGATCACGACGATCGTATTTCTACGGTGGAGCCTAGTGCACACCCCCATGCGCCATGTGGAGCTGAAGACTGATCAGTCGACCGAAGGATAAAAGTTAGTCACTTTCAAGGATCAAACTTCACCCAAAATGATATATGATTGAAAGCTTATTATTAAAATGATTTATGATATATGATTTATGACGATAATTAAAGCCTATTTTTAAATGATTTATTTATGCTCAAAACTTATTTTTAAATGATTTTTAAAGGATTTGTTTATGTTTAAAGTTAATTTAAAATGATTTTACTATTTATGATTTAATTATGATTAAATGATTTTTAAATGGTATAATTATGTTAAAAAGCTATTTTAAATAAAAGTATGATTTAATGCATGTGATTGTATATGTATTATTTGCTATCCATGTTTAGAACGCACTGAGTCTTTAGACTCACTAGGTTTGTATGATACAGGATTTGATGATTTATTGGAGGTGCTGACGATTGAGAGAATCGAGTACAGCACTACACACTCGAGGGCCTTTATGTTTCCGGACTAGCTTGTTAGATAAATGATTTGAAGATTTATGTTAATGATTTTATTAGAGATATTTTTATGCTTTGGTTTATTGTTATTGATCTTTTCAAAGGTCGATTTAGGAGTTTTGGTTAGTCAATGATTTATGATTTATTTTATGCACTTGAGATTTCATATGTTAATTATTATGATGGTTAGAAATGTTAAGTTATTTTATTTAGTTAGTATTTTCGAGTATATGATTTATGATTAGGAAAAAAAAAGTCGAGGTCGTTTCAGTTGGTATCAGAACCAAGGTTTTCCCTAAAGGGTTGTGTACTGTCACTCTGAGAAGCTCAAGAAGTCATGCCTCAAGTATGTGAGTTTTTACTGCTTTATATTTTATATGCTTAAAATTCTTTAAAATGCTTATATGATGCATGATGTAAATGTTAGTTGCATGCTGCAAGAAAAATGATTAAATGCATGTTGGGTAGAGGAATTGATTGAGATATTGAAGAACTTAGAAAAAAATTGGATACATGCACTACTTGAGCTGGATTTAGGAGTCGACTTTGGGAAATTTTTGGGTTAAGATTGCAATTTTCAAGATTTTGAGGAACGAATTGAAGAGTAAGATTTAAGTTAGATGTTAAGTTTGAGATGGACAAGGGAATCTAAGCTCAATCATCAAGTCAAGGAAAATTTCGAGGATGAAATTCTATTTAAGGGGGGGTGAGAATTGTAACGTCCGAAAAACCAACCTACGTAAACCACATGCATGTAAAATTATTCTAATTTCTTAATTGTTTTATTTAATTGATTTTAAATGCTAGCATGATATTTATTATATGATTAAGTGCACGATTGCATCAAACATCATACAAATCGTATTATGCATGATTTAATTGTTTATGCATGAAAAATATTGATGTTTGATCACTTTTACGGTAGAACGTTTATTTTCGAAAATATGATGATTTTACGCTTGTTTGAAAAACGTTTTGAATCCAACGAGTACGCTGCCAAAATATGATAAAATATGATTGATTATGATCAATACATGATAAATTAATAGAGGAACAAGCTGGAAACCGTGGGAACAATAAGGAGAGAACCGTGAGTTTTTTTTGGTTTGGCTTGTAAGGGTACAAGGGTTCGGTTCTTATGCATGGGGCTTAGGGGTTTGACCAGGTCTCGAGAAGGGCTCGTGCTGGATGTGGGTCAGGGTCAAGAAGGGTCCTAGCATGGCTTGGACCCCTCGCACGCAGCTTTGGAGGAGTCCCATGGAGCAGGGACTCTTCGCGCGGTCTGGTGGAAGTGACAACAACCAAGGGGGCTTGCTGCTGGGGCTGGGTGGCTCAGGGTAGGTCCTTCAAGGTCCAAGGGTTATGGACAGGGGTTGGGCCAGGGACTGGAGTGGCTGGGCATGGCGTGGATCGAACCAAGAGTGGAAACCGTGAGGAAGGCACATGCGCGCATGTTGCTGATTCTGAATTCAGGTGGCTCGCTACTTGGGTTCAGGGGCTTGGGCTGGTCTGGGTTGGGTCTAGGCGTTGTCCATGGATGGTTATGGTCAGGTGGGCTTGGTGGTGGCTCGGTTGGGAGAGTCCTAGGCTAGCTAGGAGTCCTAGTGCAACTAGAACACCTCACACGCACACATGCATGCAATTGGGTCAGTTTCCAGCAGGGTTTGAGTGAGCTAGGCCTAGGTTCTATGGGTTAGGGTTGGTCAGGAGGTTGCCTAGGTGAGCTGGCTCAGGTTTGGCTTGACGTGGCTCGACCATGGCTCGAGTACATTAGGAGTTGGCTCGGGTGGTTCAATCATGTGTCAATTTCGAAAATTAAAGCACTAAAATTGGAACCATGGGTCCACGGGTGTGGTTCATGGCTCACAAGGGTAAAATAAATAATAAAAATTTTATGTTTACAATTTGAGATCAAAATATTGAGTTTTTGATTTATCCGGGATTTAATCGCCTCACGAAACGTTAATTAAAGAATTAATTGAAAAGTCTAATTTTAAGCTTTATAAAATTATGGAAAATTGTGTTTAAGCTTAAATAATTATTTAGAATAAGCTCATGTCATTAAAAGTGAGAAAAAGATAAAATCAAGAATTTTTACGTCCAGGGGCAAAACGGTAATTTTACAATTAGGAAAATACGAAAACGATTGGCAGCGTTCCGAAGGATCATAATGCTTTTAAGTGATATTCTAGGATTCAAAATGATGATTTTGATAATAGTATGTTATTTTACGATTTTTGGTAAAGTTGTGCATTTTTTACTATCTGAAATGCTATTTTCGGAAAGTTATGTTATTTTATGATTTTAAAAGAAAAGAAAAAATATTTTGAGGGATGTGAATTGACTGTGACATATGATCTTTGATTTGTGGGAGATCCGTTTATGTGAGGACGATGAACTTAAAATTTTGTGGGGATGACGTGAGGCCAAGGCCCTAGAGGGAACCCATATAATGGCCAAGGCCCCAGAAGGACCCCGTGTATGATAAAAGGCACTAGAGAGACCCCGAAGATCGTATTTCCATGGTGGAGCCTAGTGCACATGTAAAAGGGGCCTAATTCTCCTTGCTTGAAAATTTGCGGAAAATTAAAAATTTTTCTTTTTTTAAAAGAACTTAAATGGCCTCATTCATAAAATCGACTGATGAATCAAGTTCAATGTTTAAAATAATAGCAGCGGAAGAAAATAAAGTTTTACCAACAATAACAATTTAAAAATTATCCAACGACTGATAAAAATTGTTTGCGAAATAAAATAACAATTGCTGCACTGAGGTCCTCGGGTGCCACTACTGCCGACCCAAGCTGGCTCACTGGTCCCCGCCCTCGGCCCTGGCCTCATCAGTACCTACAACAATCAAGTCTAGTGAGGCTAAAGACTCAGCATGCATATATCGCATCTAACGAGTAAAAATCGGAATTAAAATATGCATGGGATAAAATATCATGTCCTGAGGCATGCTGAAAATAATCTGTACTGAGCAATTATAATATGTGCATAACTGAACTGATAATCACAGTAAAAATGTTTGCTCCTTGGAGCCTGTACTGAAATAACTGGTAAAATTTTCTGTTGAGATTATGTTTTACGCCTGTGGCCACTGCACTAAGCTGAACTGATCGGTAACTGGCTACCGGGGAGGCTGAAACTGAACTGAGCTGGCCGGTCACTGGCGACCGGGTGGTACCATACTGAACTGATCGGTCACTGGCGACCGTATAAAATAACACTCCCACATAGTGAATGAACCACAAGCCATATCGCATAAATCTCAAAAATAATCATTTTCTGTTTTCATGCACGTAAAATAATTAACTGGCGTAATGAAAATTCCTGTAATTTTACCAACTGGATTGGGTTGGATCGTCCCCAGGCTCGCTGCAACCTAACTGTGCCATGAAAAATATGCAATAGCTTAAACTTGACCAACTATGCAATTTACGTTCAAAAGATGCGACTATGATACCTAATGACTTCGCATTTAATCATGACTCCGAGCCAACCTGAACCGACACCGAACCGACGTATAGTCATGATTAAAATACGCTGAAAAATCATAACATAATGCTCCTAAAATGATAGGGTCGAAATCTAGGTGAAATGGAGGCCAAAACACGAAACGCTCTTTCGAGAGTCAATTTGGCACATCGCACCGTAAATTCTCGTACGACCTCAAAAATGATCCGAATCACGAACGGTCAAAAACATGACCTTCCCAACTCAATGAGGCACTGTCCAGTTTAAGGCCATGGGATAAACGCCAACCAAGAACTCAAACGAGCCTTCTAAAGGACACAGCAACTTGCTGTAAATTTCCAGCAGCTGCACACCCGTGTAACTTGTCTTGTTTTCGAGACTACCGGCCATTGGGGCGTGAACCACCGACCAGAGACTCTTACCAACATCCCAAGGAATGATTTGAACCATGGCTAAGGCCCTAGGCCAGCCAAAATCCGCATCATACCAAAACTCAACCGAAGGGTCTAACCGAGAGCCAACGTGCATGCGTGTGTAGTGTTTTGCTTAGATCGATGTCTTGCGTTGTTCCAGTTGCCATTTGATTGACCAATGCACGATCTAGACATCTAGGAGCATGATATGAACCGTGGCTAAGGGCCATAGGCCAACCAAGATCCATACCAAGCAACAAAAGAAACGAAACCATATGCTGAAAAATGGAAGGGGCCGAATGGGGAAAAGGGCTGTTCTTGTTGATTATTTAAAAACCGATGAGCCATGGACCAAGCCACCAAAAGGGCAACTTAGTCACGTCTTAGACATGCTAGGGAAGTGATCCAACCATGGCTAAGAGCCCTTAGGGCAGCCAAGATCAGATCCAACCCCTTGACACAAAAACTGAAATTTCGAACACCAATCTGCGCCTATGGGAAACTTGCTGTCATTTCGGTTTTCCAGCAAGCATGGGGGCTGTATGAATGGTCCAACATGGTCCTAACGCATCCTATTACGTGTCTAGGAGTCGCCTTGGGAGCCTGGAGTCGAAAGAATCACCTGAAACTCACAATCCAAGAAAAACGTGAAGCTTTCCAAGGAAAATCGAAAATTCTGCATGTGTTGTTTCAAAATGTTTTGACATGGATCTCGATTTTTACTTGAATAAACATGATCATGTACTGAAAAATAAATGATAATATGACTTGATTGAGGTTTAGAAAGAATCTAGACATGCCTTGTTATCGTTTGAAATAGAAACGAAAAGAAAAGACGAGACGGCGCGGAGGAGACGGAGTGGCTTCCTTTTCTACCTTGCCTAAGCTCTCGATTTTTTCTTCCCTTCCCTCTAGCTAAGACTCACGATTTTTCTACTGAAAATGAGTGTGAATTCACTCTGAATTTTCGAAAAGGAGAGGGGGGGAAAAATGGTTAGGAGGGTGAGGGAAGTGGGTGCAAGATATAAGGAAGATCCAAGACCAAGTCTTCCCATTTTGAATTTTTGAATTATGGTTTGATATCAAATGAGTTGGTGGATGCTTCTAGGAGGTAGTGGCCGATTTTTGCTTATTTTCTAGTCTAGGATATGTCCATTTATTTAATTAAATTGTGCTCCCAAAAATCCTAGAATTATCCTACTAATTACATGCAAAGAATTGGTCAAAGTTGATGAGTTAGAATGAATTGCTTAATAAATCCAAGGGGCCGAAATCATGCTAATAAAATGAGTGAGAAGTGTTGGTTATCTAGTCAACTAATAATCCTTGAAAGCCTTACTAATCCTTTAAATAATTTAGTGAGCTAACCCCTTAATTTAATAACTTAAATGAGTTCATTTCTTAATCACCTCAAATAATTAAATTAAATCCTCAAACCTCCCTTTCTAACTTAAATGAACTTAGTTGCTAGCTAAATTAACTTCTGGAAATATTTCTCGAATCTTAAATTCTATCTCAAAACTCCAACTCCGGTCCGGCCTCACTGAAATAACTGAAATGCTAAAAATCAAACTACTGAACTGAAATAATGAATAATTAACTTCAAATAAATGCATTTAAAATAATCATGCAATGAAGTCAATTAAATTTAAAAATATAGAATAATGCATGGCTTATACGTCTACTGATTTACGGGTTCTACAATCCTTCCCCCCTTAAAAGAAATTTCGTCCTCGAAATTAGAACTTACCGAATAACTCGGGGTATCGATCTCTCATCTCCGACTCAGACTCCCACGTAGCTTCCTCCTCTGAATGGTTGAGCCATTTGACTTTGACTCGCTTAACAAGCTTGTTCCGAAGTTTCTTCTCCTGTCTGTCTAGGATCTGCACGGGTCTCTCCTCATAAGATAAGTTCGGAGTAAGCTACAACGGCTCGAAATTCAGCACATGCGAAGGGTTCGCCATGTACTTTCTCAGCATGGAGACGTGAAAGACATTGTGTACTCCGGCCAGATTCGGCGGAAGAGCCACACGGTAAGCTAGCGTCCCAACTCTGTCGAGGATCTCAAACGGTCCAATGAATCTCGGACTGAGCTTCCCTTTCTTCCCAAATCTCATGACACCCTTCATAGGTGCCACTTTCACGAAGACATGATCGCCCACTGCAAACTCTAAGTCTCTCCTCTGCTGATCGGCATAACTCTTCTGTCGGCTCTGAGCAGTCCTCATCCTATCACGGATCTTGACTACTACATCTGCTGCCTACTTAACAATCTCTGGACCCAACTCTGCTCTCTCTCCTACTTCATCCCAATGAACAGGAGATCTACACTTGCGGCCATACAGCGCTTCATACGGAGCCATAACTATAGACGACTGGAAACTGTTGTTATAGGTGAACTCTACCAATGGTAAGTTCGACTCCCAACTCCCAGAGAAATCAATGACGCAAGCGCGAAGAAGATCCTCCAAAATCTGAATAACTCGCTCCGACTGCCCATCTGTCTGCGGATGGAAAGCTGTGCTAAACAGCAACTTCGTACCCATAGTCAAATGCAAGCTCTTCCAAAATGAGGAAGTGAATCTGGGATCTCTGTCGGATACGATCGAAATCGGAATACCATGGAGTCGGACTATCTCTCGGATATACAGCTCTGCATACTGAATCATGGTGAAAGTCGTCTTAATAGGCAAGAAGTGCGCTGATTTGGTAAGACGATCTACAATCACCCAAATAGCATTCGATCCCCTGGCTGACTTCGGAAATCCGGTCACAAAATCCATGGTAACATTCTCCCACTTCCACTCGGGAATAGGGAGAGGCTTGAGCAAACCTGCTGGTCTCTGATGCTCGGCCTTCACTAACTGGCAAGTCAGGCACTCGGATACAAAACGCCTGATGTCCTTCTTCATCCCTGGCCACCAATACAATAGCTGCAGATCTTTGTACATCTTCGTACTCCCAGGGTGAATGGAGTACGGGGACGTATGGGCCTCTGATAAGATGTCTGCTCGGATAGAATCACTGCTAGGAACCCATATCCTATCTCGGTATCTCACAATACCGTCGCTGACTGAATACAAAACACTGTCCTTGGCTTCATCTCTCTTCTTCCACTGTGCCAACTGCTCATCTGCTGCCTGACCGCTGCGAATACGGTCAATAAGAGAGGACTGGATAGTCAAGGTAGATAAACGAGGAACTCTACCTCGAGGATAAGTCTCAAGATCAAACCTCTGCATCTCGATCTGAAGAGGTTTCTGAATCGTCAAATGAGCCATCACTGCGACTTTCCTGCTCAAAGCATCCGCAACTACATTAGCTTTGCCCGGGTGGTAGCTAATGTCACAATCGTAGTCTTTCACAAGCTCTAACCAACGCCTCTGTCGCATGTTCAGCTCCTTCTGCGTAAAGAAATACTTGAGGCTCTTATGGTCGGTAAATATCTGACACTTCTCTCCATACAGATAGTGCCTCCAAATCTTCAAAGCAAAAACTACGGCCGCTAACTCCAGATCATGGGTAGGGTAATTCTTCTCGTGGATTTTCAGCTGTCGAGAAGCATACGCTATCACTCTCCCATGCTGCATCAAAGCTGCACCTAAACCAAGCTTCGAAGCATCGGTATACAGAACAAACTCACCAGATCCTGACGGTACAGCCAAAACGGGTGCTGAGATAAGAGCTTGCTTCAAAGTATCGAAGCTCTTCTGACACTCCTCGCTCCACACAAACTTCACATTTTTCTTGGTCAGTGCTGTGAGTGGAACGGCAATGGATGAGAATCCCTGAATGAACTTCCTGTAATATCCTGCTAGCCCAAGAAAACTACGGATCTCTGATGCATTCTGAGGCACAACCCAATCTCTGACTGCTGCAACTTTCGCCGGGTCTACCTCAATGCCACTGCTAGAAACAATGTGGCCCAAGAACGCCACCTTCTCTAACCAGAATTCGCACTTACTGAACTTTGCGAATAGTTTGTGCTTCTGCAATGTCTGCAACACTGTGGTCAGATGCCTGCTGTGCTCCTCCCGACTCTTGGAGTAGACGAGAATGTCATCTATGAACACTATCACAAACTGGTCGAGGTACGGCTGAAATACGCGATTCATTAGATCCATGAAGATCGCTGGCGCATTCGTCAGACCGAACGGCATCACAAGGAACTCGTAGTGACCATAACGAGTCCTGAAAGCTGTCTTCGAAACATCAGCATCTCTCACCCTCAACTGGTGATAACCGGAACGCATATCTATCTTGGAGAAAATCGAAGCTCCCTGCAACTGGTCAAACAGATCCTCAATCCTCGGCAGTGGGTATTTATTCTTCACTGTAACCCTGTTCAACTCCCGGTAGTCAATGCAAAGCCTCATCGAGCCATCCTTCTTTTTCACAAATAAGACCGGCGCGCCCCATGGAGAAAAGCTCGGGCGAATGAACTCCTTGTCGAGAAGTTCCTGAATCTGCTTCTTAAGCTCTGCCATCTCTGTCGGTGCTAGTCGGTACGGCGCTTTGGATATCGAAGCCGTACCTGGCATAAGCTCGATGGAAAACTCCACCTCTCTCTCGGGTGGCATACCAGAGACGTCTTCGGGAAAAACGTCTAAGAAATCTCTGACAATCGGAACATCTGAGGCTGACTGGCTGGGTTCCTCGGGGACAGATAAAAAGGTCGCTAGAAATGCCCGACACCCTCTATGCATGAGCTTCCTAGCCTGAACATAAGGAATAATGCGCGGTAAAGGAAAGTACGTGTCCGGCTCAAATAAGAACTGCTCCATTCCAGGCGGTCGGACAAGGACAGATCTCCGCTGGAAGTCTATCAACACTCTGTTCTTCAATAGCCAGTCCATCCCTAGGATGATGTCAAATTCTGGCATCGGTAGCACGATCAGATCCGCATAAACAAGATTACCGTGCAGCTCAAGGTCTATATCTCGGATAACATTGGTAGCTGCCATCTCCTCGCCTGACGGCAACACTACTGAAAAGGCTGTATCTAGCCCAATGGTCTGGATCTTGAGAAAGTTTGCAAAGACCTCCGAAATAAACGAGTGAGTGGCCCCTGAATCTATCAAGGCCTTGGTAGCGGAACCAGATATAAAAATTCTCCCTGAAAGAGCGGAGCTCTAAGTTGAATCCCACTACAAGATCTAAACTTATAGACATGCAAAGGTCAAGGTTCTTCTAGCTTAATTTCTCCCAAAATAAATCTGAGTAGAGCATGCAATCCTATAACAGTTCTAAGTTCAAAAATCTAAATCCCGATTCCCAACATGCTGAAATTCGAATAACAACTCAATGCTTAAAGGTACCTGTCAACAACATAGTCTCAGGGTTGGTTTCCGCGGCATGGAGAGCAAAAACCCTGCCCTGAGTAGGCAGATTCCTCTGAGGGCACTGCAGCAACATGTGGTCTGGACTGCCACACTTAAAACACTTTCCTAAGCCAGCCATGCATGCTTCAGGATGGCGACGTGAGCACCTGGGACAGACGGGGTGCTCCTGAGTCCTCGGGGCTGGGCGTCCCCGCTGCTGCTGCTGCTGGCCTCGGTTCCTGGGCGGTCCATGAAAAGGCCTCTTATTCTGCTGCTGATGCTGATGTGGAGGAGGGCAGTGCGGTGCCTGGACTGGGCGCTTGCCCTGGCGATCCCTCTCGATATCCCGCAGATCCTGCTCTGCGGCAAAGGCCTTGGAGACGGCAATCTCATAAGTAGCAGGGTCAGATACCCTAACATCCCGGCGCAAGATCGCCCGTAAACCCACCAGGAAGTGCATCAGCTTGGCTCTGGCATCATTCGCGATCAGGGGCACAAAGTGACAGCCCCTCTCGAACTTACAGATAAACTCCATAACCGTCATATCCCCCTGTCTCAGACTCATGAACTCGGTGGTCAGCCTGGTGCGAACCTCCTCAGCAAAATACTTGGAGTAGAAAACTTCCGTAAAGCGGGTCCATGAAAGTGTAGCCAAGGTCAGGGCTACTGACGCTCCTTCCCACCATAAGCGGGCATCTCCACTGAACAGATAGGTGGCACATCAGACTCGGTCTGCGTCTCCCAGCTCCATAAAATCGAAGATAACCTCGAGGGATTTGATCCATCCCTCGGCAACCATGGGGTCAGATGTCCCAGAGAATTCCTTCGGGCGCATCTTCATGAATCGCTCATAAACAGCCTCGGGCCCTGTCGGCCTGGCTGCGGCTACGGCTGCGGCATTGTTCCCCGCAAACTGTGCGAAGAACTGTGCCATCCCAGCTAACATCTGGGCACTCATGTCCGATGGGGGTGGTGGAGGAGGTGGTAGGTCTCCCTCCGGTCTACGCTCCTCCCTGTCTTCTCGGCGAGGCTTCTCCTCTCTGTTGCGCTCTAAAATGCGTCTAGGGGGCATACTGTTCCAACATAACCCATACGTAACTAACATGCATAATTCCATAACTTATTTTAAATGAACATTGAAGTACTGAAAATCTGGAAGCATGCTGACAAAATAATTCATGCTTTAACTGAAATGCTGAACAAAATGCTAAACAGAAAAACTTACAGACCGAAGACGTGGCTTCGTGAGCTTCTCGCGGTCAGTAGTAGTGAAACCCAATACAGAACCTGGCTCTGATACCAACTGAAAAAGGGGCCTAATTCTCCTTAATTGAAAATTTGCGGAAAATTAAAAATTTTTCTTTTTTTAAAAGAACTTAAATGGCCTCATTCATAAAATCGACTGATGAATCAAGTTCAATGTTTAAAATAATAGCAGCGGAAGAAAATAAAGTTTTGCCAACAATAACATTTAAAAATTATCCAACGACTGATAAAAATTATTTGCGAAATAAAATAACAACTGCTGCACTGAGGTCCTCGGGTGCCACTACTGCCGACCCAAGCTGACTCACTGGTCCCCGCCCTCGGCCCTGGCCTCATCAGTACCTACAACAATCAAGTCTAGTGAGCCTAAAGACTCAGCATGCATATATCGCATCTAACTAGTAAAAATCGGAATTAAAATATGCATGGGATAAAATATAATGTCCTGAGGCATGCTGAAAATAATCTGTACTGAGCAATTATAATACGTGCATAACTGAACTGATAATCACAGTAAAAATGTTTGCTCCTTGGAGCCTGTACTGAAATAACTGGTAAAATTTTCTGTTGAGATTATGTTTTACGCCTGTGGCCACTGCACTAAGCTGAACTGATCGGTAACTGGCTACCAGGGAGGCTGAAACTGAACTGAGCTGGCCGGTCACTGGCGACCGGGTTGCACCATACTGAACTGATCGGTCACTGGCGACCGTATAAAATAACACTCCCACATAGTGAATGAACCACAAGCCATATCGCATAAATCTCAAAAATAATCATTTTCTGTTTTCATGCACGTAAAATAATTAACTGGCGTAATGAAAATTCCTGTAATTTTACCAACTGGATTGGATTGGATCGTCCCCAGGCTCGCTGCAACCTAACTGTGCCATGAAAAATATGCAATAGCTTAAACTTGACCAACTATGCAATTTACGTTCAAAAGATGCGACTATGATGCCTAATGACTTCGCATTTAATCATGACTCCGAGCCAACCTGAACCGACACCGAACCGACGTATAGTCATGATTAAAATACGCTGAAAAATCATAAAATAATGCTCCTAAAATGATAGGGTCGAAATCTAGGTGAAATGGAGGCCAAAACACGAAACGCTCTTTCGAGAGTCAATTTGGCACATCGCACCGTAAATTCTCGTACGACCTCAAAAATGATCCGAATCACGAAGGGTCGAAAACTTGACCTTTCCAACTCAATGAGGCACTGTCCAGTCCAAGGCCATGGGCTAAAAGCCAACCAAGAACTCAAACGAGCCTTCTAAACGACACAACAACTTTCTGTAAATTTCCAGCAGCTGCACACCCGTGTAACTTGTGTTGTTTTCGAGACTACTGGCCATTGGGGCGTGAACCACCGACCAGAGACTCTTACCAACATCCCAAGGAATGATTTGAACCATGGCTAAGGGCCCTAGGCCAGCCACAATCCGCATCATACCAAAACTCAACCGAAGGGTCTAACCGAGAGCCAACGTGCATGCGTGTGTAGTGTTTTGCTTAGATCGATGTCTTGCGTCGTTCCAGTGGCCATTTGATTGACCATGGCACAATCTAGACATCTAGGATAATGATATGAACCGTGGATAAGGGCCATAGGCCAACCAAGATCCATACCAAGCAACAAAAGAAACGAAACCATATGCTGAAAAATGGAAGGGGCCGAATGGGGAAAGGGGCTGTTCTTGTTGATTATTTAAAAACCGATGAGCCATGGACCAAGCCACCAAAAGGGCAACTTAGTCACGTCTTAGACATGCTAGGGAAGTGATCCAACCATGGCTAAGAGCCCTTAGGGCAGCCAAGATCAGATCCAACCCCTTGACACAAAAACTGAAATTTCGAACACCAATCTGCGCCTATGGGAAACTTGCTGTCATTTCGGTTTTCCAGCTAGCATGGGGGCTGTATAAATGGGACAACATGGTCCTAATGCATCCTATTACATGTCTAGGAGTCGCCTTGGGAGCCTGGAGTCGAACGAATCACCTGAAACTCACAAACCAAGAAAAACGTGAAGCTTGCCAAGGAAAATCGAAAATTCTGCATGTGTTGTTTCAAAATGTTTTGACATGGATCTCGATTTTTACTTGAATAAACATGATCATGTACTGAAAAATAAATGATAATATGACTTGATTGAGGTTTAGAAAGAATCTAGACATGCCTTGTTATCGTTTGAAATAGAAACGAAAAGAAAAGACGAGACGGCGCGGAGGAGACGGAGTGGCTTCCTTTTCTACCTTGCCTAAGCTCTCGATTTTTTCTTCCCTTCCCTCTAGCTAAGACTCACGATTTTTCTACTGAAAATGAGTGTGAATTCACTCTGAATTTTCGAAAAGGAGAGGGGGGGAAAAATGGTTAGGAGGGTGAGGGAAGTGGGTGCAAGATATAAGGAAGATCCAAGACCAAGTCTTCCCATTTTGAATTTTTGAATTATGGTTTGATATCAAATGAGTTGGTGGATGCTTCTAGGAGGTAGTGGCCGATTTTTGCTTAATTTCTAGTCTAGGATATGTCCATTTATTTAATTAAATTGTGCTCCCAAAAATCTTAGAATTATCCTACTAATTACATGCAAAGAATTGGTCAAAGTTGATGAGTTGGAATGAATTGCTTAATAAATCCAAGGGGCCGAAATCATGCAAATAAAATGAGTGGGAAGTGTTGGTTATCTAGTCAACTAATAATCCTTGAAAGCCTTACTAATCCTTTAAATAATTTAATGAGCTAACCCCTTAATTTAATAACTTAAATGAGTTCATTTCTTAATCACCTAAAATAATTAAATTAAATCCTCAAACCTCCCTTTCTAACTTAAATGAACTTAGTTGCTAGCTAAATTAACTTCTGGAAATATTTCTCGAATCTTAAATTCTATCTCAAAACTCCAACTCCGATCCGGCCTCACTGAAATAACTGAAATGCTAAAAATCAAACTACTGAACTGAAATAATGAATAATTAACTTCAAATAAATGCATTTAAAATAATCATGCAATGAAGTCAATTAAATTTAAAAATCTAGAATTATGCATGGCTTATACGTCTACTGATTTACGGGTTCTACAGCACACCCCCATGCGCCATGTGGAGCTGAAGATTGATCAGTCGATCGAAGGATAAAAGCTAATCACTTTCAAATATCAAACTTCACCCAAAATGATATATGATTGAAAGCTTAATGATTAAAATGATTTATGATATATGATTTATGATGATGATTAAAGCTTATTTTTAAATGATTTTTAAAAAGATTTATTTATGCTCAAAGCTTATTTTTAAATGATTTTTAAAGGATTTATTTATGCTTAAAGTTAATTTAAAATGATTTTACTATTTATGATTTAATTATGCTTAAATAATTTTTAAATGGTATAATTATGTCCAAAAGCTATTTTAAATAAAAATATGATTTTTAATGCATGTGATTGTATATGTATTATTTGCTATCCATGTTTAGAACGTGCTGAGTCTTTAGACTCACTAGGTTTGTATGATGCATGATTTGATGATTTATGGGAGGTGCTGACGATTGAGTGGATCGAGTAAAGCAGTACATACCCGAGGGCCTTTATGTTTCCGCACTAGCTTGTTAGTTAAATGATTTAAAGATTTATGTTAATGATTTTATTAGAGATATTTTTATACTTCGGTTTATTGTTAGTGATCTTTTCAAAAGTCGATTTAGGAGTTTTGGTTAGTCAATGATTTAGGATTATTTTATGCACTTGAGATTTCATATGTTAATTATTATGATTGTTAGAAATGTTAAGTTATTTTATTTAGTTAGTATTTTCGAGTATATGATTTATGATTAGGAAAAAAAAAGTCGAGGTCGTTTCATTAAGTATGTACGCTCTGCTTTTAAGTTGCATGTTGTTTTATTTCTTATTACTTGTTATCTTCAGTTTATACATGTTGAGTCTTTAGACTCACTAAACTTGATCGATGCAGGTGAGGACGAGTATGAGGAGACGAGGGGAGGGGACCAACGAGCCGGCTCGGTCTGCGCAGGAGGCTAAACCCGAGGACCGCCAATGTTTTAAGATTTTATGCATGACGATTCTAATACTCTGATTTTCACGAGATTGCTTTACGTTGTTTGAACAAGTTATTTTTAGCAAACTTTATTTGTAACTTTTTTTTGCAAATATTTTGGTTGAACAGTCTATCTTTATTGCAATTTGAATGATTACTATTTAATTAAGAAAATTTTTATTTTTCTGCAAATTTTAAAATAGTTTAAAAGTACGGTACATTACAAATTAAATATCATAATTACATAAACCGTAAAATATTATTAAAATAAATATTGTTCTCACACAAAAGTAAATAAATTAAGCCTAAACCCAAGTTGCTTCACTGACTCCTACTCGAACACCTTTATCTAACATTGATCGATCAGTTTGAATATACAAGTTTCTTCTGTACAGAACTACAACTTGCATGCACAAACAATCACGTAAGTATGTCAAGTGGCGGAGCCAGGATTCTTAAATACTTGAAGCTGGCTCCATCCTGTATTAAACAGTAATGGATTCAGTTAAAATCAAACCGAATATTCTAAAATCGAATTAACTGAACTTTTTTTCTAACAAACTGAACCGACCGAACTTTACTACGAAAACCTAACAAATCAAAACCTAACAAACCAAATCGAAAAAATAAATAGTAATCTAAATCGTATTAAACGGTAATGGATTCAGTAATTTTAGAGTTGAATTTTTTTAGCTCATAGTTGCATAATTTCATAGTATATGACAATAAACAACCAATAAATAGTAATGAATTATGATTTATGATAATTGTTTTATTTTTAATTTTTAAACATGAGACTACAAAAAATAAAAAAATAAAACTTATAAAAAATTTGTTTTAATTTTAATATGGGCTGAAAAAATATATAATTAAAAATATTAATTTTTTTTTTATAAAATAATATGTGGGGCTGGAGCCCACCCTAGCCCAAGGGTGGCTCCGCCCCTGGGACATAAGCTGTTAACAACCATTATTCTAGCATTTTAGATTAAAGGTCAATTAAGCAATAGTAAGAATGAAAAACGAGCAAAATACAATGAATTAGTCAAAAGAGTAAAAACCAGTCGAACCCACCATGGTCACGCAAAATACCGTTCGATTTTAGTTTCAATATTATCATTACAATAATTTATTCAATTTTTTTTAAAAAATAATAATATAATATTAAAACTTTTATAATTTTTGCCCAAAATAATTCTGAGCTCATTTATTTTCCACTATAAAATTAATTTACTCAGTGCTAAATGATTAATAGTAGTGTAGAAATATATAGCTGGAGTAATAATAACGTTTAAGATTTGTATGGGGAAAAAATTGAATTTCAAGTAGTGTAGAAATATATAGCTTTCAAATGAACACTTTTAAATTTATATGGGGAAAAAATTGAATTTCAAGTAAAATGAAATAAGATGTTGGAAATGTAACCGTCAAAACAAAAGAATTAAAATGAAAAGGGGAAAGCCTTTCAAAGAGGAGTAATAATAACGTTTGACTTCCATGGAGATCGCGCCACGTGCACAGAATCCCCGTGCTCCGATTGTAAAAATAGCGCAGTTAAGGCACCGCATTTACCACGCCTTGTGGAAATTTCACTCATATTATTGCAAAATTACGGCTAAATTTACAGTACCGAGAGAGAGAGACGGAAATATAAAGAAGAATAAGACGAAGAAGAGCAACTTTAAAGCACAACCGACAAATATATATTTAATGGTGGAAGAGTGTATTTACTATCACTCGTTATTTTTCGTGTAGATAAATTTCCATGGATCCAGCATCTGTGGTCTAATATTGTTCTTGAATGTTTCTAATTTCTAATTCTCTTTTTTTTGTTTGGAAATTAAGGGTAAAGAATTACGAAAGCCCTTGTGTTTTTCTCAGCTTCATTTGCTTATGTTCGCTGTGATCTATCTTTTAAACAAAATTTTGATGGGTTTTATTTTCTTTTTACCTTCTTCTTTTCCGAAAAGGGTAGAGAATGAATGATATTATTCCTCTTGAATGTGACCTCAAAGACCCTTATGTTTTCTCAGTTTTAATTGTTTACTTTTTTTCAGTATAGTGTGATCGTCGATGGCTTTTTAAATAAGAGAAAATTCTGATGGGTTTTATTCTTAATTTTCTTCTTGAAATTGAGTTACTAAATATCTGTTAAATGATTTCTTGATGTTTTTCTCTTACTTTTCTTGTTTGTGTAAAATAGATAAAAGCAGATATTTTGGATGGGACTAGCTCTTCTTCTTCTTCTACGGTCTTCTCTTGATTTTTTAGAAAATTTTTTGGTTGCAGGTTGGGATGAAATAGAGTGAAGGTCAGGAGAATAGTATACTAAAACCTAAAAAGTTTCAGAAATTAGCCTCTGAGAATTTGAATTGAGCAGATTTAAAGACAATGTTTGGAGATTGTCAAGTACTGTCCTCCATGGGAGGGAACACAATTCCTTCTGACAGTTCCATCTACTCTTCGTCTCTCCAGAACCCTAACTTTAATTTCATGTCAAACATCAACCCTTTCAACATCTTTTCACCTATAATCCCTGTGAGTAAATTTTTTTTATAATAACAATTGTTCTTTTTTTATGTAATAAATCTGCATGGACAGAAGAAAACGACTCCTGATTGATTTTTTTTTTTTTTGGAAACAGAAAGAAGAAAATGGGAACAAAGAGGAGATCATGGAAAGTGGTTCCGGAAGCGAACGTATCGAAGGGTTTTCCGGGAACGAACAGGAGGCGGAGCAGCAGCAGACCGCGACGAAGAAGAAACGCTACCACCGCCACACAGCCCGGCAGATCCAAGAAATGGAAGGGTACGTATCTGAAGGTCCATTGATTCTTTGAAACAATAAATAAAAAAAATTTGGCCAAATCTTTTATGTCTTCCAGATTAGACATGTCTAGTTGGAGCGAAACACGCAACAATGTTAATTACCTTGCTTGTATATAATTTTGTTGCATAAATATAAATATATTCTCGGTTGAATATGAATATTGCAATGTATCCGCAGGTTGTTTAAGGAATGTCCGCACCCAGATGACAAACAAAGGCTTAAATTAAGCCAAGAACTTGGCCTTAAACCCAGACAAGTTAAATTCTGGTTCCAAAATCGTCGGACCCAGATGAAGGTATAATCCGATTCTCAAAATTTTTTTAAAAAAATTCATTTTTATATTCAAAATTTCTAGAAATGCTAGCGTTGTGGTTCCCAATATATATAATTAATCTACCTATATTTACTCTCTAGCTCATCCTCGGGTTTTAATATTTTTTTAAAGATTTAACATTTGGTTCCCTTAAAAGTAACTTTTACCATTCTAGTTTATTTGGTCTTTTAAATCATATAGAGGGGAGAGATAGAGAAAGAGAAAAAATAAAAATAAATTGATAAGGAACAGATCTTTCACTTTCATCATGATAAGCCCTAAATAATTTAATTTATTTAATTAAAAAATTTTCCAGCTGTGACGAGAAGAATGAAGGCTTATAAAATAAGAAGCACGAATTCCAAAGAGGGGTACTGCCCTTCATTAACTATATATAAGGTCAAAAACCAAAGCCCTAACCAGAAACCGTATTTCGTATCCTACGCACACCTACCCACCCCATCACACACACTGCGCACAATAGAAGGGAGCATCCACATTAACTTGAGTTGTTTTCAAGGTCTGCATTGACATTAATATACGCAGTGGGGTGTGCAGTCAACCCTACCTGCTGCGTGACCTTTGCAAGACTTTAATGCATTAATTCATTGGCGTTTAGGGTAAGAGTTTTACTTAAACAAAAGAAACCCATTTGATTTCTATATTTAGGGAGTTGTTTTCTTCTAGTTTTTGACTAATTTTAATGTAGGCACAACAAGACAGGCAAGATAATGTGGTGCTTAGGGCAGAAAATGAGAACTTGAAAAATGAAAATTACCGCTTGCAAGCCGCCTTGAGGAATATTGTATGCCCGAATTGTGGAGGTCCGGCAATGTTAGGGGAGATGGGGTACGACGAACAGCAGCTTAGGATTGAAAACGCTAGGCTAAAGGAGGAGGTGATTATTTATATCTACATATACTTGTAAAACTTAATATCCTTATCTTCGTAAGGTGTTCTTTACATATTTGTGTATGTGTGATATTACCAGAGTAAAGTGCATCGGTTTAAAGATTTTAAATGTAAGCATTACAATGTATACATTGAATTAGTTTTGATAGGCTACGCCGCTATGTGTATTGATCTAGCCATTGTGGTATATTGCAACGTTTCAAGTAATGTAGACATGATCTATAGCAGTATAATTGACCTGATCATGTTCTCGGATCTAAAAAAATTTGAATTTTTTATACAATTTATTTTAAAATAAATTTTTTGACATAGTCACGAAATGTTCTTATTTTGTGAGAGATTTGCAAGAAATAATCTTAGCTGAGTGACAAAGATAAAAAGAAGTTATTGATTTCTTTTTCTTTCTTTTTAGCGATGAATACGAATGTATGTCAAACAAATTGTATCTCAAAGTGCTTATAATAAAATCAAGTAAATATACAAAAAATTTGGACATGAAGTTTCTTTCTTCTAACATTTCCCTGGTGATATATTACACCATATTGCAGTTTGAGAGGGTCTGCTGCCTCCTATCGCGGTGCACCGGCCGACCCTTACAGTCACTGGGACCAAATACTCTCCTCCCTTCTTCATTGGACTTAGAAATAAGTGCATATCCAAGAAAATTTGATCAAGAACTTATGCCCAACTGCCTTTCTGATATGATTCCTCTACCTTTCATGCCCGAAAATTCGCATTTCTCAGCAAACGCTTTGATATTGGAAGAGGAGAAATCTTTAGCAGTGGAATTGGCTATGTCGTGTATGGATGAACTGATGAAAATGTGTCACACAGGCGAACCACTATGGATTCGAGCAACGGAAAAGGCAAAAGAAGTGCTGAATCTTGAAGAGTATGCAAAAATGATTTCTTGGACCGGAAACCACAAGCAGCATTGTAACGAATTTAGGATTGAAGCAACTCGGGACACTGGAGTTGTCATAATGAATAGCATTACGCTTGTTGACGGATTCTTGGATGCTGTAAGTTCTGAAAATTGTAGTTTTTGAATATGACTGTGAAATGTTCCACACAATGTCTTCGTGCAATTTGAGGGACGAGCAGAGGTATAGTGCCCCTTGCATGAAAACGTGTAATATTTTTGAAAAGAAAATATAATATTCTCGTAGTTTTTTCCTAAAACTTTTCGCGGACCTACACCAAATTTTTTTATTGTCCTTGCATAAGGTCATTTACTTCTAGTTTCATAAATGTAATTATATATTTTTTAGGAGACAATTGCTGTTTTCTGAGGAATACAGCTTTTCTTATTGTCCATATTTTAGCGGATAATGTCTTCTGATCTGGCCATGTTTATTTCTTTCTTAAAACGCAAAATGTTTAAATATATGTTAATCCTGAGTTTCAAATCACAGAACAAATGGATGGAGCTATTCCCTTCAATAATTTCAAGAGCTAGAACTCTTCAAGTAGTGCACTCAAGTGTTTCTGGTCATGCAAGTGGTTCTCTTCATTTGGTGAGTAATTTCTCAAGATATATCTTAGCCCTCTTCATTAATACAATATATATCCATAGCTATACCAAAAGTTCGCTTTTATCTTTACTCATGATAGTCGTTCATGTCATCCAATTTTTCTTTGATAACAGATGTATGCAGAATTACAAGTTCTTTCCCCATTGATTCCCACAAGAGAGACTCATTTTCTTCGATATTTCCAACATAATGCCAAAGAAGGAACTTGGGCAATCGTTGATTTCCCCTTAGATGGATTCCACAACTGTTACCCGCCCTCGTTTCCTTATTACAAGAAACGTCCATCCGGCTGTATCATCCAAGACATGCCTAATGGATACTCTAGGGTGATTCCATAAGTTCAAAATTGACAATAGATTCTTGATTCTTTTAATCCAAAAGGAAGACTATTTCTTAAAATGCCCATTTTTTTCTGAAATATTTTAGGTGACATGGGTTGAACACGCTGAGGTTGAGGATGGTCCAATACATCAAGTTTTCAACGATCATGTTGGTAGTGGTACCGCATTTGGAGCACATCGCTGGTTGGCTGTTTTGCAGAGACAATGTGAAAGGCTCGCTAGCCTCATGGCTAGAAATATATCTGATCTTGGAGGTAAACAAAAATTTCAAATTCTAGAAAAAATGACTTAAAAGTCCTATTTTGGAATCCCTTCGCAAGTTCATGAGCGCTAGCAAGTACGGCAAATGGAGTATCTCTTATTTTCATTTGGTTTGATTCATGGTATTTTTTTGTTATGCTATATTTACAGCGATCCCATCAACCAACGCGCGAAAAAAATTGATGAATTTGGCTCAGAGGATGATCCGAACATTTTGTCTGAACATAAGTTCTTGTTGTGGGCAATCTTGGACAGCCCTATCCGATTCTGCTGATGACACAGTTAGAATCACCACAAGAAAAGTGGTCGACCAGGGCCAGCCAAATGGTTTGATTCTTAGCGCCGTTTCGACTACTTGGTTACCTTATAAACACAATCAAGTGTTTGATTTCTTGAGGGATGAACGTTGTAGAGCACAGGTTTTGTTGCGCATGAAAATATCGTTATTTGTTCCCTTAGTCTTAAACCAAACTATGCTAATGTGATCTGAAATTTTTGAAATACTCTGTGTGATTCACAGCTCGAAGTTCTTTCAAATGGCAATTCATTACATGAGGTTGCTCATATTGCAAATGGCTCTCATCCCGGAAATTGCATCTCTCTTCTACGTATCAACGTAAGTAAAAAGCGAATATCTTGACTCATATTTAAGAAATGACGAAGTAATCTTGCAAACTCATGTCACTGTTCCAGGTAGCTAGCAACTCATCTCAAAGCGTAGAACTCGTGCTACAAGAGAGCTGCTCAGATGACTCGGGCAGTATGGTAGTCTACACGACTATGGACGTTGAAGCAGTCCAACTAGCAATGAGCGGTGATCATGACCCATCCTGCATCCCTCTTCTCCCATTAGGATTCATTTTAACTCCAATGGACCATATCATCGAAGATCCTATTACAAACAAAACTAACACAAAACAAGCTTCGGAGACCGAACAACTCTCCAATCCAGGATGTCTACTCACCGTTGGACTTCAAGTTCTTGCAAGCACTATACCAAGTGCCAAGCTCAATTTCTCGAGTGTAACCACGATCAATCATCATTTATGCAATACGGTTCAACAGATCAATGATACTCTAAGCAATGGAAATGGAAACAGTAACAGTACCGGTAACTTCGTTGAAAATGGGAATGTTTTGGCACAAAACATGGACGCTCCACCAGCTATACCCGTCAAGCAAAAGTCCCCCGAGTCCACTTCATAATTACCTCAGACCTTCCTTATCTTTCTGAGGCGTAGCAATTCAAAACAACTTTGCAAGAAACATTAAAGGAGGAGAGATTGAGGTAATTGGGAAAGGCCGACTTTTTATGAAAATAGTCCACAAGTATCGTAAATAAAGGAAAGCGTTTTGAAGTAAGGTAGTGGTCTTATTACCTTTAAGTAAGTGCATTATGTTAACCGAGTTAAGTCGTGGGATGTGAATTAGGGAGTCAAGAGCGCACCAGATCATATGTGTTATCCTTGCAACATGTTAAGGCCGACCACGAATCGCCTGCAACAGGTAGCAGGGGTGATTGGGTTCGGGTATTGACTTCTAGCTCATTCATCCCTATGAACTCCTAATTGCCTCCTTTTTTTTTAATGTTGACGCTAAATGACTCATACACTTATTTTGCTTTGAATTCACTATTTATCGATCTTGGTTTCGGGTGTTTCCGAATGGTTTCTAAAGTTATTTGTTTCCTTTGAAGAGTTTAATTAACCACTTTGTTGGGGGAACTCTTTGTTGTAATCCCAGCTCTCAAGCCACTCGAGTTATCTTTTTGTTCCAACGTCTGAATTACTTCATTATCAAAATTAAGTATGAGAAAAGCATACAAAAAGTCATCTGGACATTTTTTCCAGAACTAATAATTAAGTAAATAACCGAAAAATAAAAAGACACAATTTGATCTAGGAAATAATACCCTGAAATCATTATCAAATTTCTTATTTCTTAAGTGGATTATTATTACCAAAAAAAATATTACAAGGAAAAAATGATAATTATGATTCCTAACCGATGGAATTTGCTCGAAAACATTGCGTATTGTGATCGACAATTTCGGTTGGGAAAACCAACAAGTGCACTAGGTCAGATAATGATATAGTTGGATGAAGTCCAAGTCGTTTTCACAAAGACTATTATCGAATTATAAGGATATAAATTATTTAATTTAATCTAGGCTAAATAAAAGAAGTTATTTTTGGGAATAATTAAATTACTTAAAATAAATTAAATTATTCTAAAATAAATAACACAATTCGATTAAATAACAGAATAAGTTTATGAAAAATTCAAATTTCAATAAAATGACCGAAGAACACACAACGGTATCAAACATCAATTATTGTTACATATTGGATTTGATCGAACAATATGTTTTATCAAGTCACATTGAAATTACCTATGTTAATTATTAATTAATCTATTTTGAGAATTAATAAAACTATTTTATTTAACAGTTCAACTGTTTTTAAATGAATTTAATTAAATAAAAATGCATTCAAAAACTATGGAATTTCATCTCTTTGCCTAAATCGCACACTTAAAGTGAATACTATTTCTATTCAGTTTAACCATATGTTGATCAATAATTTTTGAAACTATTTTCAGTCTATTTTCTTTTGAGTCAAGATCAAACAACAAATTCGCAATTAATTTGTCAAATTAATTGCGAGAAATATACGCAAATATCAATCAATAACAAAAAGTAAATAAAAATTCTAATAAATCCATTATACAAACAACAATTACAAGTTTGGCCCTATCGTAATCCCAGTAATAAGATGAATATTCCATAAAATCAAAACAATACAAAAATCTAATGTTTGATTCATAAAATTTAGAAAATTAAAAATAAAAAGAATAAATCTCAGTGATGACGCGTAAATTGTGCTCATCCAGTGCATCTTCTCTTTCTTATTCTTCACGTCCAGATTGTGAAAAATCCAAATGGTTCTTCATGTGTCGATAATCCAAAAAATCCTTTGGGTTCGGGATTGTAGTCATTTTCGTGTATATAGGAGAGATAAAATAGAGTAAAATATAAATTACAAAAATAAATCACCTCCAACTATGATAGGATGGAGTTTATCAAAAAAGAAGTTCGTTCATGCAGTTACAATATATCAACCCTAAAAGTTTTTCTCAGTCCAAAATATTCAATAAATCAATAGCACAATTAACATTTTTAAAATAAGGTATGTTTTTCATTAATTTCGAGTTCCTTCATGCAGTTACAATGCAGAAGTTAAGCGGACACAAGGTGTGACCTTGTGTTGTTCCACGACTTCTTTTGTTTTTTTCCTTATTCCAAAACTTCCTCTCGACAACTTCAAACGTGATAAAAATCACTTTTCTAGCCAAAATTTATTCAAAAATATAAAACTTCCTCGATCTTATCATAAATATTCTTGAAATACAGGAAAAACTCTTTATCAATTATTTCATTCGTTATTAGGAATCCATCCTACTTGACATTATATTCCTTGACCTTATCACAAAAATTAAAAAATTTACACATTTTGGCCAAACATACAAACAATGAAAATGGTGATTTATGCGTAAAACTCAGAATAAAAATGTCAGATAAGCTCGTATCGACAAAATAAAGTCCTAAAAGAGCTATATGATTCGTTCTTATAAAAAACCCTACTCTTAGCTTTTGTTCCTCCTCGAAAAAGTTAGAAAAAAGAGATATAAAAAATATCATTGATTTACATAACAAAGTGCACAATCAAAACCTCACAATCTACCAAATCTGGTCACACCCAGCCAAAAGTTCATACTTCGAAAATCACAATATTTATTTTTGTTGCAATTCAAAACTCAAACTACCAAGAAAATATTAACAAAATGAGACGTGTAGTGTGAGAGTCAGAACTTACAATCCTCAAAGGTTATTAGGTTCAAGGATCCCTCATGTTTATTCATTAATTTTTTTCTCGAACGCATCATATACCCGACTTTCATACTCCTCTTTACTAAATGTCGAATGATTATGACTTAGTTAATAGTTCTTTTCAAGTTTATAACGTAAGGCCACTGCTCACGACTGCAGTAAAAGTTAAGGACATCAAAGTAGAGAGTAAATAAAAAATTTTCTCATATTGTGCACTCACTCAACTCTAATTCTCCATCAATTGTTGAATTTCATTGTAAGGTCTACAAAATTTGAGTTACGTAATCTGACTGCATGTAATCTAGGGTTTTACTAAATTATGTGTTTAATTATTTTAATGCATTAAATACATGGTTATGTGTTTTATTTCATGGTTTATTAATATTTTTAATTATTTAATATATGGTGTAAATATGTATGATTTTTCGAAAGTGGGCCTTGATTAGATATTTTTACTGATCGAATCATATTTTAAGCCGGTATGCAATTTTTAGCAAAACGGAGGGCGTTTTGTGTAAGGTCCAAAATTAAGACAACGTAATCCAACTGCATGCGAATCTAGGAAATAATGAAAAATAAGTAATAATTGATTTTAATTTCTAATTAATTATGTGACATACTTGTTCATATGTTAAATGAGAATTTTATTGTCATCATGCATAAAATTATATTTTTAGGAATATTCAAGTGATGATCGAGGAACGGGGACCGATGGCTGAATAATGTTAAATGATTATTTTTAATTATTTAAAATATGGTCGATGCTTTTTAGTATTATTGAAAATAAGGGTTTGGAGGTGATTTTATATGCCGGGACGCAAATTTTATCGGTATTGGTTTTTCAACTAAAATACGAGCTTTTTGGCCACCCAGCTAATAAATTCACTTATTTAATTAAAGAAAAACTTTGGTATTATTTTATTTAAATCCTAATTAGACTAATGGGCCTACTTAGATGGCTTAATAGGCCTAATTAGCCTTGTAGGTGATTAACTTATATTTAAAGTGTTAAAAAAAATTACAAAACCCTAAACCTTGCACACAAATCCATCGGCCACCTACTTTAAAATTCTAAAAAACTCTCCCAAGAACTCTCCACACACACACACGACACTTTGAAGCATATTTTGGAGGGTTTTCGAAGATAGTTAGCAAGGTAGAAGCCATCGTCGCGTCCCGTTCTTCGTCGTCAACGGATATTCGGGCGTATATAACGCAAAAGTACGCCATACACCTCCTTTTCTCATCCATCATATCATATTATGGTTGAAATTATTTTACGCATGAAAAAAACATGATATACTTTTCAGAATTTTCGGAATTTCTCATGAGCATGCCTTGAACTTTTGATTCTATGCACAAAATTCACACCTTGTATGTATGTAGGGGCTGCCATGACATTAGGTTGTGACCAGGTAAAGTTTGTGCATGTTTTAGAGTCCCACACACCACACATATATCGACTAAACCAAAGGAGAACAACAAGCAAACCGAGTCCAGAAAGTTGCTGTCATGGTTGGGGCGATCGGGTTGCTTGTCCTAGGGGGAGGCTTGGCCTTGACTGGGGCCAGGGCTCGGCTAGAGTCTCGCATGAGTCAGGGGGAGGGTCCTAGCCTAGCCACACACTTTGAAACTCTCGGCCAGCTTGTAGACAGTAGAGGGAGCCTTCGTTTTGACTTTTGGCGGGTTGTCTTGATAAGGATAGGGTCCAGTAGGGTACTTTGGCATGTTGGGCACGTTTTGGCTCGACTTGGTTTGGGGGTAACTCGTGAAAATCAAAAGTTGGCTCGGGGTCGAAGTTTAGGTGTCAAATAGGGTATTTAAAAGAAGAAAAACTGGAAAACGGCTCACGGGGGTCGAATCGGGGTCCATAAGGGCTAAAATAATATAAAAAGACTAAATTTAGAATTTAGGAATTTTATATTAAAGTTTGGGATTTTTCGGGATTAAAACACCGTCAAAACAATTAATTAAAGATAAATGAAAAAGTCTAAATTTTAAGGCAAATAAAATTATGGAAAAATTAATTTAGGTTTAAATAATTATTTGGGACATGTTAGAGTCATGAAATCAAGGAAAAAGTCGAAATCGTAAAATGTCGAGTCTATGGGTAAAACGGTCTTTTGACACCCATAAATTTGTAAAGGTCATGGCAGTGCCCTAAATGATGTTTTTATGATATTATGATTATTTTTAAATGTTTATGATGTATCCATGATTAAATTATGATTTTTAAAATGTCTATTTGATTTTTATGATTTATGGAAGACATTTAAAATACATGTTGCATGCTTGGTTTCAAAATGAAAAATGCAAATATTATTCACGATTTTTCTAAAGTGATGTGAATGAAAAATGTTGAAGGAAGTGAAGTGGTTGTGACTAATTCGTTAATGATGGGGAAGTGAAGTGGTTGTGACTAATTCGTTAATGATGGCGACGTCGTGAGGGTGATGGTCCCAGTGGGAGCCCGACGATCGTGTTTCCATTATTGCGAATATGAGGTTATGAGGATATGAGGTTTGAGGTAAGAATGGGAATATCGTGAGGGGAGAAGGCCCCAGAGGGAGCCCATTTATGGGAGAAGGCCCTAGAGGGAACCCCGACGATCGTATTTCTATTCGATCATGATAGGCCAGGGCCCAGTTGACCGGTGAGAGTGTTGCTGGTGTCCCCCGCCGTCCAGTACTGTGGTTACATGTAGATGGATCCATCGACTTTTGAGGTTTGACGAAAGTCACAATTAACGATCTGAATTCAACAAAGGAAAAAGAAAAATGTTTATGATCATGTTAAAAAAGTTTTATGTCATGTCATGTTGAGGAAAAAGGAAAATGTTAATGTTTATGTTATGCATGTCACGAAAATGTTTATACTTAAGGTTGACGCATCATTATGAAAATGTTCCTATTTAAAGCTCATGCATCATAAAAGGTTCACGAAAATGTTCATGTTTGAAGTTTATGCATCTTCATGAAAACGATATTTTAAGTACAAATATTTTTCATTGTTATATGTTGACTGTATTACGTATTACTTGCTATAAAGATGATGGTGTGTTGAGTCTTTAGACTCACTAGGTGTGATGAATGCAGGTGAGTTTGAGGGAGGACTTGACGGGTGATTTGGCTGGACTGAAGGCGCACACAACCCGAGGACCAGCGCTTCTATTTTTTCCGCATTATGACTTTTGACTCATGCTTTATAATTAAAGATTTTTAAGAGTATTTATTTATGCATTTGAGAGATTTTTGAGAGGTTCAGTATTGGCTATTCTTTTCAAATTATTGCTTTTTAGGTTTGGTAAAACAGTAGACGATTTCATTTTATGACTAGTGCACTTGATTTTAAAAATGCTAGTGGATGATGTTTTTATATGCAAAATATTTTATAAAAATATTTATATGTGAGGGCCGAAAATTAGAAAAAAAAAATTCTAGTACTTTTAAAGCAATAAAAAGGGGAGACGTTTCATTTTGAGTGTTCAGATAATATTTTCAAAAATATACTTCAACGAAATATTTTGTGAGGGAGTTTTTGGGCTTATTGGGCCTACTTTAAGTTGTATTGGGCACAAACTCCTTCACCTCTTAATTATTTTATTAAGGGCCCATCATACAACTTTTTTATAACAAACCCTACCCCAAAACCCTAATCCTCTCACCCATTGTATTCGGCCACCCCCCAAGCCCTAGCAGCAGCTCGTGGCAATTCAGCATCCTTTGTGCTTGATTTTCTAAAATAATTCATAGGAGCTCTTTCCCGTCCCTCTGGTGCCCGTTCTACGCAATCGTGTCAAGGTTTTCGAGCGTAAATACACAAAGGCACGCACAATACATCCATTTTCTCGTCTTTCACACCATAATACGAGTTTTTAATTGATTTTGCATGTTTTATTGTCGTTCTAATGCTTGTGATTTTTGAATGCATGTTCATAGAGGAAACCGATTTTCATGAATTGATTCTCACATTTTTTTCTCTTGGTTGAAGGGGCTGCCTCGATGGGGAGGTAGGGAACACAAAAACGTCTGAATTATGGTGTTCAGATGTTAGGATCATATCGTTGGTCAGTTTTGGTGATGGTGCGATCAGGTTTTCTCGATTTAGGGCTAGGGACGACTAGGTTGTGCGAAGGATTGAGAGAAACGTGCATGGGGCTAGGGACCACGGCTAGGTCGATCTAGGAGGGTCTTAAGGTGGGTTAGGAAGGGTATGTTTGAGCCTGTTCCGGACTAGTTGAATGTGGGTATGGACCGAATCTCATGAATCGCGTGTTTCAGCCATATTTGGATCAGTTTGTCATAATTTTCATAGACGACATCTTGATATATTCGAAGAGCAGAGAGGATCACAGTCAGTATTTGAGGACAACACTACAGGTTTTGCAGGGCCATCGACTGTATGCTTAGTTAAGTAAGTGTGAGTTCTGGCTAGATGGAGTTGCATTCTTGGGTCACATCATATCCCGAGATGGAGTGGAGGTTGATCCCAGTAAGATTGAGGCAGTCCGAGATTTACCAGCGACTAAGAGTGTGACAGAGATTCGTAGTTTCTTGGGATTGGTTGGGTACTACAGGAAGTTTATTCAAGGCTTTTTTTTATTGTGCCCATTACCACCTTGACAAAGAAGAATGCCAAATTCCTTTGGGGATCAGAGTGTCAGGAGAGTTTTGACAAGCTCAAGCAAGCGTTTAATTCAGTAACAGTTTCAGCTATACCATCAGGGCAAGGAGACAAATGCTTCGAAGCTTTGTTTTGGCACAGTTTTGATGCAGCTTAACAGAATTATAGCCTACGCATCCAAACAGTTTAAGGTCTATGAGAAGAATTATCCGACTCATGACCTCGAGCTAGCAGCACTGGTTTTCGCCCTGAAGATCTAGAGACACTATCTGTATGGGGAGAAGTGAAAGATTTTCAACGATCACGAGAGTCTGAAGTACTTCTTCAAACAGAAAGAGCTGAAGGCTAATGTAGTCGTGGATGCCCTAAGTAGGAAGCATGCGGTGATTGCTCGGTTGTCGGTACAGAGGCCATTGCAGACAGAGATTCAGAGGTTTGAGTTTACAATTTTTGCAAGGGGTGATGCTCCTAATCTTTCTACCCTGACCGTACAGTCAACACTGAAGGACGAGATTCGAGCAGGATAGGCTTCTGACGAGCAATTACAAAAATGGAGACAGAGGGATGAGTCTAAGGGCCTGAGGTTGTATACAGTAGTGGACGACATAGTTATATATCATAAGCGACTGTGGATTTCTAGCGGTGATTCCCTGAGAGCGGATATTATGAGAGAGGCCCTCAGCACCCTGTTCTCCATTAAGCCAGGGAGTACAAAGATGTATAAGGATCTGCAGTCTCTATATTGATGGCCGAACATGAAGCGAGTTATCTTGTGATTCGTGTTTGATTGTTTGACGTGTCGACAGGTTAAGGCTAAGCATCAGAGATTTGCAGGGAAGCTGAGACCACTCCCTATTCCCGAGTGGAAATGGGATAACATTACCATGGATTTCGTGATAGGGCTACCGAGGACAACTGGAGGATATAATGCTATTTGGCTGATAGTTGATCGGCTCACTAAGTCAGCACATTTTCTATCGATCAAGAAGACTTTCACCATGAGTCAATAATCAGAGCTGTATATTAGAGAGATAGACAGACTGCAAGGGATTTCAGTGTCCATCGTGTCAGACAGGGACCCGAGATTCACGTCTGCATTATGGAAGAGTCTGTATCAGGCATTGGGTACCAAGTTGATACTCAGTATAGCCTTTCATCCGCAGACCGGTCTGAGAGGGTGATTTAGAATTTGGAGGACCTACTCAGAGCTTGCATGATTGACTTCCAGGACAGCTGGGAGCCGAAGTTACCTCTCGTGGAGTTCACGTATAACAACAGAAATCAGACATCTATTGGTATGGCTCCATATGAGAGGAAGTGTAGGTTACCAGTTTATTGGGATCAGGTAGGAAAAAGAGCAGAGTTGGGGCCAGACATTGTCAGTCAGACTGCAGAGTTAGTAGTCAAGATCTGGGAGAGGATGAGAACTGCTCAGAGCCGACAGAAGAGTTATGCAGATCAGCGGCGCAGGGATCTAGAGTTTGCAGTAGGCGATCATGTGTTCGTGAAGGTCGCATCGATGAAGGGTGTGATGAGATTGGGAAGAAGAGCAAACTCAGTCCTAGATTCATATAAGGACCATTCGAGATCCTTGAGAAGGTTGGGACACTAGCTTACAGAGTCGCATTACCATCGAATCTAGTTGGAGTTCATAAATGTGTTCCACGTCTCGATGCTGCGGAAGTACATGTCAAACACTTCTCATGTACTGACGTATAATCAACTGTAGCTGACGTCGAACCTATTTTTCGAGGAGAGACCAACTCAGATATTGGATAAGCAGGAGAGGAAGCTCCGGAACTAGGTGATCCAGATGGTCAAGGTCAATTGGCTAAATCATTTCGAGGAGGAGGCTTCTTGGGAGACCGAGACCGAGATGAGGATTGGCTACCTGGAGTTATTCGGTATGTTTTAAATTTCGAAGACGAAATTCTTTTAAGGGGGTAAGAATTTTAAGGTCTAGAAAATTCGAGCTACGCAACCTGACTGCATGAAATGTAGAGATTTACTAATTTATGTGTTTAATTATTTTAATGCATTAAATGCATGGTTATTTCATGGTTATGTGTTTTATTTCATGATTTATTAAGGTATCATGTTTTAGGGCCTTTTTTAGTAGTATTTCAAACTCAAACGTGAAACGGAAAACGGGGACAGTGAAAGAAAAATATTTTTATTAAATAATTTTTATTTTTAATTATTTAATATATGGTGTAAATATGTATGATTTTTTGAAAATGGGTCTTGATTATGTATTTTTACTCATCGAGTCATATTTTAAGCCGATATGCAATTTTTAACAAAACGAAGGGCGTTTTGAGGGTTCAGATAATATTTTCAAAAACATACTTAAACGAAATATTTTGCGAGGGCATTTTCGGGCTTGTTGGGCCTAATATAAGTTGTATTGGGCACAAACTCCTTCACCTCTTGATTATTTTATTAAGGGCCCATCATACAACTTTTTTATAACAAACCTTACCCCAAAACCCTAATCCCCTCACCCTTTTTATTAGGCCACCCCCCCAAGCCCTAGCAGCAGCAGCTTGTGGAATTTCAGTAGCCTTTGTTCTCGGTTTTCTCAAAATAAATCGTAGGAGCTCTTCTCTGTCCCTCCGGTGCCCGTTCTACGCAATCGTGTCGAGGTTTTCGAGCGTAAAATACGCAAAGGCATGGCCGATACCTCTATTTTCTCCTCTTTCACACCATAATACGAGTTTTTGATTGATTGTTCATGTTTTATTGTCGTTCTAATGTTTGTGAATTTTGAATGCATGTTCATAGAGGAAACTGATTTTCATAAATTGGTTCTCACGTTTTTGTCTCTTGGTTGAAGGGGATACCTGGATATGGAGGTATGGAATTCGAACACGTCTGAATTATGGTGTTTAGAAGTTAGGATCATATCTTGAGTCGGTTTTGGTGATGGTGCGATCGAGTTTCCTCGATTTAGGGCTTGGGACAGCTAGGTTGTGCGAAGGGTTGAAAGCAACGTGCATGGGGTTAGGGACCACAGCTAGGTCGATCCAGGAGGGTCTTAAGGTTGGTTAGGAAGGGTTGGTTCGAGCTTGGTCCGGACTAGTTGAACATGGGGTAGAGGTTGGCTTCAAATTGTTCTTGGGATTTTTGATCCACAGGTCTAGCGCAACCGGGACCGATCTTCGGGGCTAGTAGCGCAGCAGCGCTGATGCCAGGCACCTAGGCACTAATCAAGCACCGCAACGCCACAGTATCAGTGCGTAAGCGCAAGCGTATCGTGGATGAAGTTGTGGTTTTAGCGCTTATGACTCGTTTGAGTGTTGATGTGTCGATGTGAGAGAGGTTATTGATAGTTAAATTAGATCATACGAGGTTCGGTTAGGAATCTTCGGACTATGGTTTAATTTCGATTGAGTTCGGGTTAAAACCGGATTTTTGGCTCAAATTTTAAAACGAAGTATAGAATTCATGCTTGGACTTGAGTTTACTTTTGGGAAATAGTTATAAGTATGTTTTGAGGCTTTCTAAAAAGTTTGATTGACTTCGACTCGAAATTTCGAGGTCCAGGGGTAAAATGGGCAATTAGGGTTTTCAGGGGCAAAATGTCATTTTGCATCCGGGTCGAGTTAGCAATCCTGACAGCACCCTGATCACAAATTGACAAGTTTTAAATGTATATGCTATCATGAACATGAATTTTTATGAAAATACGAAAAAATACGTTGTATGCTTGGTTTTAAGAAAATGTACGTATATGCATGATTTTTATAAGTGATGAATATGAGAATTTGTTTTGAAGGATGGGAGTTGCATATGAATAATACGAACACGAACATGAACATGTAAGGCAAAGGATCAGTGGATGGGTAATACTGTCGCTGATGTCCCCGCCGTGGGACCGCGATTATACGTAGATGGATCCATCGACTAGAGCTGATACGAAAGTTACAACTAATGATCTGAATTCAAATAAAGAAAATAACACGTATATGTAGATATGATGAGATATGTTATGGACATGTCATGCTATGTTTAAAGTGCATGCTTTTAAGATCATGAAATGTATGTTAATTACAGTACTTTTTACTGTTGCATGTTATGTATATGTACTTGTTATAACGTTTCAGATGTGTTGAGTGTTTAGACTCACTAGGTGTGATTGATACAGGTAAGAACGATGAGTTTGAGACTAGAGGCGTTGAAGATTGAGTAGTCGGATTTGGGAGTGCATACCATGACCCGAGGACCTTGCATTTTTCCGCACTATATGTTTATGGGTCATGGATGAACATTGTTTTTATACATTTTATATCTTTTATATGTTGATGATACGACAGACTTTGATTGTTGCGTTTGAGTTCTTTCAAACACAGTAGTCTAGGGATTTGATGATATTTATATATTTTTTAACTGCAATATTTTTATTCAGTAGTTGAATGATTCTTTTTTAATGCATGTGTTTGAGTATTATCGAAAATAGTTTGCAAAAAAAAAAAAATTCTAACAGTATTTTGGTAGTAGGCGTTTCATTCATCATCTTCAAAAATTTTCTCCTCATTCCCCAATTTCATTTTTTCACCACCTTTTAATTTCTTTTGGGTATTCTTTACACCAATTTTTTTATTTTTTTTCCATTTCATCAATCCACTTATTTTTCATTCATAGGTAATTTAGCAACTCCTTCAAATATTTCTTTTCAACACATTGGAGTTTTTGAACATTTCAAAGCACTCAAAATGTTTGTTTTTCTCAAATTTCGGGTAACAAAATAATGTATAGGATAAAATAGGATATTTGATGCGATTTTTGAAGAAATTGCGATTGAACTCTAATTTTGTGCCATTGGCACACACCATATAATTTTTATCAGGCTCAAAAAAGGTCACTAGAGATAAGAATGATTCATCAAGTAGGCTTGAAAGGCTCAAACGATCATCTAGCTCATCCCTAAGTCAAAATCGTTCGTATTTTTGCTTGAAGGGCTAATCAGACAAGTTTTAGGTTGTTTCTATTTTTTATGAGTTCACCTCTCACCAATTCATATACAATTTGTATAAATATGACCATTGTTCATAGATGATATCTCAAAGTATCAATACAAGACTAGTTCATGTGTAAAGCTCTTTATCACAACTACAACTCATCTCATTCAATTCTAGGCTAGAAACAATTTCTCGAGTGATAAAAAATCTAGCAGACTAATCGATGTATCATGTGAACACAAGTGTAGTTCCTCAAAAGAGTAATCACGTCCCAATTAAAGTGTGGCTAAGTGTTATGATGTGAAACAGTTTGAAACAAACTACTCACCCCACACTTGTAAAAATTGTATTGTCCTTAGTATAATGCCAAGAGAAAATAAAAACAATAAAACACGAATGAAAAAAACTTCGCCTGAGAATATCAATCATTGCACTTCCTTTTTTAACAGTGCATGATTTCCCCAAATCATATTGACGCACTTCAATATTTTTCCAACACGCATCGTAAATCACTAAAAATTAATCCAAGTAAAAAATACGAAGGAAAAAAAAATCTAAAATTAAATATAAATAAAATAAATAACATAAACTGAAAAAATGACATTGTGTTGCCTCCCAACAAGCGCTAAATTTATTGCCTATAGCACGATTGTACGTCCATTATCAATTGGGATCTTGCAAATCCATTGTGATTTGTTCATCCATCACTGCACCACCATGATAAATTTGAAGTCGATGTCCATTTACTTGAAACTTTACAGTTGCTTTGCTGGTGATTTTCAAAGTCCTGTAGCGGAAAGCTGAAGTGATGGTATAAGGTTCTGACCAGAGCGAACACAACTTAACTGGCATCAACTTCAATCGAGAATTGTACAATAATACCTGTTTTCCTACCTCAAGTTCTCGATTCAATATGTTCTGATCATGCCGTCTTTTATTTCTCCTTGTAAAGCATGGTATTTTCATAGGCATTTAGTCTAAACTCATATAATTCATTCAATTGCAGCAACTACTCTTCACATGTGGTTTTGACATCAAAATTTAGAAATGTTAATAGCCCAATAAAACTTATTTTCAAGTTCAACAAGTAGGTGACACGACTTTCCATACATTAGTCGAAATTGAGACATTCCAACAGGGGTTCTAAAAACTATACGGTAAGCCCAAAGTGCATCATCGATTTTATTACACAATTATTTCCTTTAAATACCAACAGTCTTCTCGAGAATGCCTTTAATTTCTCTATTTCGTACCTCGACTTGGTAACTGGTTTGAGGGTGATTAGTGTCGCCACCTTGTGCATGACTCCATACTTGGCCAAAAGACCGTCAAACTGACGGTTACAAAAATGAGTACCCCCATAACTAATAATGGCTCTAGGTGTGCCAAAACCTGAAATATTTTTCTCGAGAAATTTAATAACAACCCTAGAGCCATTAATTTTGCAAGTTATTTCCTCTATCCATTTAGAAATTTAATAATAACCCTAGCCTCCATCCATTAATTTTGCAAGTTATTGACCTTAAAGAGATGTTCATCGAGAAATTCATCTTGAATATTGGCATTTCTTGAATTGGATTCTCCAAGTGCGAAAGATGGTTTGCTACTTGGTTTTCTATCACTTTCCTATCAAAGATTTCAAGGTCAAATTATTGCAACAAAAGAATCCAGCGAATTAGCCTTGGCTTTGCATCCTTATTATCCATTAATTACTTCAGGGCTGAATGGTCAATGTGCACAGTCACTCTGCTCCCTATCAAGTATGATAAGAATTTGTCCATGGCATACACCACATAAAGCAACTCTTTATCTGTAGCAGCATATTTTAGTTGGACAGCTGATAGTATCATGCTAGCATAGTAGATTGCATGTATGCTTTGTCTCTATTTTGTTCTAAATCCACTCCTAAAGCTATGTCACTTGCATCGTACTTCAACTCTAAATGAAACATCTACAGAACTCGGCATGGAAATGCTAGAGAATTTCTTAATGAAACGTCTATAGAACCCAACATCTCCTAAAACACTACGCAATCCTTTAACATTAGTTTGGGTGTGGGAGTTTCTAAATGACTTCAATTTTCACCTTATCAACCTCAATTCCATGTTCAGAAATTTTATGGTCCAACATAATTTCTTCTCTCACCATAAATTAACACTTTTCAGATTTCAAGACTAAATTTGACTCTTCACATCTTTCTAAAACCTTAGACAAATTAATCAAGCAAGAATCAAATGAAAGCCAAAAACCTAAAAATAATCCATGAATATCTCAATAAAATCCTCAATCATATCATGGAAAATTTCGATCATGCAACATTGGAAAGTAGCTAGTGCGGTGCATGACCAAATGACATTCGTTTATATGCAAAGGTCCCATAAGGACATGTAAATGTGGTTTTCTCTTGATCTTCAGGAGGTATGAGAATTTTCATATAACCCGAATAGACATCCAAGAAACAATAAAAAGGATGTCCAGCTAACCTTTCTAACATTTGATCGATAAAGGGAAGGGTAAATGATCTTTACAAGTGGCATTGTTAAGTTTTCTATAGTCAATGCATGCTCTAGTGGGAATCAGTTTGTTATTATAATTTTTCACAACAGTTATCCCAACTTTTTTCGGAACAACTTTACAAGACTTACCCATTTACTATCAGAAATCAGGTAAATAATATTTGCATCCAGAAGCTTAATCACCTCCTTCTTGACCACTTCTTGCATGGGGATATTGATACTCCTTTGGGCTGAGTTGTTTCTTTTGACCGGCCTCTATCAGAATCTTGTGCATGCACATGGAAGGAATGATCCCTTTTATGTCTGCTATGCTCCAACCTATGGCCTTGATATTCACTCTCAATACTAGTGTCATCTTTTCTTTCTCATCCCCTGTCAAAGTAGAAGAATAATTAGAGGCAGTTTATCATTGTCCAGAAAAATTAAATACTTAAAATACTAAGGGAGAGGTTTCATTTCGAAGCTTGGGGTTTCTTCAATAAATGGTTTAAGTGCTCTTGGAACATGCCCAATCTCCCCAAACCTATAATTTATTGTTCTTGAAACTAGTTTCCCGCTTCCAAATAATGTATGTATTCCTCAATCTCTTCATTCTCCAACTCTCTTGGACATGAATGAGTCAAACAATCTTCAAAGGGCCCTCACATATTAATTCCAGCATCTCACACTAAAGAAACGCGTCAGTAGCATCAATTCTAATATAGTTTGAAACATAATTGAAATATTTAATATAATGAAAAACATTAAACAACACATTCTCATCATTTAATCTCAACACCAATTCACCTTTTTGCACATATATCATAGCTTTTCCAGTGGCTAAAAATGGTCTACCTAAAATAAGAGGAATCTCATGATCCTCTTCTATATCCAACACAACAAAATCTACTAGGAAAATAAACTTGTCAACTTTAATTAAGAAATCCTCTACAACTCCCATAGGGCATTTAATATATCTATATGTTAATCGTAAAGAAATTGTAGTTGGTTTAAATTCACCAATTCCTAGCTTTTCAAATCATGAATAAGCCATTAATTTTATGCTTGCACCAAGATCACACAAGGCTTTGCTAAAAAATGAACTTCCAATGCTACTAGGAATAGAGAAGTTACTTGGATCCTTAAGCTTTGTAGGTACTTTATTTTGTAAAATTTCATAACATTCCTCCAAAAGCTTAACCGTCTCAAAGTCTACCAGTTTCCTCTTGTTTGATAAAATTTCCTTCAAAAATTTTACATAAGAGGACATTTTAGCTGAAGCTTTTGTAAATAGGATATTTATGTGTAACTCTTAAAGATCTCAATAAATTTTGAAAATTGATTATCCAATTACAGATGCTTTGCTCTTTGGTGGAAATGGTAGAGAATCGATATCAATATTAGTATTAAACTTAGAGTCTGATGACATTCATTTTTCTCTTGCCTCTCCTCTTAGATGATACTTTCTCCTTGTCAGCTCCCTCAACATTAACATCAACATCAACATCAACATTCTCCTTATTCAATTGAGTAACCACTGTTACTGCATTGTCACCTTTCAGATTCTTTTCTGTGTCACTAGGTAATGAGCATTGAGCTCCTGTAGAAAAATGGTTCCCCAACTGTAACATATCGTATTTTAAAACTATTTGAAATTTTGCGGAAAAATAAATTTATTTAAAATAAATAATAAACCTTCAAATTGCGTTAAAATAATATGTTCGACCAAAACATTTGCAAGAAAAAGGTTACAAAATAGTTAGCTAAAATAATTTTCTCAAACAACGTAAAACAACCTCGTGAATCAGAGTATTTCATTCAACATGCATAAAGTTCTTAAAAAATTAGCGATCTTCGGGTTTAGCCTCCTGCGCAGTCCGAGCCGGCTAATTGGTCCCCACCCCTCGTCTCCTAATACTCGTCCTCACCTGCATCGATCAAGTCTAGTGAGTCTAAAGACTCAACATGTATAAACTGGAGATAACAAGTAATACGTAATAAAACCACATGCATCTTTAAAGTTGAACGTACATACTAAAACTTGAACGTACTTGCATAAACATAGATGTGTCATCGTATCGTAAAACTTTTCATAAACATACTTCCATCATACATACTTGAACATGCATGAAATTCATTATTTTTGTGTAGAGATATGTTTCAAAGCAAGTGACTCATACATAAATGCGCCTGATCAGACTAAACCACAGTACTGGGATGGCAGGAAAAATCCACTACCGCATACATGAGATCCCCTGTCATGCTTTACCGAGTGTATTGGCCCTTGTCATGCTTTACCGTTTTCCAATCCTGATCTAAATCCGGTCATGCTTTATCGGGGTGGAGAGGTCCTCGGCCACGTACACCGAAATCCAAACACATTCATAATTGGTCAAAAGAAATTAGCATACCTCAAAACATAAAATATTTTCTTTTGCACGTCAAACATACTTACATGGCATTGAGGGATTCATTGGGCCTCGCTTGGGGCCACTGCTGCACATACCAACACGATTACATGCTCTTAATTTTTCATAACTTAGACGTAATTGTCATGCTCGTCACCCGAAACGACAATTTACTTATGACGTTCTAAATCACTCGGGACTTGACCTCGTTTAATCATCGTACTAAACCATGACATCGAACTTGTTGGAAACTAAATTTGGGTTGTTTGACAAACCAAATGCTTAAATCGATTAGTTTGAAAGTAACTGAACAAATAAACAAACTGACAGTTGCCCATAACTGAAGATTAATGCGCAGATTAACAAAGAAAACTGAACCATCTGAACTGAACTTACGTAGACAACTGACTGATCAGTTGGAAACTGCTCAGTTGCTACATTCAGTTGTGAGCTTGTCAGCTATTTCTTATCAACTGATACTTCAGCTGTACACGTCATCAGTTAACGAAAAGGACATTCAACCGACAACAGTACAAAGCAGACTGCAACAAATAGTGGGAACGACGCAAAGCTGCAATTTAAGAAAGTCAGAAAGATATTGACGTGGCAAACAACATATATAAGATTCAAATTAAATTGATTATTACTGTTGAAGAGAAGTCTATAAATAGCATAGAAGGGCAATTGAAAAAGCATCCCAACAATCAACGATTCACTATTCTATCAACCTGCTGTTACTTTGCTGAAATTATCACTCATATTCAAAAGATTTAGAAGCTCACACTTATCAGATATATTTGTAGCATTCTAGACTACTTTTCGAGCTTACTATCACAAATCATCTTGTTGTAAATTCGATCTTAAAAAAGATCAGTTGTGCTAAGTCCAGTTGAGTACTGTGAAACATATTGTAAACTAAGAGTTTCAGTTTTGGCATTGTTAAGTCCAAACTGAAGTGGTCTGTACAAGTGTTTATATCGATCAAAGTCTTTAGTGGATATCCTATCCTTGTGATAGAAGGGGTGACGTAGGAGTGATTGAAATTTCGAACAACCATAAAATCTCGTGTATTCTCTTTTCAGTTTTCATTCTATCTATCAGTCAGTTTATTTCCGAACTTTATTGTTAACTAATTGATATCGATTGACAAGATTTTTAGTTTCAGTTTGTCACTAAACTGACTCAACATTCGAAAAGATTGTGAAAATCGTGAGTGTCTTTCCAGCGTACTTATGTCCTCACTCACACGCACCCTAGAAAACTTCCCAGGGGGGGTCACCCATCCCAAAATTGCCCAAAGCCAAGCACGCTTAACTTTGGAGTTTTTAGGTGATGAGCTACTGAAAAGAAGATGCACCTTCTTGATATGAGTAGTACATATCAAATCTTTTAAGCCTTCTTCAACTGTACAGTCCATTACATTGAACAGTCTCGGATTCCCTCTCATTCCGGTGTGGGATCGGTTCATTCATGTTCCCTCCGCCTAGAAGCCTACCAAGAGCCGCTCATTGTCCGTGCAACCTCATGGCACCGGCGATCACCCCCAGCCCTCTTCGGCCCCAGGCCTCACATGCCCACCAGCTTTCGCTTGGTTCGTCCCCGAACCACACCGTACTAAGAGAGGTCGGCTCTGATACCACTTGAAACGTCTGACCTTTTTATTGCTTTAAAAAGTACTAGAATTTTTTTTTAAACACTCAATTTTTGGCCATATACATATCCCACATGAAAATATTTTTATAAAATATTTTACCCCTTAAATAAAACATCAACGAACTAGTATTTTAAAAATCAAGTGAAGTAGTCATAAAAATGAAATCGTCGCATGTTTTACCAAATCTAAAAAGCAATAATTTGAAAAGTATAGCCCATGCTATAATCTCTCAAAAATCTCTCAAAAGAATAAATAAATAGTCTTAAAATTTTTAACGTAAGTCATGAATCATAAATCGTAAATGCGGAAAAATAGAAGCGCTGGTCCTCGGGTTGTGTGCACCTTCAGTCCAGTCAAATAATCCACCAAGACCTCCCTCAAACTCACCTGCATCCATCACACCTAGTGAGTATAAAGACTCAATACACCATAATCTTTATAACAAATAATACGTATAAAACCACATGCAACAGTAAAAATACTTTTACTTAAAAATAACAGTTCATAATATGCATAAATAAACCTTAACTTTTTTCTTTCTTTTTTCTCAACATGACATAACATAAAACCTTTTTCATGATCATAAAATTTTCCTTTTCCTTTTCTTTGTTGAATTCAGATCGTTAATTGTGACTTTCCTTAAACCTCAAAAGTCGATGGATCCATCTACATGTAACCACAATACTGGGCCGCGGGGACATCAGCGACACTCTCACCCGTCAACTGAGCCTTGTCCTATCATCTTTCGAATAGAAATACGATCGTCGGGGCTCTCTCTAGGGCCTTTTCTCATAAATGGGCTCCCTCTGGGGCCTTTTCCCCTCACGATATTTCCATTCTTACCTTTACCTCATATCCTCATATTCGTAATGATGGAATTATCGTGAGGGGAAACTGATCACCATGTCTTCATTCAATAAAATACCAATGTTTTTCAGAGAAGATTTCGATGACTGGAAAATCAAAATGCATGCTCATTTAGCTGCACAAGACGACGACATGTGGTATGTCATTAATGAAGGTCCCATGAAAATCTTAAAGGCAAATACAACAGTTGCAATAACTGATGGGGCACCTCATCGCATTGAGAAGCCAGAGAGGAATGGACAATTGAGGATAATAGGAAAGCCAACCTTGACAATGTGGCTAAGGACATCTTATATAAAACATTAGATAAAGTCACTTTCAGCAAATTCAAAATGTTCAAAATGTTCAAAATGAACAGCTTTATGAAGGAAATGAACAGCTGTCAAATGTTCAAAATGTTCAAGTTGGAACCAACTGGTTCATTTGACAAATCTGATGAGCGATGACGTAATGCCATTGTTTGTCAGAAGTTTGGAATGTTTATGAGAAGAAATCAAGGAAACTTCCGGAAACAATATCAGAAAAATCACTCCAAAGAAGAGCCTTATACTTGCTACGACTGTGGCAAGAATGGCCATGTCATTGCTGACTGTCCCAATCCAAAGAAGGAGAGTCGAGTATCAAATAAAAAGGGAAAGAAGCCCTATGAGCACACAAGAAGAACGAAGGATGACAAGAAATCTCTCGAAAAGAAACATGAGGTGCTTCTAGCTGAGGAGAGTAAGTCAAAGTAAGCAGAAACTGACAGAGAGTGAGTCAGAACCTGAAAGCCCAATAAGTTCAAGTGATGATGAAGAAGAAGTCAGGTGCTTAATGGCAGATGATGCTGAACTGAAGTCAACAAGTGAACATGTATTTGACTTCAGCTCTATTGATTTCACTCGTGAGGAACTCATTACCACATTGCATGACATGGTAAATGAGTATCACAAACTTTCTCGATCATTTGAGAAGGTCATAGCTGAGCAAAATGGTCCAAATGTTGACAAAATGAAACTGATGAGTCAGTTGAAGTGTTGAGTCTAAAAAGGGAGATTGCAGAGCAAAAAGCTGAAATGATTGAGAACCGAGCTTTGATATATCAGTTAAAAACTGAGATTTCAAAACATACTGAACTGATTCAAGCTTGGAACAAGTCTTCAGTTACATTAACTGAAATGCAGAATTCACAAAAATCAGTTGATGATAAAACAGGTTTAGGCTTTAACAGTCATGTTGAAAATTCTGCAAGTGGTACACAGCCAAGGTTGAATAAAAAACAAAAGAAAGTACATTACCTTTGTAAAATCAACTATGGTAAATAAATTCTTGGAACCAAGTAGACCAAATGTTCAATCAACTGAAAGTAAGAACAGAGCCAAATGATATGGAATTAAATATAGCTCTGAGAGTTCAACTTATTCAAGAAACTGGTCACCTAAATTATTCAGTTAAAAAAATCAGCACTCAAGGAATGGATATTACAATTACTACAATTGTAAGCCAGTTCAGAAACGGTATCAAAAGAACAGTCAGTTGAAAAAGGGTATAAATCATATTGTTTCTTCATCACACTACACACTTAATACCAAAATACGAGAAAAACTATTTGGAACACAATAACTGGAAAGTCAGTTAGACTGGTCCAAGTCTGGGTTCCTAAAAGACGAATCAGTTTAGGACCCAAATAATATGGGTACCAAGATCATATACTGTGTGTGATTGCAGGTGACAGGTACAAACAGGGAATACACCTGGTATCTAGACAGTGGATGCTCACGGCATATGACATGGGATGCAAATCTGTTATCTCAACTGATCAAATACACTGGACCAAACATCATTTTTGGAGACAACTCTAAAGGTAAAACTGTGGGTAAGGATAAGCTTATCCATGGTAACTTTACTGTCAAAGATGTTTTACTAGTTGAGAATTTGAAGTATAACATGATTAGTATCAGTCAGTTATGCGACAATAATTTCTCTGTTCAGTTCGACAAACACACGTGTTCAGTTAGAGACTCAACTGATGAGGTCATCCTAACTAGCAATCTTTGTGGAAATACTTACAAAGTTAGTTGGACTGATCAACCTTATGCACCAGTTTATTTCGTTGCTTCCAAAACTTCTAAAAACTTGTTGTGGCATAAGAGGTTGAACCACTTAAACTTTAAATCTATTGCCTATCTGAGTAACTATGATTTTGTAACTGGTTTGCCCAAAATAGACTTCTCAAAAGATAAAATTTGTTCAGCATGTCAGTTTGGTAAGCAAGTAGATCTTCATTCAAAAACAGAGGTTGTAAATCATCCTCCCGATGCTTAGAACTATTACATATGGATCTTTTTGGTCCAATACCAGTCATGAGTTTAGAGGGAATGAAAGACACCTTAGTAGTTGTGGATGTTTTTTTGAAGATTTACTTGGGTTATCTTTCTCAAATCGAAAGACCAAACTGCTGCACAACTGATTAAAACTTTTTAAAAGATTATTAAATGAAAAATAAGTTGGGATTGATCGAACAAGAACTGATCGAAGGACTGAATTTATCAATCAAAATCTTTCAAAATGTTTAGAAATTGCTGGAATCAAGCATGAGCTCTCTGCAGCAAGAACTCTTCAGCAAAATGGTGTAGCTGAGAGAAGAAATCGGACCTTTAAAGACGCTGCTAGAATAATGCTTGCTGATTCTGGTATTTCTCAAAGGTTTTGGGCAGAAGCAGTAAACACTGCATGTTAAACTCAGAACAGATCAATGATTAATAAGAATAATTTGAAAACACCATATGAGATCTGGCATGGACGAAAAAGTGTAGTTTCCTACTTCAAATATTCGGCTGCAGATGTTTTATTCTTGATAATGGCAAAAAATTATTTAAAAGCTTTTGATGCTAAATCTGCAGAGGGAATATTTTTTGGATATTCTTCAGTTAGTAAAGCTTATAGAGTTTTTAATAAAAGTTCTTTAAATGTTGAAGAATCAATACATGTTGTATTTGATGAATCTGTGCTAACTGATAAGCCAACTGATCAAGTTGAGCTAGTTGATCGATTTACAGATATCGGTTTGGAGCATGATAATGAAGATGATAATCAAATTAATCGAAATAACCTTCAAGCACCTGAACCAGAAGTACTAGATCAATCATTTCAACACGAAGTGTTCCTGATAATTAGTTGGTGGAGCCTATTGATAATATTCAGTTACCAATTGATACAGCTCCAACTGAAACTGAAGAAAACATTCAGTTGCCAACTGAAGCAGTTGTTGATATGGATGCAACAAATACTGAGTTAAGATGGAAGAAATCACATTCTCCAGAATTAGTGATAGGTGATCCATCTGATCCGGTAAGAACTAGAAATCAAATGCTTAATTTATTTGTTCACTCAGCTTTCATTTCACAACTTGAACTAAAGAAAACTGATGAAGCACTTGCTGATCCTAACTGGATAAATGTGATGCAAGAAGGGATCAATCAGTTTACCATAACAATGTTTGGAACTTAGTTTCAAGACAAGTTTGTAAAACTGTTATAGGTACAAAATGGGTATTCAGAAACAACTGAACGAAGATGGTTCAGTTGCACGCAACAAAGCAAACTTGTAGTACAAGGATACATGCAAGAAAAAGGAATTTACTACGATGAAGCATATGCACCATTTGAAAGACTGGAAGCAATCAGAATGTTCCTTGCATATGCATTATTCAAGAATTTTAAAGTCTACCAGATGGACGTGAAAAGTGCTTTTCTGAATGGTTAGTTGCAGGAAGAAGTTTATGTTGAACAACCACCAGGTTTTATCAATCACTCTTTTTCTGATCATGTCTATAGCTTTGTATGGTCTCAAACAAGCTCCAAGAGCTTGGTATGAGACACTTTCAAAATTCCTAACTGATCATGATTTTACTGTTGGATCAATTGATAAGACTTTGTTCAAATTCTCTAAGAATGATCATATTTTACTAGTGCAAATTTATGTTGATGATATTAGTTTTGGGTCAACTAACCCGAAATTATGTGAGAAGTTTTCCAAATTAATGAAGGACAAATTCGAGATGAGTATGATGGGTGAACTGACATTTTTCCTTGGTTTGCAAGTGAAGCAACTGGAACTTGTATTTTTATTAGTCAGATCAAATATACCAAGGAATTGCTCAAGAAATTTGGCATGGAAACATGTTCAGCTGCATGTACTCTCATGAGTACATCAGTCAAACTTGACAATGATTAAAAAGGAATATCAGTTGAGACGACACTCTACAGAGGTATAATAGGTTCATTATTGTACCTAACAGCTAGTCGTCTGATGCGAATTTGATTGTTGCACTCCCAAGAGCAGGTTGTCCAAAAGTAGTATAATTCGGTGAGTCCGAATATCGTATCCACAGAGAAGCTAAGGTAATTACAAGTCCACTACAATATCTTTTTGTTTTTGTTTTTTCGTTTAATTGTTTGAATCTTTAATTGGAAATTTTTAATTTTTCGTAGTTGAGATTAAAGGATTCACTCTTGGTATTTTAATAAAATTAACATTAATGAACATTATTTAAATCCACATAATAAAATGGTTCCAATATATTAAATAATCATATTTATATTATGTTATATATCATTATCTTATAAGTATATTATGTTATATTTTACTACACATCACTTTTGAAAATCTTCCCATCCGAATTTTCTTTTCCACATAAAACAAAACATGTAGATAATTGAGTTGTTTGAATTGTGGTATTTATTTTAACCATTTGACCAACTTATTTGAGAGATATGGTCAAAATGCTAGAGCATGGTAAAACTGCAACTTTTTTGGTAACTTTATTTGTTGCTTAATTTGATCCCACTTGTGAGAAGATTTTTATCTTATGCTTGCCACCAATATTGTAGATATTAACATCAACTTTCTACAGGTCCAAGAATCATGTTAATCCCATTTGCAAAGCCAAGGTTATTCTTATTTTATCGAACCTGTAAAAAGAGTAAAAACTTATAATTACACAACAAATTATATTTTATACAATTTATTATAAAACACATAATATTTAAACATTTAATAAAACCAAAACTATAAATTTATATTATAAAACATTTAATTAATATACAATTTTTTATCTTTATCATCGTCCTGATATTGTATTTGATGTTTGTACGTGTGTTAGATTTCAGGCAAATCCTAAGCAATCGCTTTTTTCAGCTGCCAAACATATTTTAAAAAATCATAAAGGCACACAAAATATGGGATTATGGTATGCTAAAGACTCTTCTTTTAATTTAGTTGGATATTCAAAAGCAGATTATGTAGGATGTAAGCTAGATCGTAAAAGCACCAGTGGATCTTGTCAGTTTCTAGGAGACAGACTGATCTTGTAAGGACCGTGTATCGTATTATCGTAAATCCTGTGTGATTATCGATAATTTATGAAATTGTCATGTGATTACGTATTTGATGTATATCATGACAATGGAATTGAGAAAATGAATATTGAATATGAATTGACGTTGTAAGAGCTCGAGTGGAGAAGCCGGACGCCAATATAGTACAAAAATCAAATAATTGTACAGAAAGTGTGGCACCCGGGCGGTAGAAAATGACCGCTCGAGCGCCAGGGTATATTAAGATAGTATTTGGACAAACCCTGCCGCGCCCGAGCGGTAATGTTTGATCGCCCGAGCGCGGTACAAGTGGAAGTCGGGGGCAGAATGTCTCGCGCTCGGGCGCGAGAATTCTACCGCCCGAGCGCCGAAGCAATGGAGATAAGAATACTTCTCTTTCTTCTTTTCTTCTTCACTTTCATTCAGCAACTTCGAGAGACACGAGAGATTTTGAATCTATTTCGTCCAAATTGACTTCGAAACGCTGTCTAAACACGAAAAAAATTATATATTGGGAATCTTCGCGTCGAGGGCTTCTGACTGAGGTAAATTTCTTCTGGTTCTAGCAGCTCTAAATATCAAAGTGATGGAATAGCATGTATTTGAAGTTGAATTTCCTATATGTAGTAGAATAACCGACAATAAACTCATATTCGTAATCGGAATTGAATTATGATATGATATGGATTTGATATGAATTTTTGAAGTTTCAAAAGATATTTGAAACTCATATTAATGACTTTGGATTATGTTATTGATTGGAATGAGTATGTTATTGATGTAGATAAAGTATTATATCGATATCTTCAGGCTACATCAACTGGAAACGAAGAATTGAGGTATGTTGCGACCGGGTAACATACGACAGGTATCTGTATTATATGATATATGTTGGATTTGTTTGATTGATTGGAATGAGAATACATGTCTATATGCCTTATTTGTTGAGTTTATGTGGCATACATGACATTGTGATTTGAATATCGATGTATAAAATAAATATTTTGTTAACACACATCGTTTGACACATACATCGATACATGACATGCACGTTGAGCTATGATCCTTGGATACCCTGATATGATTTGATTGGATTCTGGGGTTTGTGAACACAATGCTATGTTTGGTATTACATGACCCTTAAAACATAGACATTTTTGGCCCGACAATTGATATGAGATTTGGGATTTGATGGCGCTTCGTCTCTGACATGTGCTCAGTGGATGGGCATTTGACCTGATACCTCCACTACATACATGCATTGCATACCATATATCATTGTTTAAATACTGGTGGTATATATGATGGTTGTTCCATACGAACCTTTGCTCACCCCCAAGGGGGGCTGTTGTTGTCTTTGTGTGTGGACAATGGCAAGTACTCCAGGATATCAGGAGATCGGAGAGGGTACTTCTGGAGGGAGTCACAGTTTGAGTTGAGGTTTATAATTTGTTCCCAGTATATATGTACATGTATTTATATACCGGGGCATGTCCCGAGGATATGGGTTGTTTGTATATGATTGGTTTTGATTACGTGTGGGCATGTTTATGATGTGAGATTAAATAGTATTTTTATTATTTAAATTATAGAAGAAATATTTTGGGCTCATTGTAAAGAAATTTTAAACTCTTTTTCCGCTATAATTAATCAACCTCAATCAGATTGTGTTGTAATAACGATTAGGAGCTAAGGGCCCCACACATAGTGGTATCAGAGCATAGCTGGGAATGCTCGATTGAGTCTTGTGTACACGTGAATAGGCACAAATGAATTGTGCGTATGTGTTTGTTTTATTTGTATTACTTGCTCTTACTTGATTTGATTTGAGTAAGTTATTGATGAGATTGATGATATGAGATGATAATGATGTGCAATTGATATTGATTTGTGATATTCATCATTGATTTATAGATGGATCCCACAAATGAAACTGCGAGTAGCAGTACTGAGAGGATAGTTGGACAATTTGAAGGATTGTCCATGGATGTAGTTATGGCTCGATTCCAAGATTTGAAACCACCGAGGTTCTTTGGCACTGAGAGTGCTGAAAGAGCAGAGGCCTGGTTGAAGGATATTGAGCATTTGTTTACTATTGTTGAATATTCCAAGGCTCGGAGACTGAAACTTGCTCTCTATCAGTTGAAAGACCGAGCTAAATCTTGGTGGGAAGCCGCTGAGATTGGATTGAAAGAGGCCGGGATTGAAGTCACATGGGATGTCTTCAAGGCCCAGTTTTTGGAGCAGTATTCTCCTCCATCGTATTATACTGCTCAGGAGAATGAATTTAATAATCTGCAGCAGGGAACGATGACTGTTGCAGAATATGCTTCGAAATTTTCTACTCTGTTGAAGTATGCACCTCACGTAGCTGGGAATGCGAAGGCAAAATATAACAGGTTTGTGAATGGATTGCATCCTGCTATATATACTTATGTTGTTTCTGGATTGCCTACCAGCTATGCAGAGGCAGTTGAACGAGCCAAGGCAGCCGAGGCTGGACTTAGGCGAGGAGGTCCACAGTATACTCCTCCACCTCCAGTGTCAGCTCAGCAGCCTACCTTTCGGCCGAGAGGTAAGAAGTTCAAGAAGACTAGTACTGTTTCTTCGTCTTCTTCGAGTTCTAGTGGATCCCAGAGAGGGAGTCTTGTGATTGCTCCATACTGTAGCCATTGTGGGGGTAAACATACTATCGAGCAGTGTCGAGGTATGTTTGGTACTTGTTATCAGTGTGGGCAGGAAGGCCATTTCTCTCGAGTATGTCCGAACAGGGGTACGACTTCTTCCCAACCCCAGCCAGGATTTAGATGTGGCCCTAGTATGATGAGACCTGCTGTTCCTATTCCATGCTTTCAGCAGTCGAGTGTCCCACGATATCAAGGACCAGGTGGTCAGGGTGCCCAAGTTCCTCCTCAAGTTCGAGTGTATGCCATGACCGAGGATCAGGCGAGAGAAGTTCCTGGTGGCGTGATTGCAGGTATTTGCACGCTTTGCGATTATCCTGCACGTGTTTTATTTGATACAGGAGCATCTCATTCATTCATATCTCATGCATTTGTTGCATCTCACGATATTGAGTGTACCCCGTTGTATGATACTTTGTCGATAGCCACGCCAGCAGGGAAGATTATTTTTTCTGAGAAAGTTGTGCATAATTGTGTATTGATATATGAGGATAATGTGGTATTTCTGAATTTGATTGTCCTCCCGATGCACGACTTTGATTGTATTGTTGCATGGATATCTTGATGACAAATCAAGCTACTGTTGATTGTTGTCATGGAGTGGTTCAATTTCGACCGATTGATGGACCCAAGTGGAATTTTTATGGCAGGGGTTCCCAAGCCAAAATTCCATTGGTATCTTCCTTGGAAATGTCTCGACTTTTGACTGGCGCAGATGAGGGTTATCTTATCTACGCTATTGATGTCTCTAAGAAGGAGCCTTCTCTATTTGAGATTCCTGTTGCGAAAGAATTCCCGGATGTATTTCCCGATGAGATTCCTGATTTTCCTTCTCATCGAGAAGTTGAGTTTAGTATTGATCTTCTGCCGGGGAATACGCCTATTTCTACAGCTCCTTATCGCATGGAACCTCTGGAATTGAAAGAATTGAAAGAACAATTACAGGATCTTCTCGATAAGGGATATATTCGACCGAGTGTATCACCTTGGGGAGCTCCGGTCTTATTTGTTTGAAAGAAAGATGGTACTATGCGAATGTGTATCGATTATAGGCAACTGAATCGGGCTACTGTGAAAAACAAGTACCCACTTCCTCGTATTGATGACTTATTTGATCAACTTCAAGGTACTTCTGTATACTCGAAGATTGATCTTCGATCTGGATATCATCAAATACGAGTTCGAGATGAAGATGTGCCTAAGACTGCTTTTCGTACAAGGTATGGCCATTATGAATTCTTGGTTATGCCTTTCGATCTCACGAATGCTCCTGCTGTTTTTATGGACTTAATGAATCGTATCTTCCGAGATTATCTTGACCGATTCGTTATTGTATTTATTGATGATATTCTTGTATATTCGAAATCGAAAAAGGAGCATGCTGAACATTTGAGACTGGTACTTCAAACTCTTCGTACTAGTCATTTATATGCCAAATTGTCCAAATCTGAATTCTGGATGGACAAAGTGATATTTTTAGGCCACGTCATTTCGAGACATGGCATATCTGTTGATCCTGCTAAGGTCGAAGCTGTATTGAATTGGCCAAGACCTATGAATGTTCCTGAGATTCGTAGCTTCATGGGTTTAGCTGGATATTATCGTCGCTTTATTGAAGGATTTTTGAAAATAGCTAAACCTATTACTCAACTGACACAGAAGAATCAGCGATTCATTTGGTCAGATGAATGTGAAGCTAGTTTTTTTGAATTAAAGACGATATTGACCACAACACCTATGCTTACTATTCCCTCAAGTACCGGAGAATTTGGGGTGTGTACAGATGCATCTGGTAAAGGTTTGGGCTGTGTTCTGATGCAACACGACAAAGTGGTTGCTTATGCGTCTCGTCAATTGAAATCTCATGAAACTCGTTATCCTGTTCATGATCTTGAATTGGCCACCATTGTATTTGCTTTGAAGATCTGGCGCCATTATTTGTACGGAGAAAAGTTTGTTATTTATTCAGATCATAAGAGTCTGAAATATCTCTTTTCTCAATCTGATTTGAATATGAGGCAACGCAAATGGATGAGTCTACTGAAGGATTTTGATTGTGAGATTCAATATCACCCTGGATCGGTGAATGTTACTGCGGATGCCCTTAGTCGGAAAGTTTATGATTCTGTTTTAGCCTCTGTTTGTGTCGCCAAGGTACATGAGGATATATGTACTTCTGGTTGGACTTTTCACTCGAATTGGAATTCTGTCACTGTCTCAGCATTGCAAATTGAGCCGAACTTGATATCGAAAATACGAAAGGCCCAATGAAGCAATGCTCAGATCCAAAAGTCGAAAGAACTTGTATCTGCTGGACATCAGTCTGGATTTCAAATTTTTTCTGATGGTTCTTTACGACTTAATGGTCGGCTGGTAGTTCCTGATGATTCTGATTTGAAATCTGCCCTTCTTCGAGAAGCACATTGTAGCAAATACAATATTCACCCCGGAGGTCAGAAAATGTATTTGACATTGAGACCTCAATTCTGGTGGAAACGTATGAAGAAGGACATTGCTGAGTTTATTTCGAAATGTCTTGTCTGTCAGCAAGTGAAAGCCAAGAGAATGAAACCTGGAGGATTACTCCATAGTCTTGAAATCCAGAAATGGAATTGGGAACATATTGCTATGGATTTCGTGACTCATTTACCTCGTTCGTCCAAGGGCTGTGATGCTATTTGGGTTATTATTAACCGGCTTTCGAAATCTGCACATTTTATTCCTTATGAGCGGACTTATCCTTATAAGAGAATGGCCCGTTTATACATCGAGAATATTGTGAGATTGCACGTTGTGCCAGTCTCAATTGTATCTGATCGTGATCCCAGGTTTGCTTCTAAATTCTGGGGTAGTTTTCAAGAAGCGATGGGTACGCGTTTGGCTATGAGTACTGCTTATCATCCTCAAACTGATGGCCAGACTGAGCGTACAATTCAAACATTGGAAGATATGTTACGTGCGATTGTGATGTACTTCAGAATGGGATGGCAAGATGCCTTACCATTGGTTGAATTTTCTTATAATAATAGTTTCCAAACGAGTATTGGTATGGCACCATTTAAAGCCTTGTATGGGAGACGATGTAGATCACCATTATTCTGGGATGAAATTGGTGAAAGACAATTGACTGGACCTGAAATGATACAGGAAATGAACGATAAGGTTCAATTGATTCGGCAGCGGATGAAATCTGCTCAGGATCGTCAAACGAGTTATGCGAATAAACGAAGATGACCCTTGGAATTCCAGAAAGATGACAGAGTGTTTTTGAAAATATCTCCCTTTAGAGGCACTGTTCGATTCGCCATGCGAGTGAAATTATCTCCTCAATATGTTGGTCCATATGAGATCCTTGATCGAGTTGGTGATCTTGCGTATCAATTGGCATTGCCACCAGCTCTATCTGCCATTCACGATGTGTTTCATGTTTCTATGCTGAGGAAATATGAACTGCATCCATCACATGTACTTGCACCTGACAAGGTTGAACTTGATCCTTCTCTTTCCTATGTTGAACAACCTGTTCGCATTATGGATCGAAAGGAAAAGATATTGCGAAATAAATCGATTCCGTTGGTTCGAGTACAATGGACACGACATGTGGTGGAGGAATCGACGTGGGAATTGGAAAGTAAGATGCGAGAATCATATCCGCATTTGTTTGATACTCTTCCACCTGTTCCATTGTTTTCGATGTATACTGATCCATTTACTGATTTTAGTTTTGATATGTACTATAACTGGTGACATATATATGTTTGCCAATGTTATATATATAGAAGTGTTTGAGATTTCGAGGACGAAATCTTTTAAGAGGGGGAGAAATGTAAGGACCGTGTATCGTATTATCGTAAATCCTGTGTGATTATCGATAATTTATGAAATTATCATGTGATTATGTATTTGATGTATATCATGACAATGGAATTGAGAAAATGAATATTGAATATGAATTGACGTTGTAAGAGCTCGAGTGGAGAAGCCGGACGCCAATATTGTACAAAAATCAAATAATTGTACAGAAAGTGTGGCGCCCGGGTGGTAGAAAATGACCGTCCGAGCGCCAGGGTATATTAAGATAGTATTTGGACAGAACCTGCCGCACCCGAGCGGTAATGTTTGACCGCCCGAGCGCGGTACAAGTGGAAGTCGGGGGCAGAATGTCTCGCGCTCGGGCGCTGGAATTCTACCGCCCGAGCATCGAAGTAGTGGAGATAAGAATACTTCTCTTTCTTCTTTTCTTCTTCACTTTCATTCAGCAACTTCGAGAGACACGAGAGATTTTGAATTTCTTTCGTCTGAATCGACTTCGAAACACAGTCTAAACGCGAAACAAATTATATATTCGGAATCTTCGCGTCGAGGGCTTCTGACTGAGGTATATTTCTTCTGGTTCCAGCAGCTCTAAATATCAAAGTGCTGGAATAGCATGTATTTGAAGTTGAAATTCCTATATGTAGTAGAATAACCGACAATAAACTCATATTCGAAGTCGGAATTGAATTATGATATGATATGGATTTGATATGAATTTTTGAATTTTCAAAAGATATTTGAAACTCATATTAATGATTTTGGATTATGTTATTGATTGGAATGAGTATGTTATTGATGTAGATAAAGTATTATACCGATATCTTCAGGATACTTCAACTGGAAACGAAGAATTGAGGTATGTTGCGACCGGGTAATAAAGACGGGTATCTGCATTATATGATATCGGTTGGATTGGTTTGATTGATTGGAATGAGAATACATGTCTATATGCCTTATTTGTTGAGTTTATGTGGCATACATGACATTGTGATTTGAATATCGATGTATAAAATAAATGTTTTGTTAACACACATCGTTTGATGCATACATCGATACATGACATGCACGTTGAGCTATGATACTTGGATACCCTGATATGATTTGATTGGATTCTGGGGTTTGTGAACACAATGCTATGTTTGGTATTACATGACCCTTAAAGCATATACATTTGTGGCCCCGACGATTGATATGAGATTTGGGATTTGATGGCGCTTCGTCGATGCTATCATACGAGTATCCCTTATTGAGGCCGGTGTGCCAGCTCGAGCATTGATTTGATAGCGATTCGTTTGATTTTGACATGTGCTCAGTGGATTGACATTTGACCTGATACCTCCACGAAATACATGCATTGCATACCATATATCATTGTTTAGATACTGGTGGTATATATGATGGTTGTTCCATACGGAGCTTTTCTCACCCTCAAGGGGGCTGTTGTTGTCTTTGTGTGTGGACAATGGCAGGTACTCCAGGATATCAGGAGATCGGAGAGGGTATTTCTGGAGGGAGTCACAGTTTGAGTTGAGGTTTATAATTTGTTCCCATTATATATGTCTATGTATTTATATACCGGGGCATGTCCCGATTATATGACTTGTTTGTATATGATTGGTTTTGATTATGTGTGGGCATTTTATGATGTGAGATTAAATACTATTTTTAGTATTTAAATTATAGAAGAAATATTTTGGGCTCATTGTAAAGAAATTTTAAACTCGTTTTCCGCTATAATTAATTAACCCTAATTAGATTGTGTTGTAATAACGATTAGGAGCTAAGGGCCCCACAGATCTCATGGTTCAGCAAGAAGCAAACATCCATAGCTACTTCTACAACTGAAGCAGAATATCTTGCTGCTGGAAGCTGCTGTGCCCAACTGCTCTGGATTCAGCAACAACTGAAAGATTATGGAGTCGATGCAAAAGAATCTCCAATATTTTGTAACAATACAAGCACAATTGCGATCACATACAATCCAGTTCTTTACTCAAGGATCAAGCACATTGATGTCAGACATCTTTTCATCAGAGATCATGCTCTGAAGAAAGCAATCAGACTGGAATATGTGCCAAATGAACAACAAGCTGCTGAAATCTTCACAAAACCTTTACTTGAGACTAAGTTTTCTCACTTTCGCAATATTATTGGTTTAATTGACTTGTCTTAATTATATCACTTTATTATTGATATGTCAGTTGCTGTTTATTCAGTTAGTTAACTTGTTATCAACTGATGTCAGTTAATCATTTATCAGTTACCTCATTCAGTAAGTTTTGTGTTTTTCAACTGATGCCAGTTAGTTTTGCAGATAAGAAAAGAAACAACAATGAATCATAACAAAATTTTATTGCTGATAAAATCGAAACCAAGTTAGACGATCCATGTGTACAGCAATGGCATCTTGCCAAACATTCAACCAGTTATTCAAATCATGACTCCTGATACTCCTGAAGGTTTCTGTAGTAGAAATACTTTCAAGCAAGTACCACTCCTTCCTGAGCATCATATGGATCAGCACATCATCCTTAACAAGCTCGGAAATATGATCGACATCAGCAAGTCTCTTATACTTCTTGGCAATTGATCTCTGCTTAGCAATAGCAGGAAATTCACCACTGTGAATTGATTGGAGTTCATGAGCTGTGGTCCAAACAGACATAACTTCTGAAAAGACGTACTTTTCAACAGCTTCTTAAATTTTGAAAGCGATAAGGTGTCCATGAAGGATGAGGGACGTGGGAACTGCTTTAACAATCCATCGGAGTTTAGATGTTATTATCGAATAAACAATGATCTTATTTATAGACAGTCCTTAAAGAGACAGGAGGAAGACGAAAAGTCATCAGTTACCAAATAGATTTAACTGATCAAGACTAAGTTTATCTTACCTTTCTTTTAATTCTATGCATTGGTTGAGGGGGAATATCGAATAAATGGTTAACTGAGAAGACAATAGTTAGTTGGTCTTTAACTGAAATGATTCAGCTCGTAACTGGGCACTCAGTTGCTGACCTACCTGATCTTCTCCAATAAGTTAACTGATTAATCGAATAATATTCTATATTAAATAAAGTGACTGTTTGATAACGCATTTAATTGCTGTCTTTCAATGAATAACATTTTGAAACGTGGACCCATGTGATCCATTTATGTTATACACACATTTTCATCACACGTACAAACGCTTTTATTCAAATTTTATTGGACTGACACATGTCCAAACTTTGAACCGTCACATACATATGTACTATACCCCGCCCCATTTCAGTTTTTCTTTTTTACGCGCACATCAGCATTCATAGCAAATCACTACTCAAAGTTTATTTTCTTTTTGCAGATTACAATTCACTCAAATGGCCAACCAAGTTCCTGCTCACATTCTCAATGCTATGGCTGTTCACGGAAGCATCAAGAATATCTTTCTCAAACTGGAAGCAGCCAGGCTGAAGTGATTTTTGGGAAAATTTTCCCAAGAAATTTATCTGAAGGAGATTCAAGACTTCTACGCTAATGGATACAACTACTGATGGCAAGATCGCTACTACTGTCAATACTTAGTTGCTGATTATTGATAAAGACTTCTTCAGCGATCTATTTCAGCTGCCTACCGATGGGCTCGCATATATCACTGAAGTGAAGACATCTGATGTTGAAGAGATGCAAACCCTTCTTTCTGCTGATGGTTGGAAGATCAAGGTTTCCGATCCCAAGAAGGAGCTGAAGCCAGAGGTACAGTTGCTGGCTGATATTGTAGCCAAGGGGATATTGGCAAAGGCAGGATCCTTTGCTGCCCTAACTCTGGAAAAATTTCAAGCCATGACTGCAATCATGGCTGACAGGAAGATGAACTGGAAGAAAATTATTTTCAATATCTTTAAGAATATGTTTCGATCAACCAAGCAATCCAAGGGATATGTAGTGCAACTCAGCTATATGCTAAAGGTGAAGGGGTTGGTGGGTGATGCTGCTGAGAAATCATCCAAGTTTAAAGTTTTCATTGCTAAGAATGTCCAGCCACCGAAGCTCAAATTGGACATGTCTCCTGAGCAGTTTTTAAGATAAAGAAAGATATTGGGATGCAGGAGGCTCCCAAGTCAGTTAAGAAGGCTAAGACAACAGTCCCGAAAAAGACAACCAAACATAAACTGATTGTCTCTGAGTCTGATTCTAAGAAGACTCCTCCAGCAAAAATCACCAAGAAACCTCGCACTTTGAAGACTAAGCCAGCAATTGCTGTAAGCTCCATTCCTATTGAATGACTGACACTATCAGGAGCCCAACAGCCTATTCAGGCTATACCTCTGCAAGCCATTCCAACTGAATCTTCAGCTGAGGTTCAGTTACCTCAATCTGCTGCTCAACTAAAGGAGAAGATCACCAAATCTGGTGATGAGAAGAAATCGGCTCGAATCAAGGCTCCGTTGATCATCATTACTGGCCACACTCCTCTACCGATTGCAAGACCAAAAGGAGTAGTGATCAGGGAGAGAATTGATGCAACAACTTCAGGGCTAAGCATCCCTCATGCCCTAACTGATTCAAAAGACAAAGAGAAAATGCAAGAAAAGCCTAGGCCGACAAATCCAATCCAAACTCAAATTAATCTGATATAGAAAGAGATCAATGAGTTTTCATTGACAAAGCTGAAAGACTACGATGAATAGCTTAAATTCAGAACTCAAGTTTTGCTACGCAGCTTCTGAAGAAATCAGTTCTGGGGAGATTCATAAAACTGAAGAAGGTTGTGCTCAAAATGATCAAAGCTTCTCCAATTGTTGAAGCTCTAGAGCGGAAGAAATACTTCTTTGACCAGGTACGTGAGAAGAAGTTACAGAAAATGATTGCTCAGTTGAAACTCAATTTTGATCCTACCAGTCCAACCACATTCAATGATAAAGCTGTCTATGACCAACTGGACTCGGATCTTCTCTCGCTCTAGTTGGAAATCAAACAATGGGAAATGTACCAAGAGCTGACTCTACCACCAAATTACCAAAATCTCTCAACTCAAGACCCAGCTGAACAATCAGCTCAACATCAGGAGCAGTCCAAAGAACCAGTTGCTGAGTCTTCCAAGCAAGCAACTGATTCTAGTTCCAAGGATGTACAACCATCATCCTCCGCTACTCCATCCTCAAATGCTGAACTACAACTCTATTCATATGCTGAATTATCACTAGAAAATGTTGATGAAGTGATAAAATTAGCCGCCATTGACATTCAGCTACAATCAACAAGAGCAGTTGAGGAGATTTTTGGAATTGAAGAACCAGCCGAACAGACAGAAGAACCAACTGTACAGAATTTCTCCCAATATGAAGAGCCAGTCAGTCAGCTGCCATGACTGAACAGGCCATTTTTGAAGAAACTGACAAGGCTCAGCTGGACTCGGCACAAATTGAAGAAGTTCCCGCTGAAGAGCCAGTTAATATTTCAGTTGTTCAACCAACTGAAGAACAAGCTTCTCAACCAACTGATTCTCAAACAAGAGAGCCAACTGTTATATTTGTTGTTCCAAGTCTTTCCTCTCCTCAACAGCTTCAATAGGAAGCCTTACCAAAACATGATTCAGAAATGGTGACACTTGAAACAGATACAACTGACAGGGCACTGATCATCTTCGATCAACAGAATAGAGAACAGGAACCAGAAACTTCTGAAGCCATATCTCCTGGAATCTCGATAACAACTGAATCCTTGCTCGAAGAAATTTAGGAGATCCAGAACAATCTCGTCGGTATAGTGTCTTCCATTTCAGATATCAAGTCAACTCAATTCTTGCACACTATGTGGTTTGATTCTATAAAGTACAATACCATGGGAAAATTGCAGCAAATTCAAAAGGACGTCACTTCTTTATTCCTTCAAATGGACAAATTTTGGAAAGATAGAGTGTCAGCTGAAGCTCATTTCCAAACTCAAGCTTTGGTTACAAGACGCCTTGACTTTCTGAAAAACACTATGTCCAAAAGAAGGGATTTACTGCAAGATCTTATATTAAATGCGATGTCTAATCTCAACTCAGATGTGCGGACTTTATCGAAAAAGGTTGATGAGTTTGAAAAAAAAGGGGAAGAACGAGAACAAGGAGGAAAAAATCAGCTAGAAAATCTTCGAAGATCATCAAGAAGAAATAGAAGATTATTTTATTGTTTCTTGAAGATTATTTCTTTCTTTCATTCTTTGTACGAATCTGTACATTGAAAGGATTATTTTATCTACAAATCATTCGAAGATTATTTTGGTGAGTTCAGTTGATCAGTTCATGTATTCCAAGTTTTGTCGAACACCAAAAAGGGAGAAATTGTTGGAAACTAAATTTTGGTTGTTTGACAAACCAAATGCGTAAATCGACTGGATTAACTGATCGAGAAGTTTGAAAGTAACTGAACAAATAATCAAAATGATAGTTGTCCATAACTGAAGATTGATGCGCAGATTTACAAAGACAACTGAACCAACTGAACTGAATTTACGCAGACAACTGACTGATTAGTTGGAAACTGATCAGTTGTTATATTCAATTGTGATCTTATCAGCTATTGCTTATCAGCAGATCCTTCAGATGTACACGTCATCAGTTAACGAAAAGGACATTCAACCGATAACAGTACAAAGTAGACTGCAACAAATAGTGGGAACGCCGCAAAGCTGCAGTGTACAAATGTCAGAAAGATATTGACGTGGAAAACAACGGATATAAAGATTCAAAGTACATTGATTATTACCGTTGAAGAGAAGCCTATAAATAGTAGAGAAGGGCAATTCAAAAAGCATCCAACAATCAATGATTCACTATTCTATCAATCTTGCTGTTACTATGCTGAAATTCTCACTCATATTCAAAAGAATTAGAAGCTCACACTTATCAGATATATTTGTAACATTCTAGGCTACTTTTCGAGCTTACTAGCACAAATCATCTTGTTGTAAATTCGATCTTAAAAGAGATCAGTTGTGCTAAGTCCAGTTGAGTAATGTGAAACATATTGTAAACTAATAGTTTCAGTTTTGGCATTGTTAAGTCTAAACTGAAGTAAGTCTGTACAAGTGTTTGTATCGATCAAAGTCTTTTAGTGGATATCCTAATCTTGTGATAGAAATGGTGACGTAGGAGTGATTTAAATCTCCGAACATCCATAAAATCTCGTGTATTCTCATTTCAGTTTTCATTCTATCTATCAGTCAGTTTATTTTTGCACTTTATTGTTAACTGATTGATATCGACTGACAAGATTCTGAGTTTCAGTTTGTCACTAAATTGACTCAACATTCGAAAAGATTGTGAAAATCGTGAGTGTTTATTCAACCCCCCTTCTAAACTCTCCTTCACCAGTTAATCGATCCTATCAGAACCCCAAAACAATCTCTATATGAAGTGTGAACATTTTCCGAAACATGGAAGACATGGACTTAAAATAGTGATTTAAAAAGTCATGGACAAGCGCCTAGGCGCTGGACAGCGCTGCGACACTGCCTAGCGCCTAGGCGCTAGACACTAGTGCCGCGGCGCTAGCAATGCCGCAGTTCTAGCACTGCGGAGCCACAAGGACAACGCCGCGGTGCTAGAATTGCGCAGATCAGGCGCTGCGGCGCTCCCTGGTGAGCACTACGGTGCTAACCCTGCGCACAATCAATCAAAAGAACACATTTTGATGCAATTTTAAATGACACGTCCAAACGAACCAAACCAATGCAATAAAACTCAACCGAGGACGCTATGGAAATGTTCTAAACTCATACAACACCCGAAAACAATGACGCACAACAAAAAATGCAACACAACCCGGGAACACGACATATTGACACCAACAAGTTTCCTGCGACTTCTAATGCAACCAAGTGCCTATCGACACGAAACAAAGCACCGAAATCATCCCAACCTCATACTCAATTTACCTAAATGAAGCAGTGATCACCCAACAGTTACCAACGAAGCCTGCAACAAATAAACTTCAAGAACACGTCGAGAAGACATTTTGAGAAAATCGGAGTTTGAGCAGTCCCACAAAAACGATCATAACCCATTCATTTCTTGTTCAAAAATTACGAATTTACTGTCAAACTGAAGGTATAAAAAATTACTATGTTTAATATGTGGAAAACATTTCCTGAAAATCGACCAAATTTTCGCAGTAATCGAAATGACAGCAGACACATTTTTAGATCTAAAAATTTGAATCTAGATATCATTTCAAACGTTTTTGCTCCAAATTTTTTGCAACATACATGTATTTTAACACATAATAAACATCACAACACATAATATGACGAGATCGATGCAGAAACAATAGAATATACATGCCTTGATCTTTCAAAATTCTAGAAACGACGATACCGAAGCGTAACGAAAGCGAGGGTTGATCCGAAACGATTTTTGGCTCGATATCTTTAAGAAAACCCAACGTGAAATACTGAAAAATTGAGGGCAAGGTGGCTGCTGGAAGAGAATTCTAAGAACGCTAAGTTTTTCTTAAAAAAATGAAATCGACAAGGATGTGTGTGTATAAGAGAAACCGATGGTGTGTGTGTATGAGTGTGTGTGCGCGTGAGTTTTAATATAATTAAGGGAATGAAATTGCTTAATTAATAATTAACAAGATAATTAAATTATTAACTCCTTCAAACTTTAATAAAATACCCTAATTTGAAATAAAATACACAAGAGTTAAACTTTAAAAGTTTAAAACAATAAAATTACCTAATAATTAAATTAGGCTTTAAAATGCTTAAAACTAAGTAAATAATTTAAAATGCCTCATTCTTAACTTAAAATAAAATACCACATTTTAAAATTGCCAAAAATCGTCGCGGTCTCTTTTCCTCGATCCCGCATTGAATACTCGCCTGAAACATGGAACTCAAGAAAACATTTTAACGTGCATCACATTAACATAAATAATTTAAATACTGCAAATTCATAAATCTTGCATGGCTAAAAATCATTTTAAACTTAATTAGATAGTTTAACAATTAAATTAATGCATGGGTTTTACGTGTACAGATTTTGGGCTCTACACCAACTACCCCAATTGTCTTTCCACCCTTTGCATCATAACGTCATGGTTTTGCCCTCTCATAATTTCCAACTATGTAATTTGAGAGCATATCCTAAAGATTCGACTTACTCTCAGATTGTTTGAAACCCGATGGCATAGAAGATCCAGTACTTTGTGAAGGTTTAATTGGTTGTTGAGGAGGCCTTTGTTCTAAGGGATGTTGGGGAGGATTGAAGTAGTGTCGTTCGTCATGAATTTTCGTCGGCTTCCAACAAAAATTCTAATGAATTCTCCAACCCATATTATTTGAGAAACTAAATGTATTGTACGGTTGTAGCCCTTGGTTCCCATTAAAATTTAACGAGTCTCCCTAAAAAACTGTTGGTCCTTCATAAAATGTGGCTTGCATGAATTTTCTGCAACTCAATGATCCCCCAGCTATCTCAGTGCTTCATTGAGCTTGATTCACTTGTTTAAAGGCCAATGTTTGATTATCTTGCAACTGAGCCATGTAGATTGTTAATCCATCAAGTCTTGTTGTGATCATTATTGGAAAATCCATCTCAAGAAATCCGAGTTTCTTCTCTCTTAAGTTGTCTTGCCAACCCACATTACATTTAGCCATATTTGACATGATTTCAAGTGTTTTTGTTGGTGTTTTTCTATATAGGCTGCCATTGGAAGATGCATCAAACTTCTAGTAGAAAATCTCAACTTGTTGGCCTATTGAGAACCCATATCTTGGACACATTCTCAAAATCTTATAGAATCTCGCCCATGCTAAATTCAGTGATTCCCCATCATTTTGCTTAAAAGATGTGATATCATTTCGCAGTTTTTAATCTTAGTTGGTTGGAAATACTTGTTCATGAAGACCTCAACCAAACCATCGCATGTCGTGATAGAACTCACTGGTAAATCACGTAGGCACTCCATCACCTCTCCTTGTAGTGAAAACAGAAATAGCCCCAATCGAATAACAACATTTCTTACACCATTGAATTTGATTGTATTGCAAATCGACAATAATTCTTCCAGATGTGCATTCGGATCCTCGGAATTTAATCCCCCAAATCTGACATAAAGTTTAATCATCTAGATGATGGATGACTTAAGCTCAAATTTATTTGCTTGAATCGTTGGGAAAACAATGTGAACCAATAATCTCCAACCACTGGTCGATGAAGCTTCATCATAGTACAGTTATCCTATTCTCCAGCCATATCTTTAGAACTCTATACAGATTCTTGTGTACAGTATATGTCAAATTCCTCTTCAGATTCAAACTCAAGAGCTAGGTTATTCTGCCTCCAAGCTCTATGTAAGCGTCGAAGATTTCGTTCAATCTCGAAATCAAGTGGGACAAGGTTTTTATTGTCTCGAGCACGACTCTTATAACATGATCTAAACTCCTGAAATCAAAACAAAGTCCCAATTCAACCACCAGATGAAAGAAAGATTTAAACCTTAAAATAAAAAAAAATAAAGTAGCAAAAATAAAACCTAGTCACAAACAAATAATCAAACCTAATATTAAACAAATAGTCCTTGACATTAGAGCCATAAGCTTGACCAGCGATTTCGGTTGGGAAAACTTGCAACTGAATAAAGTCAAGTAATAATATAGTTAGATGAAGTTCAAGTCGTTCCTACATACTATTATCGAACTATTAGAATATAAATTATTTAATTTAATGTAGATTAAATAAAATAAATGATTTTGGAGAATAATTAAACTAAATTATTCTAAAGCAAATAACACATTTGAATAAAAAAACAGATCAAGCTTAGGAGAAATTCTGTAAGGTCTAGAAATTCGAACGACGTAATCTGACTGCATGCAAATATAGGGCATTATTAAAATGTATATTTATCTATTTTTAAATGCATGTTTATGACATGAAAATGTGTTTTATTTCATGAATTAATAGACTGCATTTATTTTAGCTTTTAGCAGTATTTCACGCTCAAACGAGGAATGGAGACCGGGGACAGTTAAGGAAAAATGTTTTTATTTAATAATTAATATGAATTATTTAATATATAGAATTTTCGAAAATGGACATTTTAAGGTATTTTCACGTATCGAGCCATATTTTAAACATGTATTCAATTTTTAACAAAACGGAAGACCTTTTGATGGTAGTAATATTTTTAAAAACATACCTAAACTAAATATTTTGCGTGTGTGTCATTGTACCTATGGACTTATTTTAATGGTCTTTTGGGCCTAGACCACTATACCTTAATTGTATATCATATTCTTTCACTCCAAAACCCTAACCCTCCCCTCTTTCATTCGGCCGCACCACCCTCGAAATATAGCTGCAGCCTTTGTTCCTTATTTTGCAAGAAAATTTGGTAGAAGCTTGCCCCATTCCTCCGGTGTTCGTCCCTCGCTCCGTTGGCCATCTTTTTTGCGTACATTTCTTCATTAAGGCTCGCCATATGCCCTTTTTTCCGCATCGATCAAATCACGATATGTATGTTGAATGTTTATGCATGATATTTTATCAATCTACCATTATGCACCGAATTCAAATGGCTTTTACATGAAAAGTATGAGATTTCCTCACTTGTTTCTCACGTTTTTGGTTTTGGTTGAAGTGGCTACCAGCCTTGTTGGTAGGGGAAGAATTAGAGAAGGTTTAGAGGAGCTCTAAGGACTGATATCATAGCTGAATCGAGGTTTTGTAGGGTCGATTGTGTGCTTGCGTTTTGGCGCATATGGTGGCTCGATCGGGTGAGGAAGCGAGAGCAGCATGCATAGGCTCGGCCCGGGCCATGGTTCAGGTCCTGGTGGGTCTAAGTCGAGGCTTGGGAGGATCCATGGGCCGCTGGCCGTAATGCGTGGCATGAATCGATCGAGGGAGTCATGGTTTAAGTTTGGGAAACTTTGGCTGAGTTTCGGGTTAATTCGGAGTAAAACCGGGACCCCAGTCCAAGTTTGAATCAAATTATAGATTTTAATGCATGGGCTCGAATTTATGTCTATGAAATGATGAAATGAGGTTTTAAGGAGTTTTGATAAGTTTGGATGGATTCAGGTCGAAATTTTATGGTCCAGGGGTAAAATGGTCATTTTGAACCGGGTTATGCTAGCAGTCCTGGCAGCGCCCTGATAAGTGAAAATGCATGTTTAAAATGTATATGTTAATTATGAATATGAATTTTTATGAAAATGCTGAAAAAAACATTGCATGCTTGGTTTTAAGAAAATGTATGTATAAGCATGAATTTTACAAATAATGAATACGATGACGTGTTTTTAGAATGAGGTGAGTTGATTGTGACAAATACGAACACGAACACGAATATGAACATGTAAGGCAAAGACTCAGTGGATGGGTAAAAATGTCACTGATGTCCCCGCCGTCGGGTACCGCGGTTATACGTAGATGGATCCATCGACCTAGAGCTGATACGAAAGTCACAACTAATGAATTGAATTCATAAAGGAAAAATGAACACATATATGATGATATGACTTGATATGATACGGTTTGTTATGACTCGACATGTTTACGTTTTTAAGGATAATGAAGCTTATTTTAGTTCCAGTGCCTTTCACTGTTGCATGATATGTATATATATTTGTTATAACGGTACAGGTGTGTTGAGTGTTTAGACTCATTAGGTGTGATTGGTGCTGATGAGCATGATTTTGAGAAGGCTAGATGTGTTGAAGACTGATCTGGTTGAGCTGGTGGAGCACGATAACCCGAGGACCTCGCTTTTTTTTCCGCACTATTATTTGATGATAATACTTTTTCCACGGATTATTACAACTGATATGCTTAGGATTTTTATGGATTGGATTTTATTTATGCTATTTCTGAGATCTGTAGGTTTAAGTTTGTTTTTTTTTTAACAAAAGCGGGGGGGAGGGAGGGGGGGGGGATGTTTGGTGGACCCCTACCAGTATATAAAACAAAAGAGCAGTACAAATAAAACCTAATGGGAGAGGGACTAGGCCAAGACCTCCACCAAAAGGATAACAATCATAACATCAAACATAAAGAACGACATACTACAACAGGGCAACCCGAAACACAGCAGAACAAAAAGCCAACAAACTAGTGGGTGCCCCGAAATACATCTAGCAAAATAAAACAAAGGGTGGGCAAGGAGAACTCTGCATTGAACGCCCACCACAAATAGCCCAAAAAGGCGGGAAGAAACAAAGATCAGCCTGTATCAGGAGGTCGCCTGTATGGCAAACTCGACTGAGCCGCTTTCTGTCTATAATAACGACGCTGCTGAGATCGTGTACGGCCTGGGAGAGGTGAAGATAAACATGCAGTGGTAGAAGAAGGCACACACCCTCCTCACAAGCCACACCCACCGAACCCATCTCAAACGAAATCAAAGCAATAGAAACTGGAGGATCACCCACAGGATCCTGAACAGCAGGAGAAAGCTCAACCACCGGACCCGGAACAACCACAGTTGCAGGAACAGCTGTAACTAAAGAAGTCATCACATCAACCATATATGTGGTCTGAGACGAGCGAGCCAAAGCTGAAGCTGCTTGAAACAGATAACCTGCCGCAGCATTCCCCTCTACCGCGATCTTACTAAGAAGAGACTTGACCCTTTGGGGACGGGGTTTCACAGTACCCGAAGTCTCACGAGGATCTGAACCAGTAGGCAAATCCTGAAGTATCTCATAATAATTCTTCGTCGAAATAGGCCGATTCGGGTCTTTCCTCAAAACAGGCCGACGCCGGGGACGCTTTGAAACATGCTCAGTAAAGTCAATATCACTAGAGGGGGTCTGATCAGAGTTAACACCTTGAGACGACACGCTACAAGACTGAAGTGGGGAGTCAGATACAACACACTTACCATGACGGCGTGGCCGACGCGAGCGATAGGACTTGCCAAGACGGGAACAAAACTCAAGAGAATGTCCCAACATCTTATAGTGAGAGCATAAATGGGAAAATTTCTCATAAATAACCTCAACAATATGACTATGATCACCCCATCCTACCCAAATCTTCTCCTGACGAGCCTGAAGACATCAATCTCAACACAGACCCTAGCAAAGGATCCCATTGATTCATCAGCGGTAATCTCATCGAATTTAACAGGATTACCTAAAATTTTGGCGATTGGATACAAGATTTTTTTATCATAAAGATGCAGGGGCAAATCAGGAAACCTAACCCAGATCGGGGCAGTAGAAGAATCCTCCTCATACTTGAACTCCGAAGTCCATTTTGAAAACCGAATAACCACAGTCCGAATGGAAATCTCAGGCCTCTCCCAAAACTAAAAATAATACTCCTCACAAGAAAGAGTAAGAACCATATACCCACAAGGAAGAAATCTAACAGTGTGGGAGCCCAGCAAACCAGTACAAGAAAGAGCAGATAAAATATCCTTATTCGGGGTCAGGCCCAAGTTCCCAGAAATGCGCCCTATCAAAGAAAATTTAAAAGGAGCAGAGAGTGAGGAATTAACCTGATCCGAGAACAAAATACCGGTAATCACATCACAAAAAATCGGAGCAGACACTTCTTCCATCGAGTCAACAATGTCTGCGAAAAGCTGACTCTGAAAATCAGAGACGTACGATCCAAAATATTCCTAAAAGAGACTGTAGGAGGACGAGGAACCTTCAAAGAACGGTCAGTAACATCCGTTGGAACAACCAAGGCAGCAGTATGCAAAAAAGGAATTGCCGGTTCAACTCGGCCGAGTGGACTCAGTGAGCCGATCGAGTTCACCCACGAGTCACCGATCGGAGCACCACCGAAGGCCAACGAGGAGAAGATGAAGCAGGAACCGGCCGTAAAACTACCAGAACTGGCTGGAATAGGTGTGACTCGGGCCAAACTTGGCAAGGAACTCGCTTGAAAATCACATATTTGGTCGTTTTTGATCCTATGATCCATTTCTGAAATTGAAGGCAGCAATGTGTTACCCATAACCTGGGGATCACATTGTGAAGATGAATTTAAATTTTGACTTGGCACGGCGGAGCAATTGACAAAAGAATGTGTCGGCGCTAGGGTTTGAGGTTCCACGATCGTAGATCTGAAAATTCTCGGTACACGACGACGAATTAGACAACGGGGCCTGGACCATTGGAATCTCTTTTGAACAAGGATTCCAAATCGGGACTTGGATTGAAGAATGGTGGTTGAAGCTAGCCGGAATCGTGTAAACAGTGTCATCGGCACTTTGACAGGCAAATCGATGGGGCAAATCAACTCTGATTGGGATGAAATTTGGGCACTAGGCTCAACTTGACGAGACGATTCCAAAGGTATATTATTTGTTTGAATATTTATGATTTTCAGATTTAACTGTAGCTGTTTCGTTCAGTTTGTCGAAATTATTTAATTGTTTAAAAGCTTATAATTCTATTTAATTATATGCTTATGTGTATATATATTTTGGCAAAGGTACTTTAAAAAAAATCTAGTAGCATTTAATTAGTAGAAATTTTAGTTTGTTTCAGAGTGAGAGTTCTTGTAGAGGGTGCCACCGCCAGCTTAAGAAGCTCAGTCATCAAGCCTCAAGTCTGTAAGTTTACATGCTTTAAACGTTTTGAATATTTTTAATGCTATCACCTGCATGTTTACATGATATAGGTTTTATAGTACATGTTTAGCTGTTTATATGTTTTGGAGATTTAATGTTTTAAAATATATTGGATTGCATGTTGGTTACGTTTGAAATTGTATTGTATACAGATATGTCTCCCAGACGAGCTCCTAGCACGGACAGACAGTATTGTAATCTAGGAGGTGATATACGCTTTCCACCACTACCACCACCACCAGGAGATCCCGCTACCCGAGTGCTAGAGGGTATTTCATGATTGATGGAGCAGGCTCAGTAGGCTCCAAGACCACATGCAGATGTTTATTAGCAGTTCAAGAGGCTCAATCCGAAAGATTTTGAAGGCACAACTAACCCGCTTGTGGCAGAGGGTTGAATCTGGTCGCTGGAGTTGCACTTTCAGTACCTGGACATGAGAGATAGGGACCAAGTCAGATGTGCGACTTATAAGTTGAGAGATGATGCATCTCTGTGGCGGGAGGGAGTAGCGCATGGGGTGAATCTGGCTATTCTCACATGGAACTAGTTAAAGGATATTTTCTAAAATATGTATTTTCCTGCATACGTTAGGGGACGTCTGACCCGAGAGTTCATGAGTCTCCAATAGGGGGACTTGACTGTTGCTGGGTTTATCAGGAGGTTTGATCGGGGCTATCACTTTGTGCCCTTTATTGTGAGAGATGCAGTAGAGAAGATGGGGCACTTCATGGATGGCCTCAAACCCACCATTTTCCGGGATGTCTTCTAATGAGGCCGACTACTTATGATGCTGTCACTGCTTGTGCTTTTCAGGCAGAGTAGGTCTTGAGGGATATAGATGTGAAGATGCAGAGGAAGAGGCACCAGGCCCAGCAGAGTTCACCGGCCCAGAAGAAGCAGTTTACAAGGCCTTCCAGGAATCAGCGACTGCAGAAACGCCATGGTCAGTTCAAGAAACAAGGGCAGCAAAAACCATCGCAGGCTCCAGGTACTCCCAAGCTGGAAGAGAGGCAGTCCTGCAAGCAATACATTTGGTTCAATTATTGTAAGTGCATGTGGAGGACATTTAAATGCTTAATCTTCAAAGAATAGGGCCATAAAGCTGCAGACTACCCAAGGAACAAGTCCGCCCAAGGAGCCCAAGCCCTACTACTGGTAGGGCCTATGTTATGCGTGTAGAAGAGGCGGAAGCAGAGTCAAACTCGACACTGATCACTGGTAACATTCTTGCTTAAAATTTTTATAGTGCCTTGATTGGATGAAATGTTTAATTGGCCAATGGAATTACTTCTGGGATCAAGAACTTGGAATAAAACATGTTGCATGCTATATTTAGATGGATTTAAGGGTTGAATTATTGAACTTAAAAATTGTGAGGGTTTAATTGTAAGAACCAGAAGTTAGGGACCTAAATTAAAATAGCCGAAAATACTGGAATTTCAGGGAGAACTTGTGTGATTTTATTAATTCAGGGCCTCACCTGAAATTCTCGAAAATTTTATTGCCTGTTGGTGAGAAAACAGAAATTTTTAGGGATTCAAGTGCTAATTTTCGAAATTTTGATGGGAATAATGCGCTCTTTCGGGAACTTTTATGGGTCAATTGGAGAATTTTCAGGAATTATGGGTTTTATTGATGGAATTCATTGAATTTATTAAGCTCGAATGATTTTGAAAGTATATTTTGTCGCATGAAGGATATTTATTAAGATGTAGCCACTTATGCACTGCTGGATTTATAAATGCCCTAAAATTCGTGTTTGAAAATTTGCGGAAAAATTTAAAATTTTCTTTTTAAAATAATCAAAATGCCTCATTCATAAAATAAACTAACAAATCAAGTTTAATGGTCAAAATAGCAGCGGAAGAAATTATTGTTTGCCAAATAACAAGTTAAAGTAATCCAACAACTGATAAAAATGTTTGAGCATAAAAATGGTAAATGCTCAAAATGAGGTCCTCGGGTTCTACTACTGCTGACCCGAGCTGGCTCACTAGTCCTCGCCCTCAGTCCCGTCCTCATCAGTACCTACAACAATCAAGTCTAGTGAGTCTAAATACTCAGCATGCATATATCGTAAATAACAAGTAGTAATAATAAAATTGCATGCGAAGTGAAAATAACATATCATGAGTCTGGCATAACGTAAAAATATCATGCGATGAGTAATTATAATACGTGCGTAACTGAACTGAAAATCATAAGTGAAATGTTTGCCCCATAGAGCCCTGGCATAAAATAACATGTAATAATAATTTTCTGTTGAGAATATGTTCTACGCAAGTGGCCCAAGAACTGAACCGGTAAGTGACCACCAGGTGATGTAGTAATCGTCTGATCAGACTAATGCCACAGTATACTGGGTGGAACTGAATTGAACTGAACCGGTAAGTGACCACTGGGTGAAGCAATAATCCCATGATACTGAAGTGGCCACAAGCAATATCGCATAAATCTCAAAAATGAATATTTTATATTTTTATGCACGTAATATAATTTAATGACATAATTAAATATCCTGTATTATTTTACCACATGGGTTGGATCATTCCCAGGCTCGTTGCGACCCAAATTTAACATGAAAAATATACAAATGATTTTTCTTAACAAAACTTTGTAATTAAATCCGAAAACGAGACAATTACGCCCAACGACTTAGTATTTAATCATGACTTCGTACCAACCCGAACCAACATCGAACCATCAATTAGTCATGATTAAAATACGCCTAAAATGATGAAATAATGCTCCTAAAATGATACAAGTCGAAATTTTGGTGAATGGAGGCCAAAACATGAAACGCTCTTTCGAGAGTCAATTTGGAACATCGCACCGTAATTTCTCGTACGACCTCTAAACTTAGCCAAATCACAAACGGCCAAAAACATGACCTTCCTAACTTTATGAGATACTTTCAAGTCCAAGACCATAGGCTAAAAGCCCACCAAGGACTCAAAACACACCCCTGAACCGCAGCACAACATGCTGTCACCGAAATACAGCAGCGGCACTTTGGTTTCCTTGCGTCATTTGCGAGGCTAATGGCCATTGGGGCTTGAACCACCGATCAGAACCTCTTACCAACATCCTAAGGAATGGTTTGAACCATGGCTAAGGGCCCTAGGCCAGTCACCATCCAAACCACACCATAAATCATCCGAAAATTCCCACCCGAGAGCCAAACCTGCGCGTGGGCTGTTGCAATCGTTCTTGTTGTCATGGACCATTCCAGTTGCCATTTGGTTGACAATGGCACGATCTAGACATCAAGAGGTATGGTGTGAACCAAGGATAAGGGCCAGAAGCCAACCAAGGTCCACCCCAAACAAACAAAACCGAAAGGACATGTGCAGAATTTGAAAGGGGTCGAAGGGGGCTGTTTTTGTTTTGATTTGAAAACTTATTCCATCATGGACCAAGCCTCAAAATGGCGACTTTGTCATGTCTTAGATATAACAAAGAGATGTTCTAACCATGGCTATAGACCCTAGGGCAGCCAAGATCAGAAACATCAACCTTTGACAGCAACCAAGAAAATCGAATTCAAAAAGGCGCATGCTTGGGGAGTTGCTGTCATTTCTAGTTTCCAGCATGCATTGGGCTTGAACTAATGGACCGTGGTCTTGACACACCCTAATACGTGCCTAGGGGCAGCCCTGGGAGCCTAGGATCGAGCCAGCACCTGAACCATCAAAAACAACTGAAAACGTGAAGCATGGAGGGCACCCGAATGAAATCTGTGCAGAATTTTCGAAATGTTGTTGCCTTATTTCGGTTTTTGTTTCATAAAATCATGAGTATGATGTTTTTAAAAATACTAATATGGCTTGATTGAAGAGTGAAAGAAATATAGACATGCCTTGGTTCGTTTTAAAAGAAAAACGAACGAAACGACGACGCGGCACGGTGGAGACGGAGTTATCTTCTTTTTCTTGTTTTCCCTTGATTTCTCTCTTGTTTTTCTATGGCTTTCTCACGATCTTTCTCTGAAAAATGCTCTCAGATTTTCGGTGCAAGGGAGAGAGGGAAATGGTTAGGAGAATGAAGGGGAGTTGCAATATAAAAGAGATTTAAATGGCATGACCAAGTCTTGCTCTCTTTGAATTGTTAGATGATGACTTGGTTTGATATCCAAAAGATTTTTGGAGGGATTATGGAGGGCATGACCGATTCCTCCTATTCAAACAAGGCTAAGATATTGATTGATTAACAATTAATGGTGATTAAAAGTGAAATGGTTATCATACCAAGAAAAAATAAGGAAAGAGTCAAAGGTGGTGAGTTGTCAAAGAAATGTTATATCACCTATGAGGTGGCCGAAATTAGGCTATCAAGTGGAGGGGAAATATTGCTTAGTTAGTGTATTTTAAATCTTTAGAGTCTTATCTATCCATTAAATAATTTTGTGAATTAACACATTAATTATGGAACCAAATGAACTTATTTCCTACTTACCTAAAGTTACTTAAATAATTCCTTAAACATTCTTACCTTAAATTAACTTATTAGTTAGCTAAAATAAATTCTGGGAATTTTTTCTTAATATTAAATTTTATCTCTTTAGTCCAACTCCAGTCCGGCCTCACTTATTTAACTGAAAAGGTTGCAACTAAACTACTGCATATAATAATTAAATTTAAATAAAGGAATTTAAATACTCATGAAATAAAATCAATTTAATCTAAGATACTAGGAATTATGCATGTACGTAGTCTAATTTACAGGTTCTACAACCCTCCCCCCTTAAAAGAAATTTCGTCCTCGAAATTAAAACTCACCGAATAACTCGGGTTAACGACTCCTCATCTCTGGCTCAGAATCCCACATAGCTTCCTCCTCTGAATGGTTAAGCCATTTGACTTTCACTCGCTTAACCAGCTTGTTCCGAAGCTTCTTCTCCTGCCTGTCTAAGATCTGCACTGGTCTCTCCTCACAAGACAGGTTCGAAGTAAGCTGCAATGGCTCAAAGTTCAAGACATGCGAAGGATTCGCCATATACTTCCTCAGCATAGAGACGTGGAACACATTGTGTACTCCGGCTAGATTCGGCAGAAGAGCAACACGATAAGCTAGCGTCCCAACTCTGTCGAGGATCTCAAATGGTCCAATGAATCTCGGACTGAGCTTTCCTTTCTTCCCAAATCGCATGACACCTTTCATAGGTGCTACTTTCACAAAGACATGGTCGCCCACGGCAAACTCTAGATCTCTCCTCCTCTGATCCGCATAACTCTTCTGTCGATTCTGAGCAGTGCTCATCCTATCACGGATCTCGATTACTACATCGACAGCCTGCTGAATAATCTCTGGACCCAACTCTGCTTTCTCTCCTACTTCATCCCAATGAACTGGGAATCTACATTTACGGCCATACAGTGCTTCAAACGGAGCTATTCCTATATACGACTGAAAGTTGTTGTTATAGATGAACTCCACTAATGGCAAGTACGACTCCCAACTCCTTGAGAAGTCAATAGCACAAGCACGGAGAAGATCCTCCAAAATCTGAATAACTCGCTCTGACTGTCCATCTGTCTGTGTATGGAAAGCTGTGCTAAACAGCAACTTCGTACCCATGGTCGAATGCAAACTCTTCCAAAATGAGGAAGTGAATCTGGGGTCTCTGTCAGACAAGATAGAAACGGGAATGCCATGCAGTCAGACTATCTCTCGGATACACAACTCTGTATACTGAATCATGGTGAAAGTCGTCTTAATAGGCAAGAAGTGAGCTGATTTGGTAAGACGATCTACAATCACCCAGATGGCATTTGATTCTCTGACTGACTTCGGCAAACCGGTCACGAAGTCCATGGTAGCATTCTCCCACTTCCACTCGGGAATAGGAAGAGGCTTGAGCAAACCTGCTGATCTCTGATGCTCTGCCTTCACTAACTGACAAGTCAGACACTCGAAAACAAAACGTCTGATATCCTTCTTCATTCCCGGCCACCAATACAATAACTGTAAATCTCTGTACATCTTCGTACTCCCAGGGTGAATAGAGTACGACGACATGTGGGCCTTCGATAGAATATCTGCTCGGAGATAATCACTGCTAGGAACTCACATCCTGTCTCGATATCTCACTATATCGTCGCTCATTGTATACAAGACACTGCCCTTGGCCTCGTCTCTCTGCTTCCACTTTGCTAACTGCTCATCTGCTGACTGACCACTGCGAATACGGTCGAGAAGAAAGGACTGAATAATCAAGGTAGATAGACGGGGAACTCTACCTCGAGGATAAGTCTCTAGACCAAACCTCTGCATCTCAGTCTGAAGAGGTCTCGAAACTGTCAAATGAGCCATCACTGTGACCTTCCTGCTCAAAGCATCTGCAACTACATTAGCTTTACCCTGGTGGTAGCTAATGTCAACGTCATAATCCTTCACAAGTTCCAACCAACGCCTCTGACGCATGTTCAGCTCTTTCTGCGTAAAGAAATACTTGAGGCTTTTGTGGTCGTTAAAGATCTGGCACTTCTCTCCGTACAAATAATGCCTCCAAATCTTCAGGGCAAATACTACGGCTGCTAACTCTAGATCATGGGTAGGGTAGTTCTTCTCATGGATTTTCAGCTGACGAGAAGCATACGCTATCACCTTCCCATGATGCATCAATACTGCGCTCAAACCGAGCTTCGAAGCATCGGTATACAGAACAAACTCACCGGGCCCTGACGGCATGGCCAAAACTGGTGCTGAGATAAGAGCTTGCTTCAAAGTATCGAAGCTCTTCTGACACTCCTCGCTCCACAAAAATTTAGCATTCTTCTTGGTCAATGATGTGAGTGGAACGGCAATAGAGGAGAATCCCTTAATGAACTTCCGATAATATCCTGCTAGCCCAAGAAAACTGCGGATCTCTGATGCATTCTGCGGCACAACCCAATCTCTGACTGCTGCAACCTTCGCTGGGTCTACCTCAATACCGCTGCTAGAGACAATATGGCCTAAGAATGCCACCTTCTCTAACCAGAATTCGCACTTACTGAACTTTGCGAATAATTTACGCATCTGCAAGGTCTGCAATACTGTGGTCAGATGTCTGCTGTGATCCTCTTGATTCTTGGAGTAGACGAGAATGTCTTCTATGAATACTATCACAAACTGGTCAAGATACGGCTAAAATGCGTGATTCATGAGATCCATGAAGATCACTGGCGCATTCGTCAGACCGAACGACATCACAAGGAACTCATAGTGGCCATAACGAGTCCTAAAAGCAGTTTTGGAAACGTCCGCATCTTTCACCCTCAACTGGTGATAACCGGAACGCAGATCTATCTTGGAGAATATCGAAGCTCCCTGCAACTGATCAAACAAATCCTCAATCCTCGGAAGTGGGTATTTGTTCTTCACTGTAACCCTGTTCAACTCCCTGTAATCAATGCAAAGCCTCATAGAGCCATCCTTCTTCTTCACAAATAAGACTGGCGCGCCCCATGGTGAAAAACTCGGGCGAATGAACTCCTTGTCAAGAAGTTCCTGAATCTGCTTCTTAAGCTCTGCCATCTCTGTCTGTGCTAGTCGGTACGGTGCCTTGGATAACGGAGCCGTACCTTGCATAAGCTCAATAGAAAACTCCACCTCTCGCTCGAGTGGCATACCAGAGACGTCCTCAGGAAAAATGTCTAGGAAAATCTCTAACAATAGGAACATCTGCGGATGATTGACTGGGTTCCTCGGGGACAGATAAAAAGGTCGCTAGAAATGCCCGACACCCTCTATGCATGAGCTTCCTGGCCTGAACATAAGGAATAATGTGCGGTAAGGGAAAGTACCTGTCTTGCTCAAATAAGAACCGCGCCATCCTAGGCGGTCGGACAAGAACAGATCTCCGCTGGAAGTTGATCAAAACTCTGTTCCGTAATAGCCAATCCATCCCTAATATGATGTCAAACTCCGGCATCGGCAACACGATCAGATCCGCATAAATGAGGTTGCCATGGAGCTCAAGATCTATGTCTCAGATCACATTGGTAGCCGCCATCTCCTCACTAGAAGGCAATACTACTGAATAGGCTACATCTAGCCCAACGGTCTTGACCTTGAGGAAATTAGCAAAGACCTCCGAAATAAATGAGTGAGTGGCCCCTGAATCTATCAAGGCTTTCATAGCGGAACCAGATATAAAAATTCTCCCTGAAAGGTTGGAACATCAAGCTGAACCCAATAATCACAAGAACTAACCTATAGACATGCAAAGGTCAAAGTTCCTCTAACTTAAATTTCCAAAATAATACTGAGTAGAGCATGCAATCCTGCTGCAATTCTATGTTCAAAATTTTAACCCATAACATTAAATCCCAAATATAAACTTAAAGCATAAAGGTACCTGTCATAAGCATGGTCTCCGGGTTCGTCTCCGTAGCATGGAGAGCAAAAACTCTGCCTTGGGTAGGCAGATTCCTCTGAGGGCACTGCGGCAGCAAGTGGTCTGGGCTACCACACTTGTAACACTTCCCTGAGCCATACATAAACGCTCCGGCATGGCGGCGTGTGCACTTGGGACAGACTGGATGCTCAAAAGTCCTCTGGGCTGGGCGTCCCCGCTGCTGCTGCTGACCTCTGTTTCTAGGCGGGCCGTGAAAAGGCCTCTTGTTCTGATGCTGTTGCTGAGGAGGAGGAGGGCGGTGTGGTACTGGAATCGGTCGCTTCCCCTGGCGATCCCTCTCAATGTCACACTGGTCCTGCTCGGTTGCTAGAGCTCTGGAGACGGCAATATCATAAGTAGTAGGGCCAGCCACCCTAACATCACGGCGCAAGATCGGCAGTAGTCTGTCCAGGAAGTGTCTCAACTTTGCTCCAGGATCATTTGCAATTAGGGGCACAAAATGACAACCCCTCTCAAACTTACGGATGAACTCCGTAACAGTCAGATCTCCCTGCCTCAGGGTCATGAACTCCCTGGTCAACGTGGAACGCACCTCATCAGTAAAATATTTGGAGTATAATACCTCCGTGAAGCGTGTCCAGCTCAGCGTAGCCAAGTTCAGGGCTACTGACGCTCCTTCCCACCATAAGCGGGCATCTCCTCCTAACAGATATGTGGCACAACAAACTCGGTCCGCATCTCCAAGCTCCATGAACTCGAAGATAACCTCAAGGGACTTGATCCAGCCCTCGGCAATCATGGGATCAGACGTCCCTGAAAACTCCTTCGGCCTCATCTTCATGAAGCGCTCATAAGTAGCCTCGGGCCCTGTTGGCCTGGCTGCCACAACATGGTTCCCCGCAAACTGTGCGAAGAACTGAGTCATCCCAGCTAGCATCTGGGCATTCATGTCAGGTGGAGGGGGTGGAGGTCCCTGCCTCTCCTGTCTCTGCTCCTCACCGTCCTCTTGGCGAGGCTCATCATTCCTAGTGCGCTCGAGAATGCGTCTAGGGGGCATACTGTTCCATACATAACCCATATGTAACTAACATGCATAATTGCATAATTTATTTAAATACTGAACAATAAAAATCTGGACGTAAAATATTTCATGAAAACATGCTGTTAAATAATTCATGCTTTAAATAAAATGCGTAAATGTAAAACTTACAAACCGAAGGCGTGACTTCATGAGCTTCTCGTGGTCAGTAGTAGTATAACCCTTTACAATAACATAGGCTCTGATACCAGCTATAAAGGCCTGAAAATTCGTGTTTGAAAATTTGCGGAAAAATTTAAAATTTTATTTTTAAGATAATCAAAATGCATCATTCATAAAATAAACTGATAAATCAAGTTTAATGTTCAAAATAGCAGCGGAAGAAATTATTGTTTGCAAAATAACAAGTTAAAGTAATCCAACAACTGATAAAAATGTTTGAGCATAAAAATGGTAAATGCTGAAAATGAGGTCCTCGGGTTCAACTACTGCCGACCCGAGCTGGCTCACTGGTCCCCGCTCTCAGTCTCGTCCTCATCAGTACCTACAACAATCAAGTTTAGTGAGTCTAAAGACTCAGCATGCATATATCGTAAATAACAAGTAGTAATAATAAAATTGCATGCGAAGTGAAAATAACATATCATGAGTCTCGCATAACGTAAAAATATCATGCCATGAGTAATTATAATACGTGCATAACTGAACTGAAAATCATAAGTGAAATGTTTGCCCCGTAGAGCCCTGTCATAAAATAACATGTAATAATAATTTTCTGTTGAGAATATGTTCTACGCAAGTGGCCCCATGAACTGAACTGAACTGAACCGGTAAGTGACCACCGGGTGATGTAGTAATCGTTTGATCAGACTAATGCCACAGTATACTGGGTGGAACTGAACTGAACTGAACCGATAAGTGACCACCAGGTGAAGCAATAATCCCATGATAGTGAAGTGGCCACAAGCAATATCGCATAAATGTCAAAAATGAATATTTTATATTTTTATGCACGTAATATAATTTAATGACATAATTAAATATCTTGTATTATTTTACCACATGAGTTGGATCGTTCCCAGGCTCGCTGCGACCTAAATTTAACATGAAAAATATGCAAATGATTTTCCTTAACCAAACTTTGTAATTAAATCCGTAAACGAGACAATTACGCCCAACGACTTAGTATTTAATCATGACTTCTTACCAACCCGAAACAACATCGAACCATCAATTAGTCATGATTAAAATACGCCTAAAATGTTGAAATAATGCTCCTAAAATGATACAAGTCGAAATTTTTGTGAATGGAGGCCAAAACATGAAACGCTCTTTCGAGAGTCAATTTGGCACATTGCACCGTAATTTCTCGTACGACCTCTAAACTTAACCGAATCACAAACGGCCAAAAACATGACCTTCCTAACTTGATGAGGTACTGTCCAGTCCATGTACATAGGCTAAAATCCCACCAAGATCTCAAAACACACCCCTGAACCGCAGCACAACATGCTGTCACCGAAATACAACAGCGGCACTTTGGTTTCCTTGCGTCATTTGCGAGGCTAATGGCCATTGGGGCTTGAACCACCGACCAGAACCTCTTACCAACATCCTAAGGAATGGTTTGAACCATGTCTATGGGCCTTAGGCCAGTCACCATCCAAACCACACCATGAATCATCCGAAAATTCCCACCCGAGAGCCAAACCTGCGCGTGGGCTGTTGCAATCGTTCTTGCTGTCATGGACCATTCCAGTGGCCATTTGGTTGACCATGCACGATCTAGAAATCAAGAGGTATGGTGTGAACCAAGGCTAAGGGCCAGAAGCCAACCAAGGTCGACCCCAAACCACCAAAACCGAAAGGACATGTGCAGAATTTGAAAGGGGTCGAAGGGGGCTGTTTTTGTTTTGATTTGAAAACTGATTCCATCATGGACCAAGCCTCAAAATGGCAAATTTATCATGTCTTAGACATAACGAGGAGATGTTCTAAACATGGCTATAGCCCCTAGGGCAGCCAAGATCAGAAACATCAACCTTTGACAGAAACCAAGAAAATCGAATGCAAAAAGGGGCATGCTTGGGGAGTTGCTGTCATTTCTAGTTTCCAGCATGCATGGGGCTTGAACTAATGAACCAACGTGGTCTTGACACACCCTAATACGTGCCTAGGGGCAGCCCTGGGAGCCTAGGATCGAGCCAGCACCTGAACCATAAAAAACAACAGAAAACGTGAAGCATGGAGGGCACCCGAATGAAATCTGTGCAGAATTTTCGAAATTTTGTTGCCTTATTTCGGTTTTTGTTTCATAAAATCATGAGTATGATGTTTTTAAAAATACTAATATGGCTTGATTGAAGAGTGAAAGAAATATAGACATGCCTTGGTTTGTTTTGAATGAAAAACGAACGAAACGACGACGCGGCGCGGAGGAGACGGGGTGATATTCTTTTTCTTGTTTTCCCTCGATTTCTCTCTTGTTTTTCTATGGCTTTCTCACGATTTTTCTCTGAAAAATGCTCTCAGATTTTCGGTGCAAGGGAGAGGGGGAAATGGTTAGGAGAATGAAGGGGAGTTGCAATATAAAAGGGATTTAAATGGCATGACCAATTCTTGCTCTCTTTGAATTGTTAGATGAGGACTAGGTTTGATATCCAAAAAATTTTTGGAGGGATTATGGAGGGCATGACCGATTCCTCCTATTCAAACAAGGCTAAGATATTGATTGATTAATAATTAATGGTGATTAAAAGTGAAATGGTTATCATACCAAGAAATATTAATGAAAGAGTCAAAGGTGGTGAGTTGTCAAAAAAATTTTATATCACCTATGAGGTGGCCAAAATTAGGCTATCAAGTGGAGGGGAAATATTGCTTAGTTAGTGTATTTTAAATCTTTATAGTCTTATCTATCCATTAAATAATTTTGTGAATTAACACATTAATTATGGAACCTAAATGAACTTATTTCCTAGTTAACTCAAGTTACTTAAATAATTCCTTAAACATTCTTTTACCTTAAATTAACTTATTAGTTAGCTAAAATAAATTCTGGGAATGTTTTCTTAATATTAAATTTTATCTATTTACTCCAACTCCAGTCCGGCCTCACTTATTTAACTGAAAAGGTAGCAACTAAACTACTGCATATAATAATTAAATTTAAATAAAGGAATTTAAATACTCATGAAATAAAATTATTTTAATCTAAGATACTAGGAATTATGCATGGCTTATACGTAGTCTAATTTACGGGTTCTACAGGATTCATGTTCTACACACTCATTTATATCCGAGACTTTTGTCAAGCGAGTAGGATTATAACAGAGGTCATGGATTAGGGTTTTAGATGCCTTCCGGTGATTAGATGTTTACCTCAAGGATAGTGAAGAAATTAGAGCTTCGTTTGCAGAAGAATGTTGTTCAAGCATATCTGATTGTGCTATCGATGCCTGAGTTTGATATTTTTTTGCGTATGGACTGGCTTTTATCGAATGGAGCTTCGATAGATTTCCGACAGATGTCAATATCTGTTTGATCTCCCAGCAGGAAGTCCTTTGCTTTCGATGCAGCACGGAACAAACAAATGTCGCACATCATTTCTTGTATTTGTGCGAGAAAACTTATGAAAGCAGTAAGCACAACATTATATCAGGAAACCTTGCGCTCTGATTCCAACTGTGACGAACCGTGTCCTAAAATACTTCCACTTTAATAATTCTAAAAAAAAATTAAAATTTTCTTATTAAATAATTGTTATAAATATAACTCATAAAATAAATTAACGGTCTCCACTCGTACTAAAAATAAAGTTAATATTAACCTCCATCATTTGAAAATCACAACCAAAAATTCAAGTTAAAAATATCCACCATAATTTGATACATAATATAAAGAGTCTCGACTTACTAGTCACCAATATTAAGGCATAAAATTTAAGAAAATAGTTTTAAACGTGTATAATTAAAATTCTCGTAAACTATAAGGTCCTCAAGTTTGCACTGCCACTGGCCTGAGCCTGCTCACTGGTCACCACCTCCCATCTACTCAACTGCATCCTCCGCATCGATCAAGTCTAGTGAACCTAATAACTCAACATGCATAAACCATGAATAACAAGTAATAGCATGCAATTTTAATGTAGCTCGTACATAGCATAATATAAGCATAAATATGTATAACACGACCTTCCTGCATAAAAAATTTCATAATATCATATTTTTTTGCTCATCATCGTAATCGCAATCGTAAATCATTTTGCGTAGAGTTATGTTCAATTCAAGTGGCCCATAACATAAATCATTTGACCAAACTAAACCACAGTATTGGGCCGGCTGGGATCACCACAGCCCTTGGACTGGATGTCCATTCCCTAACATAACATAATTCTTCTGAAGAGGTTGGAAAGATCTCCCGACACATTCTTCGACTTCCAAGCCCATAACATAATTTGGCTACAAGACTATCTGCATACCTCAAAAATAATTATTTTGCACTTTATACATACTTATGAATGTCGTGAACCTCGTTGGATCGTCCTTGGACTTGCTGCCCTAACATACTAAAATTTATACCTAAAACAGCCCCTAAGGCGCTTTCGGACACATACGATTTCCCGAATTAAATAGAACCACGTAGGACGTATCAATCGTCTTAGGACTCAACCCACAAATAAAATAAATCCTATCCTAATTTCGAAGGCCCTAAACTAGCCCTGAACCATAACCAAACCCCGTACCATGCTCAACAAACAATATAGACGCAAGCTGCCCAAAGAGTGATGCTAAGGAACTTATGCGTTTCGTACAAATTACTATAGATTCTAACTTGAACCATGCCTAGACTAGATCCTTAGACATCACTTAAGCCTTTGATGTAGGCTGATGGGATCGATTAGGGGGGTAATCTTTGAGCTACAATAGCTCGGTTCTTGAAATATTGAACACCGATGAATTAAATCGAGTTTGGTTAAAAACCAAGCGGAAGATACTCGAAATAATCCTTCGTAGAAACCGATTAAATATTTTGTAAACCATTTAAAATATATGCAAGTTGAATGAGTAAAAATATTCAGTTGAAGCAATTTATCAAACACTTGGTATACAATATTTTGATATTTGAAGAACACATAAAATGCTTCAACAATGCATCTTTAAAAACAGTGAAAATGATAAGCAAATGCAATAAACAAATAGACACGAATTTGTTTATGGATGTTCGGAGATATCAAACAGTCCTACGTGACCCCTTCTTCCCCTTGGGAAGGATCCACTAGAAGACTTTGATTTATACAACTACTTGTACAAACCCATTCCGGAAGGGTAGCATCCAACTAGAACTCCTAGCACTCAAGATTGTAGGCAGTAACTCACAATCAGCATATTGTTTAATGTCTCATATGCAAAGACTACATACACAAGTTATTGTCTTTGTGCAAGACTCACTCAACTAATCTTTGAAGTTCAACTCTCTTGTATATGTGTGAGTGATTGTGTGTGAGGAATTTATCATTTACAGTGTATATCTCAAATGTATCCTCACACATAGGCTTGTGCTCTCAACTAGCTGATATCTTCATGCTAACTGCCCATGCTTTGAATCCACTTCAAAAGCTTTTGTTTGATCTTCAATATATTGTATTTATAAGCTCCAACACTGATATATACGTTTGACACAAGAATATAACCGTTGGAAAGTTTCTGTACTGTTTCTGGAGTTGCAACGGTCAAATTCGTCTTGCTGGACATTTTCTCGACTGGTCAACTCTGGTCAATCAGTTCAACTGGTTCAGTTGGTCTAGTTCAGTTCAACTGGTTCAGTTGGACTGGTTCAACTGGTCTTCAGCCGGGCTGGTTCAGTTCAGCTTGTCTGGTTCAACTGGTCTTCAGCTGGTCTGGTTCAGTTTCAGTTGGTCAGCAGCTGGTTCAGTTCAGTTGGTTGGTCAGCTGGTCAGCAGCTGGTTCAGTTGGTTCAGTTTCAGCTGGTGTGCTGAAATTAGCCTAGCTGATTTCAGTTTGTGCAGAACCAGTAACTTCATCGTCATTTATCAGCATCTTAAGCTTTGATTCAGACTTTGACTTCTGGAGATGATTTGTAGATCATCGTCTTATCTTTCCAACGCATACTGAATCGCTTCATTTCGATAAATGAGCTGAGAGATATGACCAAAATACCGCAGCTGCTCAAACTCAACTGATTGCTGTTTTCGTATGATCAGTTCGGTAATTGAGCGATCAGTTAGACCATGATAACATCCGATTTTGCCCAACTGACGTGAAATACGATTTGTTCCAAATTGAGTTTTCTAATCTGTCCAGTTAGTGGATTGTCATTTGGATAATCTAGTTGAGAGATATCATCAAAATACCAAAGCTCGCCAGAAATTCATTTTGTGCAAAATTCAGTTTCAGCTTGCTTCTTGTGTTTGCAACTTCACACTTGAGTAAATATGTTAGAAACACAATAACAAGTTTTGTTAACATCAAAATCAAGATTGCGAACTTGAAAAGTTCCAACAATCTCCCTCTTTTTGATAATCACAAAACTTGGATAAACAATCAACTCAACTAACATATTTCTCCCCCTTTTTGTGTGAATCAAAAAGTCATATTTTCAAAACATTTTAAACAAAATTTTCTCCCCCTCAATATTTAAAAATAATAACTCCATTAAAATTACAATGAGTTCTCCCCCTATATTTTTGAAATTTTGAAAATTATAAAAGAAGAAGGATAACTAACCAATTTTCTCCATGGCTCATTTTCTGCTGCAGCACATATGCTCTGCCTTCAACGAATAAACTGTATTTTCTCGAGCATTATTAGGCTGCAAATTTTATACCGTTGTAAACCTCTATGAGTTTAGTTTGTAACGCAAATAACGGTTCGTCATTTTGACACTCGAGCAAGGAGATATGCCATTTTTCCTACGGTCGCTGCAAGCTGCGCGAAAATTCAGTTTTGCATATATATGTGTAAAAAATCTGAAATTTTCGAATTTTAAACATCAAAATCAGTTTTAATGTTCTTTCAAGAACATCCGCTCTGATACCAATTGATGGGGATCGATTAGGGGGGTAATCGTTGAGCTACAATAGCTCGGTTCTTGAAATATTGAACACCGATGAAGTAAATCGAGTTTGGTTAAAAACCAAGCGGAAGATACTCGAAATAATCCTTCGTAGAAACCGATTAAATATTTTGTAAACCATTTAAAATATATGCAAGTTGAATGAGTAAAAATATTCAGTTGAAGCAATTTATCAAACACTTGGTATACAATATTTTGATATTTGAAGAACACATAAAATGCTTCAACAATGCATCTTTAAAAACAGTGAAAATGATAAGCAAATGCAATAAACAAATAGACACGAATTTGTTTATGGATGTTCGGAGATTTCAAACAGTCCTACGTCACCCCTTCTTCCCCTTGGGAAGGATCCACTAGAAGACTTTGATTTATACAACTACTTGTACAAACCCATTCCGGAAGGGCAGCACCCAACTAGAACTCCTAGCACTCAAGATTGTAGGCAGCACCTCACAATCATCACATTGTTTAATGTCTCATATGCAAAGACTACATACACAAGTTTATTGTCTTTGTGCAAGACTCACTCAACTAATATTTGAAGTTCAACTCTCTTGTATATGTGTGAGTGATTGTGTGTGAGGAATTTATCATTTACAGTGTATATCTCAAATGTATCCTCACACAAGGGCTTGTGCTCTCAACTAGCTGATATCTTCATGCTAACTGCCCATGCTTTGAATCCACTTCAAAAGCTTTTGTTTGATCTTCAATATATTGTATTTATAGGCTCCAACACTGATATATACGTTAGACACAAGAATATGACCATTGGAAAGTTTATGTACTGTTTCTGGAGTTGCAACGGTCAAATTCGTCTTGCTGGACATTTTCTCGACTGGTCAACTCTGTTCAATTGGTCAACTCAACTGGTCAATCAGTTCAACTGGTTCAGTTGGTCTGGTTCAGTTCAACTGGTTCAGTTGGACTGGTTCAACTGGTCTTCAGCTGGGCTGGTTCAGTTTCAGCTGATTCAGTTCAGCTGGTCTGGTTCAACTGATCTTCAGCTGGTCTGGTTCAGTTTCAGTTGGTCAGCAGCTGGTTCAGTTCAGTTGGTTTGTCAGCTGGTCAGCAGTTGGTTCAGTTTCAGCTGGTGTGCTGAAAAATCAGCCTAGCTGATTTCACTTTGTGCAGAACAAGTAACTTCATCGTCATTTATCAGCATCTTAAGCTTTGATTCAGACTTTGACATCTGAAGATGATTTGTAGATCATCGTCTTATCTTTCCAACGCATACTGAATTGCTTCATTTCGATGACCGAGCTGAGAGATATAACTAAAATACCGCAGCTGCTCAAACTCAAATGATTGCTGTTTTCGTGTGATCAGTTCGGTAATTGAGCGATCAGTTAGTCCATGATAACATCCGATTTTGCCCAACTGACGTGAAATACGATTTATTCCAAATTGAGTTTTATAATCAGTACAGTTGGCGGATTGTCATTTGGATAATTTAGTTGAGAGATATCATCAAAATACCGAAGCTCGCCAGAAATTCAGTTTGTGCAAAATTCAGTTTCAGCTTGTTCTTGTGTTTGCAACTTCACACTTGAGTAAATTTGTTAGAAACACAATAACAAGTTTTGTTAACATCAAAATCAAGATTGCGAACTTGAAAAGTTCCAACATAGGCCGTTCCATCCCATAACGCACCACAGCTCATTAAACCACAAAAAATATGAGCCCTAGTCGCGCCTGAGCCCTACTCGTGTAAGCTGATGTTCACGACTCCAACAGCTATTTCCACCCAACCAGACCCTACCCAAGCCAAACCAGGCCTACCTCAAGACCATAAGACCCCGCCTAGACCCTAGCCATGAGGCTTGGTCCAGCATAGCAAGCAAACCCGCGAGCGCCCCTTAATCGTGCGTGAATCTTCCTTTGCCTCCTATTGCACCAGCGGCCTAACGGCCCATCGCGGACCTTCTAATGACACCTTAACACGTCCCTTAACATGACCCTACATAGCAGAAAACAATAGGATCGGTCCAGCGAAGAAGGCGGTTAAAAACTCGAAGAAACATAGAAGTTCATGCATATTTCGTATCCAAAAATAGTTTTTGTATTGTTCTAGCGTATATATGATCAAACTAACAAGTTTTCATGCATAATTTATATCAAAATACAGTATAAATCAAGATATAAGCATAGAAGAAAGGTTTAGACATGCACCGAACGTAGAAGGGTTACTGCGTTTAATGGCTTGAAAAATGGCTAAATATAACGATGAATGTCATGTGATGATTGCTCAAGGTTGCTGCTAAGAGGGAATTAAAAACAAAAAAAAAAAACAATCCCTAGGCCTTGTAAGTCACGGCCAAGTGTGTGTGTAGTGTGTGTTACGTGAGTTGAAAATGAAGTTAGGGTGGGACTCTTCATCCTATTTAATGAAAATATTGAATAGGTTTTTAGTTAATTAATCAAAGTTTGATTACTAACTAAGCTATCCAATTAATTTAAAATTAAGAGTCTTACAAATTTTAAATTCTATCCATAAATAAATAATACCTAATTTAGTTAATTACGCCATAAAAATAATTATTAAAATATTTTATTTCGATTGGAAGTATTTAAATTTCCTTATTTTCAAATTTTGCTAAATAAGATGTTTAACATTTTTATTTCACTCGATAAATTAAATTTAGCCCTTAAATGCTAAATTTCGTAAATCCTTTTTCTCGGCTCAAAATAAAAATATAACTTAAGTTTTTAAAATCTTCATCGTCTCTAGTCTCCTTTACCGGTAAGACATCGAATATTCATCAGAAAACTACAACTCATGAAAACATTTTAAATTGCATAAATATTGTTGGAACATGTCATGTTCGCAATCTTGATTTTGATGTTAACAAAGTTTATTGTTTTGTTTTTAATGATTTTACATAATTGCGCAGAAACTGGAATTGATCAGGATTCGAACTGATCAGTTATAAAGCCAAACTGAAGCTATCGAGACGCAAACTGAAAACGCCAACTGATCGTCTAAAATATATCAGTTCAACTGAGTTATCAAAATACCAGTTTAACTGATTGTCCAGCTGATAGTCAGTTTAGCAGAAGATCTTCAGAAGACCGGCCAGCTGATGAAGAGCTCAACTGATGAAAAGTCCAACTTACAAGTACAACTGAAGCAGTGAAATCAGTTCCGCTGACGAACCAACTGATAAACATAAAAAATTGTACATTAATTAATGTTTTATAATATAAATTTATAATTTTTGTTTTATTAAATGTTTAAATATTATATGTTTTTATAATAAATTGTATAAAATATAAGTTGTTGTGTAACTACAAGTTTTTACTATTTTTACAGGTTCGGTGAAACAAGAATAACTTTGGCTTTGAAAATTGGATTAAGATGATTCTTGGGCCTTTAGAAAGTTTATTTTAATATCTAAAATATTGGTGGCAAGCATGCGATAAAAATCTTCGCACAATTGGCATCAATTTAAGGAAGAAATAAAGTTATAAAATGAGTGGCAGTTTTACCATGCTCTATCATTTTGATCATATCTCTTAAATTACTTGGTCAAATGGTAAAAAAAAATACCACAATTCAAACAACTTAATTATTTACATGTTTTTTTTATGTGGAAAAGCAAACTCGGATGGCAAGATTTTAAAAAATGATGTGTATGATGACATAATTTCTTACATCACTAATGAAGACCTTTGTGTATAAAATATTTTATTTTTGGTTGTCTCCTCAAATTTGGCTATAAAGGGGTGCATTGTAATGTATTGAGATATCCTTCATTTAATGAAGAAACATTTGAGTTCATATTATTTCTCACTTTTTTCCTTTATTTCTTCATTTAAATATGTTTAGCATGTTAATTTCATATTCAAAGTTTTACACTTTGAATAATGAATAGCTTACTTCCCAAAGTTGATATGAAAAGGTGAAACTTTTAGTATATAATAAGGTTATTAAAAGGTAATAATCTATGTTTTTTTATTATTTATGTTATATTTATTTTTTAAGCATTATTATACCCTACTTATAAGTGAGAGTTTTGATTTATTGTTGCTATATGTTATACTAAATCTTGGAACCATTTAAATGTTAGTTTCGTATTACCAACCATTTAAAGTGCATGAATTGATTTATTATATATGAATATATCATAATATTAATTTCTTGTACCATTTAAATGTTTGTTTAGTTTTACCAACCATTTAAAGTAGGGATCTTGATTTAATTTTTACAAATATATATATAGCACAAAAATAATTGACAACATTTATAAATTTTGGTATATATTATATACTTATAAGATAATAATATATAACATAAAATATATATGATTTTGTAATATATTGGAACCATTTTATCAAGTTGATTTTCAATAATGTTCATTAATGTTAACTTTATTAAAATGGCAAGAGTGGATCCTCTAATCTCAACTACTTAAATTAAAATTCGAACAATTAAAAATTACCAATTAAAGATTCAAACAATTAAAAAGGAAAAACAAAAAAAAAACAAAAGGACATTGTAGTGAACTTGTAATTACCTTAGCTTCCATGTGGATACGATATTCGGATTCACCGAATTATACTACTTGTGGACAACCTGCTCTTGAGACTGCAACAATCAAAGTCGCAACAAGTTTTTGGCGTCGTTGCCGGGGAAGTATAATTTAATTTCAAGTCTATTTAATTTTGGTTAAAGTTTATTTTTCTTTCTTTGAATTTTTATTGATTTTGTGTGTTTTTCTTCTTTTTCATTTTCTTTTTCTTTTGCATTTGCATGAGCACTTGGTCACGTACACTTAGTGGTCGATTCATTCGAAATAATCCTTTATTTTTACAAAACATGGCGAAAGAACCCATCCAACAAAATGAAGATGAAATTCAATCTCAATATGATCATGATAGACGAAGAACACTTGGAGATCACATGAATCCTACACGTACTAGTGCACCTTCATGTCTAGTTTTTCCCCCGGATGCATCTCATTTCAATTTTAAGCCTTGTATTATCCAACTTTTAGCCATCATTCATGGCTTAGATTCTGAAAATCTATATATGCATTTACGAAAGTTTGAAGAAGTGTGCAATACATATAATGATCTAAATTATAGCATGAACACCGTTCGACTTAATCTTTTTCCTTTATCTTTAAAAGATAAAGCTAAAACTTGGCTACAAAATCTTAGATCGGGATCCATTCGACCTTGGGATGAATTGCAACAACAATTTTTGAAAAAGTTTTTTCCATCTCATAGAACAAATTCTTTCAAAAGGAAAATCACCACTTTCACTCAAAAACATGGAGAAAATTTTTATCACTGTTGTGATAGATATAAAAAATTGCTTAATCTTTATCCACATCATTGTTTTGAAATTTGGAGAGTTGTTTCTCAATTTTATGAAAGCTTAACACTTAAAGATAGGAAATGAAAGGAGATCGGTTACGATGCCCGGTTGCGCAACGGAAGTTTTTGAAAAATTGTTTTTCAACAAGAAAACAAAACCGAGCACCACAAGATGTGTAGCAAATAACAAAACTAACACAAAATATGTCATACATAGAGTGTTTAAAATGTACCTATCAATCACAAGGATTGATTATTTGCTCCAATCAAGTTGTAAACAACTTGGCTCTTGAATGGTTGACCTTCTACAAGCTTTCCTTGCTCTTGGACTTCTTCCTTCAAATTAGGTCCACCACCAACAAGCTAAATCCACCTTATACTTGCACTAGAAAATGTAAGGTATTTTTCTTTGAGAAGGGTAAGCTTTCCTCAGCAATTGAAGAAGCAAAATATTGAAGAAAATAGAGTGCAAATTTCGGCCACTACGCTAGGAGTGAAGTGCAGGACAAGTTTTCTTGGTATATGAAAAAAAAATAAAAAGTAGCATGTGCATGCCATACCTTGTTTAATGAAAAAGTTGCCTCCAACCCTTCACCTTCCAAGCATGCAATTTTATTTGGGCTTGTAACAATTACAAAACCCATGGACTTTAATTTAAAAATATCAAACAAATTTGAAACAATTTAAACTTTACTTGATTTTACTCAAGCCCACTAGTTGAATAATTATTTTCAGTTGGGATCTACAGGGCCCAATGCTATTTAAATAATTCAACACTTGAATTAATTTAATTATTTGGACTCTACTAGGTCAACTAGTGTTTAAATAATTCAACACTTGAATTAATTTAATTTATTTCATAATAATTTTTATAAAAATCACAATTTTCAAATACATTATTTATTTGAAAAACTTTTAATTAAGAAACACTTCCTCAAATTAAAAGTCACATTCCCCTTATAGAACTCATACTTCTAATTTTTTCTTGTGCTTATAAACTCCTTTATAAGCCGTTCAACACATTGAACTAATTTTACTTCTCAACGGGATCTAGAAAGTTAGCACTTGTGTGACCCTCAATGGTTCATTGATACAACTAGCAGTAGGTTCATATCTCTATGTGATTCGAGACTAAACATCTCCTTATATGAGCATACCCCAATTGCTCCATTCTTACTTATCAACTCCTTGATAATAAGAACGTCAGAACTCAAGTCTGATAGTACCCAACCAATCATGTTAAACATCTAGCAGCATCGCTTACATGATTCCTAGGTATCAAATGATAGTGCCTGCAAGAACCATTCTATTATGGTTAGCGTACAGTACGGTCCCTTCATCTCATATATCCTGATTGATTCGATAACTAATTGTATATCAAGATTTGTCAATGAATCAATACCATGTGTCATGTCATAGTTGCATCGATGGTGTAATCTAAGAAACCCCTTTTTTAATTACTACCAACACTCTGATTAGAGATTTCATACTACGAACAAATAGGATATCCATACCCGAAGGTAAGCGGTGAATCCCCGACTACAATGCATCGATTCCTATATGTTTCGACAAAACAACCAACCTTGCAACCTGATGACTCCATATGAGTCGGTAAACAAGTCAAAGTGCAATGCTAGCATATAGAGTCTCAATGTTGTCCCGGGTCATATGTACTAATGGTGTACAACCATAAACTAGGACGTTTCCACTCGATAAGTGAGAACCACTTGGAAAGTCCTTTATGGAGGGTTGTTCAGTGCACTCTACAAGGAACATCTATCTGCATGCGACATCACAATGTCCCCTGCCAATGAAACATGGTATTCACATCCCAGATAGTAGTCTCAAACTCGAGCAGCCTTTATCCTTCTTAGCGGAGGCTAAATCGACTAGGAACTGTTTAGAATATACAGTATTCCAAATATGAGTTTCATGATACTTATCATATGTGCATCTCATATTTTTTCTACTATTTGTATATTCAAGGACTTTATCTATGCAACTAGCATGGGTATACAGATAAAGATGTGCCAAAACAATAATTTCAAATATTATTAAAATAAATATTGTTTATACATAGAGTTTCAACATGAACCCTCGGCCAACACTTGGCTCGACGGACACCTACTCTAGCAGGAAAATGGTTGAATTTATGTGTAATGGAACATTTGAAGATAAAGATCCAAATGAGGAAATTGAGTATCTCGATTCATTAGCTGAAAATGCTCAAAATTGAGACATTATAGGTACAATCGAACCATCAATCAAGATTCAATCTCCCACATCTGGTGGAGGTATGTATACTCTCAAGGATGAATATGATCTCCAAGCCAGATTTACTTCTTTGGCAAGAAAAGTTGTGGCAATTGAATTGAAAATGAATGGTCAATTAAAATCTGTTCAAGAAATTGTGTGTCACATCTGTGATACAAGTGATCATTCTACAAAGATTGTCTCACTTTTCCATCTTTTGACGAATTTCTCCATGAACAAGCCAATGTTTTGAACAATTTCAAAAGGCCAAATTTTGAACCATTTTCTCAAAGTTACAATCCAGGTTGGCAAAATCATCCAAAATTTAGTTGGAGGAATGATAATGTTGCACAATTTTCACAACCACATTTCCAAAATCAACAAAATTTCAAAATTATGCACCTTATGTTCCTCTACCTCAAAGGAATTTGGAAGATACATTGAATTCTTTCATTGAAAAGCAAGAGTCTATCAATACTCAAAATGCTTAAACCATGACAGATTTGAAAGATACTCTTGCTAAATTTGCATTTGCACTTAATGTTCGTGAAAAATGTAAACTTCCTTCACAACAACATCCTAATCCCAAGGATCATCATTCATAAACTGGAACTTCTGGAACTCAACCGATGGATCAGCTACAATCTGTTATTACCCTTCGAAGTGGTAAGGTCATGGAAAATAAATTCTTGAACCTTGTGAAGATGATGATAAATCGACTTGAAAGGATAAGGAAGTGGAACCCATAACTTGCGACGAGGAGGTACAACAAATAGTGTCACCACCATTCCCTCATGCCTTGAAAAATCCAAAAAAATCAAATTTGAATTATGATATATATGTTATTTTTAAACAAGTAAAAGTTAATATTCTTTTATTAGATGCAATAAAGCAGGTACCGTCGTACGCCAAATTTTTGAAAGATTGTGCACAGTGAAAAGAAAATTGAATGTGAAAAAGAAAGCATTTATAGCCGAACAAGTAAGTGCAATCATTCAAAATAACAATACTTTGAAATACAATAACCCTAGTTGTCCTACTATTTCATGTATTATTGGAGAACGAAAGATTAAAAAAGCCTTCTTGATCTTGGAGCTAGTGTGAATTTACTTCCATATTCAGTTTATCAATAACTCAATCTAGGCGATTTAAAACCTAAAAGACAAAAAAATGCAATTGGTTGGACACTAAAAGATTTGAAGGGAATTAATCCACTAATTTGCACTCACAAAATTCACTTAGAAGAAAATGCTAAAACATCTCAACAACCACAAAGCAGATTAAATCCACACATAAGAGATGTTATGAAAGCTGAAGTTCTCAAACTACTCGATATCAGAATTATCTACCCTATTTCTGAGAGTAAGTGGGTAAACCCAACCCAAGTAGTTAAAAAAAAAATCTGGCATCACATCGATAAAAAATGAAAAAAGGTGAATTGTTAATAAGTCGAATCCCATCTAGTTGACGGATGTGTATTGATTATAGAAAATTAAATGACGCTATTAGAAAAGATCATTTTTCATTACCATTTTTGGATCAAATTTTAGAAAGAGTAACAGGTCATCCCTACTACTGTTTTCTTGATCGATATTCAGGCTATTATCAAATTTCCCTCGCACTCGAAGATCAAGATAGAACTACATTCACATGTCCTTTTGGAACATATGCATTCAGAAGGATGTCATTTTGTTTATGCAATTCCCCAGCAACATTTTAAAAATGTATGCTAAGAATTTTTAGCGACATGGTTAAAAATTGTTTGGAGATTTTCGTGGATGATTTAACTGTTATTGGGAATACATTTGATAATTTTCTTGAAAATTTGAATTTTTTTTACAAAAATGTAAGGAAAAATGTCTTATTTTAAATTGGAAAAAATGTCATTACATGATTACTTTTGGGATTGTTTTGGGACATGTTGAGTCATCTCATGGAATTTAAGTTGATAAAGCAAAAGTTGATGTCATTGCCAATTAACCCCATCCAAAAATCATTAAAGAAATCGTTCATTTTTGGAACATGCTGGATTTTATAGGAGGTTTATAAAAGACTTTAGTTTAATCACTAAACTCATTTGTAACCTCTTAACAAAAGACACTGCATTTGAGTGGACTCGAGAATGTAAAAATGCTTTTGATAAAATCACTCGACATTTAACATCAGCTCCTATCACGCAACCTCCTGATTGGTCTTTACCATTTGAAATCATGTGTGACGTGAGTGATTATGCAGTCAGTGTAGTATTGGGTCAAAGAAGAAAAGGCAAGCCTTTTGTGATATATTATGCAAGTAAAACTTTAAACAATGCTCAAATGAATTATTCCACAACTGAAAAAGAACTACTTGCTGTAAAATCTGCATTAGATGAATTTCGTTCTTATTTGATTGGATCAACAACTATTGTGTTTACCGATCATTTTGCTATTAGATATTTATTGAATAAACAGGATGCAAAGCCACGACTGATACAATGGATTTTTTTGCTCCAAGAATTTGACATTGAAAGATAAAAAAGGAACCGAGAATGTCGTAGCTGATCATTTATTGAGACTTGTAACAGGATCATCTAGTAAAATGACACCAATTGATGATAATTTTCCAGATGAACATCTATTTTCAGTCACTACTACACCTTGGTTTGCTAATATAGTAAATTTTCTTGTGACAGGAAAAATGACACGACAATGGAGTTCCCAAAATAAAAGAAAATTTTTGAATGAGGTAAAAAACTTTTATTAGGATGATCCGTATAGGTTCAAGTATTGTCCAGATCAAATTTTTCGACGTTGCATACCCGACAATGAGGTAAGTAGTTTCATTAAATTTTGTCATTCAGAATCATGCTGAGGACATTTTTCTTCAAAGAAAACGACTACAAAAATCTTGCAGTGTGGATTTTATTGGCCCACTTTATTTAAAGACACCCACGAAATCTGCAAGATCCGTGAAAATTGTCCAAAATTGGGTGCAATTTCAAAAAGAAACATGATGTCTTTGAATACTATAATTGAAATTGAAATATTTGACTGTTGGGGAATTCATTTTATGGGACCTATTCCACCGTCGTTTGGATACTAGTATATTTGAGTGGTACTTAATTATGTTTCCAAATGGATAGAGGAAATTCCATGTCGAACAAATGATCATAAAAATCGTCATCAAAATTTTGAAAGAAAATATTTTTAGTAGATTTGAAATTCCTCGAGCCATGATAAGTGATGGGGGAATTCACTTTGTTAATAAACTATTTGCTTCATTATTGAAAAAATATGATATTACTCACAAAGTAACTACTCCTTATCATCATCAAACAAATGGACAAGTTGAATTAGCTAATAGGCAGATAAAGCAAAATTTAGAAAAAACTGTTAATAAAAATAGAAAAGAATAGTCTCTGCGACTTAATGATGCACTTTGGGCATATCGAACATATTTTGAAACATCATTGAATATGTCTCCCTATAGGTTGGTTTACGGAAAACATTTTCATTTTTCTATGAAATTGGAACAAAAAGCTTATTGGGCGATCAAAACTTTTAATTCAAGCATGGATGATGCCAACAAATTGCGCAAATTGCAACTTAATGAACTTGATGAACTCCGAAATGACGCGTATGTGAATTCAATTATTTATAAAGAAAAATTCAAATCATTTCATGATAGGACAATTCTTAGAAAATCATTTGAGATTGGTAAAAAAGTTTTTGCTTTATAATTCTGCTTACAGCTGTGACCCATAGTTTTATCTTGATAACAGATTACCTCTATAAAATCTCTCATCTTTCTTTCTATTTTCGCAGACAAAAAAGAAAGTAAAAACATGGCTGAATCCTCTGCACAAACATTGAAATATATTTGTGTATTTTGTGGGTCGAGTCATGGAAAAAATGAAGTGTTTGTAGAAGCAGCGAATAATCTTTAAAAAAATTGGTTGAGACAAAAATTCATTTGGTATATGGGGGAGATAATATTGGTTTAATGGGATCTGTTTCAACATCTGCTCATCTTGGAAGTAGTCAGGTTTTGGGTATTATTCCTACAGCTTTAGTTGAAAGAAATATTATAGGTGTTACAATTGGGGAGGAATTAAAATTTTCTTTTATGTATGAAAGAATCACCATAATGATTTCTGATGCTTTTATCGCACTACCATGTGGTTTTGGTACATTAGAATAAATTTTTCACAAAAAAATTTCATTTTAGAAAATTCATAACAGATGATCATCTCTGCTTCGACAGCTGACCAATTAATTGATGATTTGGAAGCTTTTGTTCATAATCCTGATCCGATGATAACAAAGATCAATTGGTCGCAATCAAGCAGTAAGAAAAGAAAGTTGGATCATTGATTCAAAAGTCGTGGACTGGTTTCTGTTTGTTTCAGTTTGTTATCTTCAATAAAATTAAGGTGATATCTCTTTCATTATGTACATTTTATTAATAGTTATTATGACATTAGGGACAATGTCATATTCTGAATAAGGGGAGAACAAATTTATATTTCGGAGATAATATTGGTTTAATGGGATCTGTTTCAACATATGCTCATCTTGGAGGTAGTCAGGTTTTGGGTACTATTCCTATAGCTTTAGCTGAAGGAAATATTACAAGTGTTACAATTTGGGAGGAATTAAAAATTTGTTTTAAGTATGAATGAATCACCATAATGATTGAAAATTTTGATGCTTTTATCGCACTACCAGGTGGTTTTTGTACATTAGAAGAAATTTTTCAAAGCATAATTTTATTTCAGAAAATTCACGACAGATGATCATCTTTGCTTCGACTGCTGACCAATTAATTGATGATTTGGAAGCTTTTGTTCATAAGTCTGATCCAATGATAACAAAGATCAATTGATCGTAATCAAGCAGTAAGAAAAGAAAGTTGGATCATTGATTCAAAAGTCGTGGATTGGTTTCTGTTTGTTTCAGTTTGTTATCTTCAATAAAATTCAGGTGATATCTCTTTCATTATGTACTTTTTATTAATAGTAATTATGACATTAGGGACAATGTCATATTCTGATTAAGGGGATAACAAACTTATAAAAAAATTTATATTAAAAAAAATTATTTTAAAATAAAACCATGTTTATTGTTTGTATATTAGTAATTTTTGAAAAAAATATCAGACATTATATGTTTGAAAGGTTTAAATTATAAAATGTATTAATCTATCTAAAGATATTTACATTTTTTTAAAAAATAAAGTCAATTTTAATATTCTGATCACAATAAAATTATGATTTATGAAATCTTTTTGAGTGATTAACCATTGTGATAAGATCAGTTATTAAAGTATGTGGCTTAATATATACCTGATAAAAGTGCCTAATATTTTATACTCACATATTTTGTGAGTGAGTGGAGATGATTGAAAAAACAGCTTTCGAGCCTTTATTGATCATGAGAGGGGCTATCTTTTGTTTAGATCTTGAGTTCTTATTTTGAATAAAAAATAGATATTTCCTGAAAAAATAAAAAAAATGTAGGACCGAGCGCTTGCCGCTTTACCAAAAGCAATAGCTGGTGGTAATGGTGCAACTCAAATATTTTAAACCGCACAGCAGCTCAAGCACCACGGTTCGATCGCTCTACCAAGCAAGAACAATTATTGCACCCAACAATCTCCCTCCCAATAATTGCACTCCTGGCAATCAATGGGAATCGAACCCGTGACCTTGGCTCTGATATCAATTGTAGCACCGAGCACTTGCGCTTTACCAAAATCTATAGCTGGTGGTAATGGTGCAACTCAAATCTTTTAAATCGCACAACAGCTCAAGCACCACGGTTCGATCGCTCTACCAAGCTAATTATTGCACCCGAAAAAAATGTTGAAGATCTATGTAATTTTAAATTATATGCTATGACCCAATTATCTCTCATAAAAAAGAAAAAAAAAGATAGAAAAATTAGAAAGAGAGAAATATATTGTACAAATTAAATAAATATGTTGTCAAAGAGCAAATAATTAGTCTGATTCTATGATGTTATGAAAAAAAAGATCAGGAAAATATATATATATAATAAGAATAACTAGATTTTGAATCAGTGGATTTCCTATCTTTTGATTAATCAGGCTCGTTTGTTTGCCTGCATTCTGTAAACCATTTTTCTGAGCATTTATCTGTATTCCAACTCCATGAGAAAAATCGTTCCCATGAATTGAAACATTTATTAACCTGTGAGGATATGAATTGAAACTTTAACTAGGAATTTCTGAAGGTCATGTACATTTAATTAACTGAAAATATTCTTTGAATTGATCAGCTTAGATTATTTCATAGATTATAATTATGTTGATCTTGGTATAACTTTGACAGTTTTCAACTTCAATTTAAACACTTGGATAGTTCTGATTACATTTCTATTTAAATTAATAAATATGTTTTGTGTTGCTATTAACGTTGAAATCGCTAGGGACTAGCAATAAGATGGTTGGGAGTCTGATAAACATAAAAAATTGTACATTAATTAAATGATTTATAATATAAATTTATAGTTTTTGTTTTATATAATAAATTATATAAAATATAAGTTGTTGTGTAATTATAAGTTTTTATTATTTTTATAGGTTCGATAAAACTAGAATAACCTTGACTTTGGAAATGAAATTAAGATGATTCTTGGACCTGTACAACGTTGATTTTAATAACTACAATATTGGTGGTAGGCATGGGATAAAAATCTTCTCAAAATTGAGATCAATTTAAGCAACAAATAAAGTTACCAAAGGAGTGGTAGTTTTACCATGCTCTAACATTTTGACCATCTCTCTCAAATTACTTGGTCAAATGGAAAAAATAATACCACAATTCAAACAACTAAATTATCGTCATGTTTTGTTTTATGTGGAAAAGCAAATTCGGATGGGAAGATTTTCAAAAATGATGTGTATTTTGACTGAAACGTCTGCTTATTTGTTTTCTTAAAAAGTACTAGAATTTTTTTTTTAAAACCTCACTTAGCATCGGCCGAACCATAAAATATTTTTGACATCATTTTAAAAATAAACATCCAACTGCCATTTAAAAATCCAAAGGAAAATATTTTAAAGCATAAAATTGTCAAATATTTTACCTACCTTAAAACATTATTCGAAAAGTATAGCCCATACTATAACCTCTCAAAAATCTCTCATAACATAAATAAAAAAGAAGTAAAAATATCTTTAACATTACTTAAAATCATAAATCATAACTAGTGCGGAAAACTAGCGTCGGTCATCGGGTTATGTGCACCTTCAGTCCAGTCAGATCAACAATCAAGACCTCCATTTACATTATCATAATCACCTGCATCAATCACACCTAGTGAGTCTAAAGACTCAACACGTCATATCCTTGATAACAAGTAATACGTAATACAGTTAACATATAACAGTGAAAAATACTTGTACTTAAAATATCGTTTTCATGAAGATGCATAAACTTAAATATAAACCTTTTCGTAATGCATAAAAACATTTTCATAAAAACATAAACATACTCATATTCATATTCGTATTCATATTCATATGCATATCCATATTCGTATCCATATTCATAATCGTATTCATGTTCATCTTCGTGTTTGTTGAATTCAGATCGTGATTTTGACTCGTATTCTTAAACGTATTGGGCGATGGATCCATCTAAAAAACCACAGTACTGGGCGGCGGGGACACCAGCAACACTCTCACCGGTCAATTGGGCCTTGGTCTACGTATTAACATATTCGTTATTTTATTCCCAAATTTTAAACATAGCATTTTTATGATTTATTCTACCCTTCCAAGTCATGAGCCACCCCCGTGGACCCATGGATTCAAATTTCCTTCTTTAATTTTCGTTTTTGACACTTAATCAAACCACCCTAGCCAACTCCTAATTTACTCGAGCCACGTCCGAGCCACCTTGAGCCAAAACCTAGCCAACCCATATAGGGACCCTACTGACCAAGCCCAGCCCAATAACATGACCCTAATCCACTCAAAAAACCTGCTGAACTACAGACCAGATTGCATGTGCATGTGCGTGAGTGCTTTCTAGCTTATCTAGGACTCCTAGTTTCATTAGGACTCTACCAGCCCTTAACCACCGACCACCCATGACCCTAACCTCCCTTGGACCACGTCCAGACCATGCCTAGACCATCCCAAAGCCTAGAACCCAGCAGCGAAGCTTCTGAATCCAAGGAACAACCTGCGCGTCTTCCATGCCCACTAACGGCTCCATCTTTTTTTTTTCTCACGACTGCAGCGACCTAGCCGCACAGCCCTTGGCCCAGCCCTTAAGCACCCTCCTAGGACCCTAAAGAGTCGACCTAGCCCAGCCCAAAACCCCCAGGACAAGCCCCTTCTTCCCTGCACAACAGCATTCCTGCGCTGCCTCATTTATGTTCTCGGGTGGAATCCTTCTTGGCAAGGACTCCTTCCAGCTCCTGGTCTCGAGTCTTAGCGTGGCTAGGACTCTACCCCTGACCCATAACAGACCCTAGCCATGCCATGGTCCCAACCGAACCAAATCCAAGTCCGGCAACTCATAAAACCGAGCCCCTCAACCTCATGACAGAAAAGTGCTTCCAGCTTTTGTGTTTCTGATTTGTGCAGTGTTTTCGGTTGAGTTTTATGACCCTAAACTTGTGTAAATTCATGCTTGATCAAGTCCTAATCATGGCAGCCCTTTTAAACACATAAAAACATGATTTTGGAAATTAAAAACACCAATTTAGAACACATAAGCATGTAGTTACGAAAATTTAACTTGTGTGCTATGTTTTTCTTTAAAAATCATGCATAAACAAATACTATTGTGTGGTGATGAGTAAAAGGAGAATATGGCGTGCCTTTGCGTTTTTAACGAACGAATATCCGTTGACGAAGCGAAGAACGGCGACGAGAAATGACGGCTTAAAAAATCTATCAAACTTGATGCTTTTTCCTTCCACTTTTGATGTGTGTGCCGTGTGTTTATGCTGGTAGGGGAGAGTTTTAATTGTTTAAAAGTGTGTGGCCGTGTGTAGTGTTTTGGGAGAAAGAATTTGAATTGAAAAGGGGTGTGGGGCGTGAGTTTCCTTGAGGTTTGGGAAAGGTTTAACATAATTAAATACTAAATAATTCACTAATTAGGACTTAGGCCTATCAAGCTAACAAATTAGGCCCATTAGTCTTAATTAGGAAATTAAAAATAATTTTGCTTAATAAAATTTGTGAATTTATTAGCCGGGTTGCCAAAACGTTTATATTTTTGTTGAAAATCCAACACCGATAAAATTACGTCCCGGCGTATAAAATCACCTCAAAACCTCATATTTTCAAAAATAAGAAAAAGCATCACCCTTAATTAAAAACAATTAACCAATAAAAACATTGCCCTCGGTCTCCGTTCCTCGATTTCAACTCGAATAACCTTTAAAAATATATTTTAATGCAACCATGTAGAAAAATATATTTTAAAGATGCAATTATGCACAACATAATTAATTAATGCAATTAAAACATTTAATTAAAATACAAGAGAATTTAATAATTGCATGCATGTGGTTTACGTGTACCTTAAAATTTTCGGGGCGTTACAATCTTCCCCCCTTAAATTGAATTTCGTCCTCAAAATTCGCTTATCCTTAATACCCCAAAGTTTAGACTTAGTTCTATTATCCCAAAAATTCACACTTCCGCTGCGCTACTCTGATAAAACTTAAGTTCTAAAATGTCCTTACATCTCCTTGATCCCAATTAATTTTACCCCCTAAATCGTTATTTTGCAATTCGCAACTTAAAAAGACCCATAATGACTTAGTGCTATACTATTATAACCCCGAATTTCAACTTTTCATAAAATTCCCAATATAAAAATATGGATGACCATACTTATCATATATTGTTTTCTTTATTTTATACCCAAAATGTTCATCAACTTATAAAATTTTAATCTTAAAATCTCAAATGCATCCGCTAACGCTTAGATTTTTCAAGCCTTATATCGATTCATCCTTAAAAAACCCTTGATTAAAATTTCTTACAATACTAAAACCAAGATATCCCAAGGTTCTGAATATTCTTAAAAATCTAAATCATCAAAATTCTTACCATATAACTCATTCAATTCGCACTTATTGCTGAACTAGTCCCCAAATTGCTTAATATTTGCAAAATAAATTCTTAATTTCCTCAAAAATCATCCTAATTGGTCCTTAATTTAAAAATTCCTACGGTTAACCCATAAGTTCTTGGCATTCTTATTTCCCTTCTACAGGTTTCGCATAACAAAATATCGATAAATTTAAACTTATTTACCCAAAAATCAATTCCTATAACTAATCTTACCTTTCATCAAAACTTAAAATCCCAATTTATTCATTTTCTTTCTCTCAAGTCGTTGAAAATCCTTAAATCATTATTCCTTACGTCTAATTTTCAAAAATTAATTCGACTAGTAACCATGAAATATAAATATTTTCTTAGAAAATCTACGTGTCCCAAAAACATTCCTAAAATTCACGATTAACTTACGACCCAAAAAGTAGAATGTCCATACTAAAACCCAAAAGTCAACATAGTTCAATTCCACCATAAAACCAACATGCGTTGTAATCAAATAATTTCTTATTTCATATCGTATCACGTATAGAAATTCTAAAGCACATAAATCATATATTATCATAAAGCTATTAAACATGTGACGTAAATATATAATTCATGTACTTATGCATGTTACATCATAAAATCATATAAAGCATGTAAAACTTACAGATTGAGGCTTGACGACTGATCTTTCTGGCACTGATGGTGGCACAACCCTTTACAGAATCATTGCTCTGATACCAACTGAAACGTCTGCTTATTCGTTTTCTTAAAAGGTACTAGAAATTTTTTTTTAAAACCTCACTTAGCATCGGCCGAACCATAAAATATTTTTGACATCATTTTAAAAATAAACATCCAACTGCCATTTAAAAATCCAAAGGAAAATATTTTAAAGCATAAAATCGTCAAATATTTTACCAACCTAAAAACATTATTCGAAAAGTATAGCTCATACTATAACCTCTCAAAAATCTCTCATAACATAAATAAAAGACGTAAAAATATCTTTAACATTACTTAAAAGCATCATAACTAGTGCGGAAAACTAGCGTCGGTCTTCGGGTTATGTGCACCTTCAGTCCAGTCAGATCAACCATCAAGACCTCCATTTACATTATCATAATCACCTGCATTAATCACACCTAGTGAGTCTAAAGACTCAACACGTCATATCCTTGATAACAAGTAATACGTAATACAGTTAACATATAACAGTGAAAAATACTTGTACTTAAAATATCGTTTTCATGAAGATGCATAAACTTAAACATAAACATTTCCGTAAACATTTTCATGATGCATAAAAACATTTTCATAAAAACATAAACATACTCATATTCATATTCGTATTCATATTCATATGCATATCCATATTCGTATCCATATTCATAATCGTATTCATGTTCATGTTCGTGTTTGTTGAATTCAGATCGTAATTGTGACTCGCATTCTTAAACGTATTGGGCGATGGATCCATCTAAAAAACCACAGTACTGGGCGGCGGGGACACCAGCAACACTCTCACCGGTCAACTGGGCCTTGGCCTACGTATTAACATATTCGTTATTTTGATCCCAAATTTTAAACATAGCATTTTTATGATTTATTCTACCCTTCCAAGTCATGAGCCACCCCCGTGGACACATGGATTCAAATTTCCTTCTTTAATTTTCGTTTTTGACACTTAATCAAACCACCTTGAGCCAAAACCTAGCCAACTCCTAATTTACTCGAGCAACGCCTGAGCCACCTTGAGCCAAAACCTAGCCAACCCATATAGGGACCCTACTGACCAAGCCCAGCCCAATAACATGACCCTAACCCGCTCAAAAAACCTGCTGAACTACAGACCAGATTGCATGTGCATGTGCGTGAGTGCTTTCTAGCTTATCTAGGACTCCTAGTTGCATTAGGACTCTACCAACCCTTAACCACCGACCACCCATGACCCTAACCTCCCTTGGACCACGTCCAGACCATGTACAGACCATCCCAAAGCCTGGAGCCCAGTAGCAAAGCTTCTGAATCCAAGGAACAACCTGCGCGTCTTCCATGCCCACTCATGGCTCCATCTTCTTTTTTTTTTTCTCACGCCTGCAGTGACCCAGCCGCACAGCCCTTGGCCCAGCCCTTAAGCACCCTCCTAGGACCCTAAAGAGTCTACCTAGCCCAGCTCAGAACCACCAGGCCAAGCCCCTTCTTCCCTGCACAACAGCACCCCTGCGCTGCCTCATTGATGCTCTTGGGTGGAATCCTTCTTGGAAAGGATTCCTCCCAGCCCCTGGTCTCGAGTCCTAGCATGGCTAGGACTCTACCCCTGACCCATAACAGACCCTAGCCATGCCCTAGTCCCAACCGAACCAAAGCCAAGTCCTGCAACTCATAAAACCGAGCCCCTCAACCTCATGACAGAAAAGTGCTTCCAGCTTTTGTGTTTCTGATTTGTGCAGTGTTTTCGGTTGAGTTTTATGACCCTAAACTTGTGTAAATTCATGCTTGATCAAGTCCTAATCATGGCAGCCCTTTTAAACACATAAAAACATGATTTTGGAAATTAAAAACACCAATTTAGAACACATAAGCATGTAGTTACGAAAATTTAAATTGTGTGCTATGTTTTTCTTTAAAAATCATGCATAAACAAATACAATGGTGTGATGATGAGTAAAAGGAGAATATGGCGTGCCTTTGCGTTTTTAACGCGCGAATATCCGTTGACGAAGCGAAGAACGGCGACGAGAAACGACGGCTTGAAAAATCTATCAAACTTGATGCTTTTTTCTTCCACTTTTGATGTGTGTGACGTGTGTTTATGCTATTAGGGGAGAGTTTTAATTGTTTAAAAGTGCGTGGCCGTGTGTAGTGTTTTGGGAGAAAGAATTTGAATTGAAAAGGGGTGTGGGGTTGAGTTTCCTTGAGGTTTGGGAAGGGTTTAACATAATTAAATACTAAATAATTCACTAATTAGGACTTAGGCCTATCGAGCTAACAAATTAGGCCCATTAGTCTTAATTAGGATATTAAAAATAATTTTGTTTAATAAAATTTGTGAATTTATTAGCCGGGTTGCCAAAACGTTTATATTTTTGTTGAAAATCCAACACCGATAAAATTACGTCCCGGCGTATAAAATCACCTCAAAACCTCATATTTTCAAAAATAAGAAAAAGCATCACCCTTAATTAAAAACAATTAACCAATAAAAACATTTTCTATTTTTCAGCCCTCGGTCTCCGTTCCTCGATCGCAACTCGAATAACCTTTAAAAATATATTTTAATGAAACCATGTAGAAAAATATATTTTAAAGATGCAATTATGCACAACATAATTAATTAATGCAATTAAAATATTTAATTAAAATATAAGAGAATTTAATAATTGCATGCATGTGGTTTACGTGGACCTTAAAATTTTCGGGGCGTTACATTGATATAATTTCTTGGAACACCAATGAAAACTTATGTATAAAAATAATATTTTATTTGTGGTTGTCTCCCCAAATTTGGCTGTAAATAGGGGTGCATTGTAATGTATTGAGATATCTCTCATTTCATGAACAAACCTTTTTAGTTCATAATATTTCTCTCTTTGTTTTTCTTGTTTTTCTTCATTTAAATATATTTAGCATGTTAATTTAAAATTAAAAATTTTACGCTTTGAATAATGAGTAGCTAACTCCCCAAAGTTGAGATGAAAAGGTGAAATTTTTGGTATGATAATAAGGTTATTAAAAGGTTATAATCTGCGTTTTATATTATTTAATCATTATTTATTGTTTATGTAATATTTATTTCTTTAAGCATTATTATACCCTACTTATAAGTGGGAGTTTTGATTTATTATTGCTATATGTTACACTAAATTTTTGGAACCATTTAGATGTTACTTTGGTATTACCAACCATTTAAAGTGGATGCCTGGATTTATTATATATTAATATATCATAATATTAATTTCTTGATACCATTTTAATGTTTGTTTGGTTTTACCAACCATTTAAAGTGGCAACCTTGATTTAGTGTTTACAAAAATATATATAGCACAATAATACTTGACAATATTTATAAGTTTTGGTTTATATTATATACTTATAAGATAATAATATATAACATAATATAAATATGATTATTTAATATATTGGAACCATTTTATAAAGTGGATTTTAATAATGATCATTAATGTTAACTTTATTAAAATACCAAAGAATGGATCATCTAATCTCAACTACTTGAATTAAAATTTGTACAATTAAAAATTACAAATTAGAGATTCAAACAATTAAAAGTAAAAAAAAAAACAAAACAAAAGGACATTGTAGTGTACTTGTAATTATCTTAGCTTTCCTATGGATATGATATTCAGACTCATCGATTTATACTACTTGTGGACAATCTACTCTCGTGATTGCAACAATCAAAGTCGCATCACCAAATTATTTCACCAAACCAGTTCAAGATCAGTTCAAATTACCATTTCAAAACATCAGTTATGAATCAATCAGTTTGCAGAACACAACAAGCTTATTTAATGGAATCCAGCTGTGCGCATTAAAGAAAATATTTTGTCCAATCAAAGGACAATAATGGATGTTGCATCAGAGCTTAAAGACAAAACGGTTCAAAATGGCTATCGGAAAGTACAGTCACATTTCGAGAAACGAATTCAAATTACAGCGAACATATTTGATGAGTCTTGGTGTAAGGTCATACATTGCCATTATAAATATAAGATCAATACCATAATTAAATAATAAGTGTGGAAATAAACATGTGTGCGGAAAAACAAGAGAGAAGAAGAAGGGAAGCTCAACTCATATCTGCTTACAAAAGTAATCAGCCCTGATTTGAGAGAACACTTCAAAGTGTTATCATCTCAGTTTAGGAGCATTTTTCTCTTAGTGTGTGAGAACTATTTCGTGTTGTACTCATATTAGTTCTCACATACATGCACACACAATCACTCACATATACAGTGAGTTTAGCTTATTGAATAGTTGAGTGAATCTTGCACAAAGACATTAAACTTGTGTATGTAGTTTTTGACACATAGACATTAAACAAGTGTTGACTGGAAGGTGCTGCCTTTAGTCTAGACCAGGAGTTCATTTAGGTAGTAGAGTAAGTCTTAAACTGAGTGGGTTTGTACAAGGCATTGTATAAATCAATGTCTTCTAGTGAATCCTATCCGAGGTGGTAGAAGGGGTGACGTAGGAGCAGTTGAAATCTCTGAACATCCATAAACATATCTTATGTGCTTAACTGTTTAACATTTGTTTTCAAATTGATTTGATGAGTTCAAGCAGTTATCAATTCAGTTCTTACTATAACTGAACTAATATATGCGAGAGCTGATTCCCATTAATTTAGTTAATCAGTTTACACAAGTTAAATTGCTTACAAAATAGTAACTTTCTTAACGAAAGATTATTTCGAGTATTTTTCACTTGGTTTAACAATAAACTCGATTTAATTCATCGGTATTTTCATTATTAGAATATGAGCTATTGAAGCTCATGGAGAATATTGTGTTTGAAGCACCTTCACTGGTGCCCGAACCAATTCTTCAATTGGTATCAAAGCTAGTTGTTCTAAGAAGAACATTTGAAAGTTAATATTTTAAAATATGTTTCAAAATGTTATTTAAAATGGATTTCAAAATCCTCTTAAAAATTTTATATGCGTTTGTCGTAGGAAGAGAGAAGGTTTTTGGCTCTACAACTAACATTGTACTCACTTCTCTCGATTTAGTAACTTTGTTGTTTTAGCAGCTGGCAGGGTTCTAAGTTCAACTGACAGCAGAACAACTAAATTGATCGGTGGAAAATATTTTAGTTGTCAGTCTTCAAGTTCAAGCTGATCAACAGACGAAACCCAGCTAAACTGAAATGCTGGATGATTAAACTAGAGCTTAATCATCAGCAGTATACCGTCGCTTAACTGTCATATCAGATCAAAATAGATGTTCAAAGCGGTTCAATATAAGTTGAGTTCATTTTGAGTAAGCTCGACCAGTTATCCAGCATAGATCAAGTCCAAGGCAAATTAGCAGCTATTCTCTGGCAAAAAGAAACTCAAGATCAATGCAGCATTCAAAGCATTCAAGGCAATCAATTATTGGTATATCCAGTTCTATTATGAATAAACTAACTGATATTCGATGTTGTTTCATATTTGTTAAAATGTAGTAGCATTTCGTTACACTTGTTGGTATACTCAAATGTATAATACAAGGGACGCTTATTTGATTAAATAAATATCATGTTTATCCAGTTGGTTTGAATGTAACTGAACTAATATTTTCATTTAATGTGTTGCCTAAAATTCTTGAATGTTAACAGATGTTAAAACTTCATTAGAACGTGTAAATGATTATATTTTTAAGGGGGAGTTCTTAATTAATTTCTTGAGGGGAAGCCTTCTTATCCCTCGAACTGACAAATTCCTTTTAATCGGTTAAAATGTTTTTGATTCTCACAAATGGGGGGAATCAATTAAATTTTAAAATTTTAATTTTTTAAATAGTTTTAATTGCTCAAGTTTTGTGATCATCAAAAAAGAGGAGATTGTTGGAACATTTTATGTTCGCAATCTTAATTTTGATATTAACAAAACTTGTTATTTTGTTTCTAATTATTTTACATAAGTGCGCAGAAATTGAAACTGATCAGGATTTGAACTGATCAGTTACCAAGCCAAAAAGCTGAAGCTATCGAGACGTAAAATGAAAGCGACAACTAATCGCCCAAACTGAACCATTTCAACTAAGATATAAAAATACCAATTCAACTGATTGTCCAGCTGACATGCAGTTCAGAAAAAGACCTTCAGAAGCCCGACTAACTAATGAAGAGGTCAACTGTTGAAGAATCTAGCTTACCAGTTAAACTGAAGCAGTGAAATTAGTTCAGCTGACGATTCAACTGATTTCACCAAGCCAGTTCAAAATCAGTTTAACTGACTAGTTCAGAACATCAGTTAGGAATCAATCAGTTTGTAGAACACGACAAGCTTATTCAAAGGAATCCAGCATTGCACATTAAAGAAAAGCTTTTGTCCAGTCAAAGGACAAAAATGGACGTTGCATCGGAGCTTAAAGACAAAACGTTTCATAATGGCTTTCGGAAACTACAGTCACATTTCGAGGAACGAACTCAAATCAACGAACATATTTGATGAGTCTTGGTGTACGGTCATACATTGCCACTATAAATATAAGATCAAGACCATCAACAAAATACTAAGTTTGGAAATACACATGTGTGCGGAAAAACAAGAGAGAAGAAGAAGGGCACACTCAACTCACATCTACTTACAGAAGCAATCAGCCCATATTTGAGAGAGCACTTCGAAGTGTTATCAGCTCAGTTTAGGAGCATTTTTCTCTTAGTGTGTGAGAACAATTTCGTGTTGTACTCATATTAGTTCTCACACACATGCACACATAATCACTCACATATAAAGAGAGTTAAGCTTATTGAATAGTTGAGTGAGTCTTGCACAAAGATATTAAACTTGTGTATGTAGTCTTTGACACATAGACATTAAACAAGTGTTAACTGGAAGGTGCTGCCTTTAGTTTAGGCTAGGAGTTCATTTAGGTATTAGAGTAAGTCCTAAACTGAGTGGATTTGTACAAGGCATTGTATAAATCAAAGTCTTATAGTGAATCCTATCCGAGGAGGTAGAAGGGGTGACATAGGAGCAGTTGAAGTCTCCGAACATCCATAAACATAACTTATGTACTTACTGTTTAACATTTGTTTTTAAACTGATTTGATCAGTTCAAGCAGTTATCAGTTCATTCTCACTATAACTGAACTGATATATGCGAGAAATGTTTCCACTTAATTCAGTTAGTCAGTTTACACAAGTTAAATTGCTTACAAATTAATCTGCTTTCTTAACGAAGGATTACTTCGAATATTTTCTGTTTGGTTTAACATCAAACTCGATTTAATTCATCGGTTTATATATATATATATATAAATACCTTTAAAATAATTTAACATATAGCATGCATCACCTAATATTAATTAAATAATTTTAATTATTTCAATCATGCTTGAGATTTACGTGTACTAGTTTTTTGGGCACCACAATGATAGAGCCAAACATGAGGGCCATAATACATGCAGTACAGTAAATATCATAAAATATGTTAAATAATTGAACATATAAATCAACAAGGCATTTAAATCACATAAATAAGATAAACAACTTATAAACGAGTAAAAAATAATTTATAATTTACCGTGGTATGTTACCGAACTGTAACTTACTCATTCCATCCGTGAAGATTAAAATTATCAACTTTAACTTCCAAATTTATCACTTCGACCTACAAATTAAATAATATAAGAAGTCGGATAAAATTCCAATTCATCAAAAATAATTTCAATAATTCAACTATTATTCCAAAAAACCTTATAGTTGAGTTATTTTTCAAAAATAAAAAATCGACGCATTATTATCTAAAATCTTCAACTTTCTACTTTTGATAATTATCTAACTAAATAATTGTATTTAAAGTCTACGAATTTCTGTATAATCAACTTTTCGTCAAAAGTTTATATTTCACAATTTTTAACTTGTACCTAGGTATAGTTTTAAGGTCATAACTCATCACATATTTATCCAAAATATATTTACAATATATGTTTGGAATCATAACTCAATTTCCCAAATTTCATTTGGAAACATCAAAATGGGTCTCAATTATTTCAATATGCTAATACTCACAAAACGACAACTCTATGCAGTAAATCCCGAAACAAAATCCAGATTCATCACTTAATAGCATAATTCATATCTCACTCAATATTGACTCAAATCAATATCCGCCAATTGACAATCAAAGAAAATTGAATATATAAGCTATTATAGTTGAAAGCATATTATAATTATCAATATTCTACGCCCAAAATATATTAGATACCACTGCATCAACCCAATTCCCAAACATAATTATGTAATAGAGAAGTTTTCCAAGAAAAAATATAACTATCTTGATTCTTAATGGAATTAAATGATTCTTGTTTCATTTTAAAGGTAACGCATGGATCTACAACTTGCAATGGAACTGAAATTACAGAATCCCAAAATATAGTAGGTTTTTATACCAACTCAAATAAAAAATACTAATTAGACACATTCTGGTAGAAAACTCATATCAAATCCATAACTGATTGAAATTCAGTTGTTCCTAAACAAGATATATTAGAAACATAACTACAAATTCCTAATGTATAAATCACAACAACCTAAAGAACAGACCCTAAGTACACTACACTTACTAATACAGAACAAGTCTACATGGTTAAAGCTTGAATTTTGAACTATATGCACAATTTAAACTGAACATTCACAACTAAATTCATATACCTTTTAGTCTTCATGTCCTAAAGTGCATTGGAAAAACGAGAAAAAGAGCCGGAAGATGGAACTCTGTAGAAGCACGCAAGCAGCTACAACAGTAGCTCGGTTTTCGCAGGTTCTTTAATCGATGAACTAATGGGAGTGGATGTGGCTGAACATGTTTCCATGCCAAATTTCTTGAACAGTTCCACGGTGAACTATTCCTGTAAACTATTCCTACAGTGAAATCACGATCAATTAGAAATCTTGATAAGGTCTCAAACCAACCTCTGGGAGCTTGTTTAAGGCCATATAACGCTTTGTTAAGATGATAAAAATGATCATGAAGTAAATGTATAGAGCCCAAAATTAGTACACGTAAAATGCATGCATTTATTTAAATGTTAAATTATTTAATTAAATTTAAAATTATTTTAGCGATGCATTATTTATGAATTTACATTATTATAAATTATTTATGTTTTTGTGATGTACGTTAAAATGTATTCTTGAGTTTCATGTTTCTGGCGATTATTCGATGCGAGGTTGCTACTACTTAAATAATAATTCACCCAAGTGTATGTTGTCTGCAAATAATATATTTCGTAAGTACGAGATCGATCCTCGGAGAGGTTATTTTGAGTTTAAATTTATTAATTTATAGATTACCAAATGCAAGAATGAAGTTTACAAATTATAAATTTTGTCAAGGCTTGAGGATTTATTCTTGGTTTATGTAATATTATTTAATTAAAAGTAAAACAAAAGAAATCACCATAAATAATAGTTCCAAGAAAATTAAACACACACATAATATAATATAGTTCCCACTATAGAAAATACCGAATTAACCGATATTTTATATATGGTACCTATGATTATAATTATAACTATATAAATAAATAATTGCATAAAGTAAATGTTAAATTAAATCATTATATTTCATTTAGAACAACCGACAGAGCCACGCTATTGCCTAAATGAAATATATTGATTTAATAAGTTAGTTACGGTAAAGTAAAAGTTAGTTGCGATAAAGTAAATGTTAGTTGCGGAAAAGTAAAAGTTAGTTGCGAGAAAGTAAAAAGTTAGATGCGAAAAATAAAAGTTAGTTGCGATAAAGTAAATGTTAGATTGTTAGATGTTAGTATTAAATCATAATATTTCATTTAGAACAACCGGCAGAGCCACACTATCGTCTAAATGAAATATTATATATTATTATATGAATATATATATATATATATATCTATATAAATATAATAATAAGTGATGAAATATTTATTGTATCAAAATTAAACAACAAATCAAGATAACCACTTTAATGGTATCAAGATTTGATGTAAATTGATAACAACAAATAATTCATTTTTATACCTACAATAAAAATAAGTTAGCTAAATGAAAAGAAATAAAGAAAGAATATACAAAATATAAACAATCTTACTTCACCAAGAATGCATCCTCTCCACCTTGACATAATAGATTTAGCTTGCCATAAGCTTACTTTTGATCAACACTAAAATATCACTCATAGTTGAGAACATGAAAGAAAATATATTGGAAATTAGAACTTTGATACACACTCACACTATATTTTACAATGAGATAGAATGATTCTCAAGCTAGCACAAGGCCTCTATCTATAGGCCAAATGAGAGAAAGAGTCAAAATTTTTGTTAATGCCATGTAGTTGCAATAGTATTCTTTGTCTCCTCCAAGTTCAATTCCATGTCCCTTCTTTCAATGCTTTGATCCACAACTTTAATCACCGAATTTGACTCTCCTCAAAACGGCAAACATGTGGGGAATTGTCTGTAGATGAATTTGGCCACTTGGTTCACCTCATTTGGTTAAATATTGAAATAGTTATGATTTTTTTATTATATGCTGGTCATAGTAAAAGTAAATTTGTCTTCCTTTTGATATTTGCACAATTTGATCATCTTAATGAACTTTTTAGGCAATCATGTCTTCTGCAAAGTTGTAGATAATTTCTCAAGGATTCCAAACATGTTTGAGTCACCTCCATTTGAATTTTCTAGCTTGATTTATCATTATTTTACCAACACGTAGAAAACCTGAAAATAAAACATATTTAGTAACACAATTAAATATAAACAAACAATACTAAAATAACATAATTTTATAATTTTAATGAAACTTAAATTTTAAAATACAGGTTTTAACATATAATAAATTATTAATTTTAAGTTTCATCACACCCCCACACTATCTTATTACTAGTCCCTTAGTAATAAACTTTATCGGAAAATCACAACCTAGATTCTTTATTTATTTTATTTTTTCAAATATAAACATATTTATTAAAAACAAAATCATATACCGATTTATATATATATATATATTTTCGTTTAATATAATAATATATAATTAAATGTGTTTTTATTATTATTCTTATTTTCACATAATATATAAAGTACCAATATCTATATATATAATTTTTTTTTAAATTTCTAAATTTTTTATAATAATATAGTCAAAAAGATAATTCACACCACCCACCATAACATGTGTAATATCAAGAATATTATTGTAAAAGACTCAACTCCATATATTCTTTCAGGTCAAAATGTTTAAGGAATAGCTAGTTTTCACTCATGGAGTTGGAATGAATATTAACTCTCATTGAAAAAAGCTAAGTATTAAAGCAGACAATTAATTAAACTAATATTGAAAACAAAATAGGAAAATTTACAAAGAATAAAATCCCCATTTTTTTCTTTTTTTATTTTTTTTAAATAACGTGACTGCAAAATTTTACAATAACATAAATTTTTTTATCCAAACATTCTACCAGAGATATATATATATATATATATATATATATATAAACATTTATATACATCCGACTACCTTTGAAACTTATTTAGCACAAACAAATATTTTTTTTTGAACACAATATTGATGTTTTTAGAACACATTCATAGTACATCAATCAAATCTAAAAAAATTACAATAAATAAAGTATTTTGCAGTCCGTTATATATTTACTTCTTTTTTTTTTCTTTTTTTAATAAATATTTTTTTAGGGGAGTTATATTCTTGTAATTAACCATTTTTTAATAATCAATAAAAGTTTATTAATTGTTTTCCCATTTCTCACCACTCACTCACAAAAGATGTGTGAGTATATATTACACTTTTACAAAAGAATTCTTTCAATTATACATGTTAACAACCATACAAACCATATCTTTTAACTATATTCTCATAAAAATTTTAGAAATTATTTTATTTGAAAACACATACAATTATATATATATATATGAACACATCTATTATATATTTTATATTAATTGATCAATATATATATATAAAGTGGTACATATAAAAAACAAATTTTTCTTTTAGTCTGTATTTTGAATATAATGAATATTAAAATCTAGTGTATTGTGATTTTTCAATAATTATTAACTAATGCGTCTGAGGTGCATTTTACTGACACCTTACTCGACATTGAACTAAAAATTATTATTATTATTACTATATATAAGTATATATTTTAATTTTTATATAAAAAAAAACTAAGAGGAGAAGAAGAAGAAATTATTCATACCTTAAAGAAAAATATTAAAACATACCGTTGAATCACAAGTTTAGCATCACATGAATTTTCTTTTCTTACTTTTGGATGTTGGCCAATTAAGTTGAGATAAGGATGGATCTGGTTCATGACTAAATCCTTGCAGTAAATCAATAAGTTCACCTTCACTTGTAGCAGAAACTAACATCTTTCGCGAAGCTAATGAAATAAATCCCTGTTCCACAACATCATCAAGAAACGATAACAGTTTATCATAATAATTGTTAACATTTAACAAACCAATTGGCTTATTGTGGATATTTAATTGTGCCCAACAAATAATATGAAATATTTCTTCCAAAGTACCGAAACCTCCTGGCAAAACAATGAAAGCATCTGAATGTTCAAGCATTTGAGTAATTCGTTCATACATGTTGTCCACTTTCATTTCTTCTCCTATTGTTGGTCCTGTAAGATTGGCTAAGGTAATCGGAATAATGCCTAAAACTTCACTTCCACCTGCATGCGCAGCTTTTGCAACTTTTCCCATGAGGCCAACTTCACCACCACCATATACCAAATGAATCTTTTTTTTAGCAAGTGTTATTCCAAGATTTTCTGCTACTTCTTCATAAATTGAATCTTTTCCTGCACTAGATCCACAAAATACACAAATATTTTTGATTTTACTTACCGTGGACATTGATATGTTGAGAAATATGTTTTTTGTAATTGTTAGATCACAGCATATGAATTTATAAGCGTAACATGCCAAAAGTCAATATTTGAATAGGAAATTATTATTATTAAAAGAAAATAAAAATGACAAAATTAAAACAAATATATACAGCGTAGTTGTGATTGTGGATCACATGTTCCTCTGATTTTACGTTCAGTAACGGCTTCAACGCCTTCTATGAGTCGAGGATATGCTTCCCATCCAATTTTCTTATAAATTGGCAAACATGGTCTTTTAACGTCAGATTCCCAAGACGAAATTGTGTATATATATTTACTTATCTAAATAGATATGCGTTACTACAGTAGGATCTTTGTAAGGCTGATTCCACCGTCCATATTGATATTCCTCCTGTTGAAATTGCCACCATAGTTTAAGAAGTTCATTTTGCACGCACCCACTAGAATGCATATCAAGAACCTCTAGAAAATTATCCAAAGGCTCTTTTGATAGACATGAATTAATTGTGGCGATAAAAATAAAAACCAGCAGACCAGCAGCACTTTTTAAGAAAACAGTAGACAAAAAAAAATCAGAAGCTACTGGTCTAGTAAAACAAAAGCAGTAGAAAGGATAGTAAAACAGAATCAGTAGAAGATGTTGCCTAACGTGACTACTTTAAATGTTACCGTTAAAGTTACCAAGTACTAGTATTAATTGCAGCATTAAATACTATACCGAGTCAGTTAATTCACTTTACCGAGTTTAGTATAAAACAGGACTGATTGTTTTATAGCTTTTCTGCAGGAACTTTTTTTTGGTAATAAAGCTGACTCTATCAGAAATCTGAAGACATCTTCTGATCATAAACGTTGAACTCAGTCGCTTATAAATACATGGAACATACCCTTACAGAAAGACAACTCTACGCATAATATCTTTTCAAGGATCAACGCTATTTCACTCAACGAGACAACCTCGAAATTCCTTGATAACTTTGAGTTCAACACAAAGAAAAGTAGCACATGCTTCATAGCAAATATCTGATCTTTTGAAGATCATCTTGTGCTACTGATTCTTACACTCTTCACAATCTTTTACAACACTTATACTTTATCAGGAAGAGCTTGTAATCTGAAAAGATTCTTTTCAGAACCTTTTGTATCACGTTCTTTTTGAGTCGAGTAACTAAGAGTTTCAGTAGGCAAAGGTGTAAGTCCTTCTGAAGTGGGTGTGTACAAGAGTTGTACTGTAATATCCAAAGTCTTTTAGTTATACCTTCTGGAAACAGGAGAAGGGGAGACGTAGAAGATTTCATCTTCGAACTTCCATAAACAACTACTGCCTACTGTTATTATTGTCTTTCACTTACTTCATCAGATTGTTTCCGCACCTATAATTGTAATCTAGGTGAAGGTATACGCAACAAGATAAACTACTATCTCTAACAGGATTTTAGTACCTCATCAAAAGAAAGGAAAAAAGAGTAGAGTTTATTCACCCCCCTCTAAACTCAACTTCGATCCTCAACAATTGGTATCAGAGCAGGTTATTCTTGTTCGTGAAAAACTACAACAGATGGCACACTTTAGCAAGATCCCTATGTTCTCTAAGGAAGATTTTGATGATTGGAAGATTAGAATGCAAGCTCATCTTGCAGCACAAGATGATGACATGTGGTATGTCATCACAGATGGTCCATTGAAAATATTAAAGCCTAACAGAGCTGTTGTTGTTACTGAGGGTGCACCGCAGATGGTTGAAAAATCAAGAAGTGAATGGATCAGCGAAGATAAGAAGAAGGCCAACCTTGATAATCTTGCAAAGGATATATTATATAAAACTCTCGACAAGAATACCTTTAGCAAGATTAAAATGTGTTCTACTGCAAAAGATATTTGGGAAAAGCTCATCCAGATATGTGAGGGAAATGAGAAAACGAAAGAAAACAAACTGTCTGTAGCAATGCAGAAGTTCGAAAATCTAAAAATGAAAGCTGGTGAAACTCTAAATGAGTTCGATGAAAGATTCAGTAGCTTGGTAAATGAGCTAACAGCTCTGGGTAAAGAGCATAGCAACAGAGAAATAGCTCTCAAGGTGATGAGAGCCTTACCCAGAGAATGGGATGTAAAACAATGGCTATGAGAGTGTCCAAAGATCTAAACAAGTTGGAACTGCACGACTTGTTTGCAGACCTGAAAGCATACGAGTTCGAACTGGAGGTAAGAAGTGGAGAAGAGCCCTCAAGTCTACCTACCAAGGCTCTTGCTGCTACTGCTACTGCTACTACCTCTTCTACTGCTGCTACAGCTGTACCTCAAGCATTACCTACTGTGGTCATTGATAGTACATTGGAGAAGACTGCTGAACAAATCAGTAGTGATGCTATGTCCTTGTTTGTAAAGAAATTCTCCAGGTTCATGAAAAAGAACCATCGAACTTATCAGGGTCCCAATCGCAACTTCAAGAAAGATTCACCATCTGGTGATACGGGATGCTTTAACTGCGGAAAAATAGGTCACTTCATTGCTGATTGTCCTAAACCAAAGAAGGATGACCAGAAGAGAAAGGATCACAAGAGGAATGACAAAAAGTCCAGAAGAGATCGAAAAGCAATGATTGCTGAAGAAAGCAAATCCAAATGGGCGGACTCCAGTTCTGAGTCATCTGATTCAGAAAGTCATTCCAGTGACAGTGATGCAGAAGAAGTTAAATGTCTCATGGCAAACACTGATTCAACCTCGAAATCTGGATAGGTATTTGATTTTGATTCTAACGAATTCACACGAACTGATCTGGTTAATGCATTACATGACATGGTAGAAGAGTATTCTAGACTTTCTCAATCATTCGAAGAAGTTAAGATCGAAAATCAGAACTTAAAGGTTCAGAACAGTAAGTTAACTTGCTTGCAAGTAGACAGCTGTAATGATTTACAAGTTGAGATGAGTAAATTAAAAACGGAGAATGAAAGAGCAAAAGCAGATTACCAGAAGATGCTTTTTGAAAACCAGAAGTTATCACTACTGGTAAATTCTTGGAACAAGTCTTCTATTTCACTGGAAAAGATGCAAGAGTTACAAAAACAATCTGGAGACAGGAGTGGTCTCGGATTTTGTAATAATGAAGGCACCTCTGAAACAAATAGTAAGCCAAAACTGGATATGTGCAAAGGGAAGTATATTCACTTTGTGAAATCCAGCGTGGTACAGAAACCAGAAGTACCTACTGTTTTAGTAGAAAGGAATGTAAATCAGATGAACAGAAGAATGCACTATGGTCTGGGTTATGTTAAACCTAAGGAAAAAGTTGACCAGAGTTCTAGAATCATGAGTGGATTCAACTCAGGAAGACAACCTCCTATGAAGGTTAAAAACTACCAGTACTATAATTCTAAACCTGTTCAGAAGAGATACAGGCTGGACAACAGAAACAGAAGGGAAGAACAACATACTAGGATGCACAATGTTAAAAACAACAGACCCTTTGTTGCACACACTTCCATGGATACCCGAAGTACAAAAATTGTACAAATGTGGGTCCTCAAAGGACTGATAAGGCTTGGACCCAAATAGATTTGGGTACCAGATACTAAAATTTGTGTTTGCAGGAACAGCAGAAGAAAACAGAAATCAGTAACTCTACATGGTATCTGGACAGTGGATGTTCCAGACACATGACTGGACAGAAAAACCTACTCTCCGAGATAATGAGTTGCACTGGACCAAAGATAACTTTTGGAGACAACACAAAAGGTAAAACCATGGGTAAAGGTAAGATTATCCATGGTAACATAACCATTAATGATGTGTTTTTAGTTGACAACCTTTGTTACAATCTAATTAGCATTAGTCAACTATGTGATAATGATTATTCTGTAGCTTTTCAGAAGCACTCATGTGTAGTTAGAGATTCTGCTGAAACTACTGTATTAACTGGAAAGAGAGAAGGCAACACCTACAGAGTCTCTTGGAACTCAAATCATGTCAACACTCCTACATGCTTAGTTGCCTCGCTTAGTAATAAACACTGGCTATGGCACAAGAAATTGAATCATCTGAATTTCAAGTCAATCAATCATCTCAAAAAGCAGAATATAGTTGATGGCATACCTGATATTAATTTTGGTTAAAAATCATGTTTGTTCTGCTTGTCAGCTTGGGAAACAGATAAGATCTAGTTTCAAGAACAAAGATAGCAAGTCAACTTCAAGATGTCTGGAATTACTACATATGGATCTATTTGGTCCAATCCCTATCATGAGCTTAGGGGGAATGAAATATACTCTTGTTGTTATTGATGATTTTTCTATATTCACTTGGGTAATATTTCTCGCAGGAAAAGATCAAACCAGTAGCCTCCTGATCAAGCTTCTGAAAAGGATTCAAAATGAAAAAATCTTCTTCCATCATTAAAATCAGAAGTGATCGGGGTACTGAGTTCACTAACAAAAATCTTGAGTAATATTTGGATGAACAGGGGATTCATCATGAATATTCAGCTGCCAGAATACCTCAACAAAACGGAGTAGCTGAGAGGAGAAATAGAACTCTAAAAGAAGCAGCTAGAACAATGCTAGCAGATGCAGACATCTCTCAGCGCTTCTGGGCTGAAGCAATTAACACTGCTTGTTACACGCAAAACAAAACTATGGTCAACAAGAGAAACAATCAAACTCTGTATGAAATATGGAAAGAAAGTAAACCGAACGTATCTTACTTTCATGTTTTCGGTTGTAGATGCTTTGTGCACAATAATGGCAAAAATCATTTAGCTGCTTTTGATTCAAAATCTGACATTGGTTTATTTCTTGGATATTCAGCAGTTAGTAAGGCTTTTAGAATTTTCAATAATAAAACTCTTAATGTTGAAGAATCTATTCATGTTGTCTTTGATGAAGACAGCAGTGTTCCCGAGATTACTAACATATCTAATTTAAGTAAAAGATTAGACAGGGTTTATCTGGAATTAGATAGTGAAGATGATGCAGAAGCAAGTGTCAAGGATATTCAAAATCCAGAACCAGACATTCACATTCCAGAACCAGCAGCTGATACTCCAGAACCAGCAGCTGACATTCCAGAACCAGTAGTCGATACTCCAAAACAATCTACTGTTATATATGAAGACAATCTAAATCATTTTATTTGGAGAAAATCTCATCCTCCATCTTTGGTAATTGGAAATCCAGCAGCTCCACTAAGGACTAGAAGACAGATGATAAATGAATACATGCATGCTGCTTTTATTTCTCAAGATGAACCAAAGAAGATTGAAGAAGCTCTTCTGGATCCCAGTTGGATAGAAGCTATGCAAGAAGAGCTGAATCAATTTGAGAGGAATAAAGTTTGGTTTATAGTACCTAGACCTTCTCACCAAGCTGTCATTGGAACTCGGTGGGTATTCAGAAACAAACTAAATGAAGAAGGAACAGTTGTAAGAAACAAAGCAAGACTGGTTGCACAAGGATTCAGACAAGAAGAAGGAATAGACTATGATGAAACCTTTGCACCAGTAGCTAGGCTCGAAGCTATCAGAATATTCTTAGCCTTTGCTACTTTCGAAAAATTCAAAGTATATCAAATGGACGTAAAGAGTGCGTTTCTTAATGGTCTACTACAAGAGGAAGTCTATGTTGAACAGCCTCCAGGTTTTTCTAATCATTTGTTACCATATATTGCACTAATTTAGGAAAAATTTTATTATGATATTCTGTGATTCTGTGTCAGAAGCAAAAGGTATTTTGTCTCATTAACAAAACAAGGCTTATTTTATCTTCCAGTAGAAGCTATCAAGACGACTTCTCTTCTTCTGAATTTTATTCATCATTCATCAGTTATTTATCTTATTTAGCCAACAGTAAGTTATTTGCAGGAAAGCAGAAGGGAATATCAAGTACTTAAACTGAAATTTTATTAGAAACCATTCCAGTACATTAAACGATGCAGAAGTAAAAGCAGTAGATCAACAAATGCTCTTTAACAAGAAGCTTTACATTAAACTTTTTGCATTCAGTAATATCAGCAGATCGTAGTATCTTCAGCTGGAAAAGGATGGTCTGCTTCGAAAAGATTCCAGCAAGCTTGGGTCTAGTAAGAATCTAGCAAGCTTGGGTCTTGTTAGCACTAATGTATAATCAGATACTTTACAGGGCATAAGCTTCATCGATCAACCAGCACTCTCTTATTGCATTAGAAAGCCTCTGGAAAAGATCGATGCTACATCTCCGACTAAATGGAAGCAACAAATCTTTTTGATTGTTGACATTACAACTCCAGGAGTTTGATCCAAGGATCATTACGTAAAGAATGACATCTTCAAACTTCCTTCTGAACATTTTTGCTTCGGCTCTTGGATCAGACTCTAAGTCTTCTTTAACTTGAGCTTTCATTTTTGATTATGAATGTTTAACTTCGTTTAAGTTGTGCAGGCATTTACAGTAATCTTCGGAAGACACAAAGACTCTTGCGACTGTTCATTTTCAACGGTTCAGATTGAAAGATTGCCAAAAGTCGTTTGGTGTTTAATATCTATTTATTAGTTGCATTTACCGAGGGGGAACAGTATCTTAGTCAGACTAAGATTGTTATACTTTTTTCAGAAAACAGATAGAGTATTTGTCTTTTCGATAAAACAACAAGTCTGTTGGTTTTGTCACAGTGCTCAAATATTTCAGCACTCTGAAACTTCCAGCAGACGTTATCATAAAACGACAAATCTTCTTCTGATTATTTTTAGTAACCGTCTGTACAGCCCGCCTATTTCAAATTTTTAAATCATTCGCGTCTCTGACAAACTTTGCAAGTGTTTTCAAACATTCAACCATAAACATACTGACACGTGTCCTTATGTTTACTTGACGGCTGTACATTCATTTTAAAATATCACCTTCTCATTTTTCACTTTTACCGTTTCAAAACTGTTGCTACTCAGCTACTGCTTTCTCTTAATCATCTTCTATCTACTGCAAATTTTATCTGATCCTTTCATCGTAGAGAAATGGCCGGAGCATACACTCTTAATGCATATCAAGTCAACTTTGCTTCAGTTCTCAATGTCAAAGATAAGAATCTTGTTAAAATGTTTCAAGACCTTGAGAAATCAGGACTTCGAAACTTCTTGGAAGCACCAGCTGTGATATACAAAAATGCTCTTCTGGATTTCTACGCTAAGGCAACTGTGCATGAAGGAAAGATCGTCCACTCTCAAGGAGATGCATCCATCTCCATTGATGCCGCACTATTGGGCGCAACTTTTCCCCTCCCACTTTCAGGTACTTCTGAACTATCTGATATTTTCAAGCTAGAAATGTCTATTGCTCTTAGCACTTTCTCAGCCACTGGAGAAGAATTGTCTCCTTCTTGCCACAAAAAGTTATTCAAAATGGAATATCAAATTCTGGCTGATATTGTGGCGAAGGCTATATTAGTCAAAGCTGGCACGTTCGACAAGTTAACAAAAGAGAAAGTTCAAGTGATGGCTGCCATCACTAAGGGAACTAAAGTGGATTGGAGTCATTTCATATTCAGAATCATGAAAGACATGGTCATCAAGAAAAGTTCTGGATTGGCTGTTCAGATCAGCACAATGCTCAAGGATGCTGGTTTCGTTTTTACAAGTGAATAGGATGCTGTTTCGGTAACAATGATTGATGCTGAGAATGTACTCGCTTTAAGGCCCAAGCCAACCGTGGCTGAATTTGTTGCCTTGAAAAAGGAGATTGGAGAGACTCTTTCTGAGACTCAGAAACCTCAACGAAAAATTAAAAGGAAAAGAGTGATCGTCTCTACTGATTCTGATAAAACAGTATCAGAAGAGTCTGCTGCTGATGTTCAACCATCCCTACCAACTCTAATAAAAAAGAAAGCACGGACTGTTCTTAAAATCAAGAAGACAGCAGCAATTTCTGAATTTGAGAAAGTGCCAATCAGACAGGTGTTTCCAGAAGTGGTTCCATCTGCACGATCTAATGCTCCTACTTCAGTGCAAGCTGCTGCATCTGTTCCAGCAACATCTAATGCTTCTACTTTTAGACCAATGTCTGGAATAGTGATTAGAGAACCAACAAGAGGGTCTTCTGCATTTCGACCCATTTTGCCTATTTCATCAACCGACAAAGGCAAAGGAAAGATGATTGAAGAATCACAACTTTTTGGACTCAGAACAACTGTGACCACAGGTGTTGATCTTCATTTGGCAGAAATAGAAAGCTCTGCCAATGATGACATGAATTTCTTTGACGAGTGGCACAAGGTTCGAATTTTTCATTCTTTTGCTTACTTCAAGAAGAAAGGATCCTATGGGAAAATAATGAACGCTGAGAAGAGGGTCTTTCAGCTTGCCAAAACAGAAAATGTAATCGAGGCCTTGCGTAGAAGAAGCTACATTCTCGAACAGCTGAAATGTCAGAAGTTGGAATCGGTTCTGAAAATTCTTAAATCAAATTTTGATCCTACAATTCCTACTGCTGTTCTGGATCAAAACGTCATTCTGATTCTAACTGACAAATTGAAACAGATGAGTGAGCAACTTCTTGATCAAGAAAAGGGCTTTGGCGAGCCAATTGAATATCAAGTCGGCCTTGTTCCAGAATTTCCACAGATCCAGACAGTTGAAGAACGGACTACAGCTTCACCAAAAGCTTCTGTTCTCAGTACTCCTGCATCACCAACAAGGCCTCTTCAGTCATCATCTCTTTTGTCTGTGCATGAACTAGCTTCCATTGAAGAAGTCATTGAGTCAATTGTTCCCACGTCCCCTACTACTCAGGAAGCAGTTCCAGCTACTTCATTGCCACAATCACCCTCTCCAACCGCAGAACAACATATGGCAGAATCAGATGATGTATCTCTTTTGCCAAATCTAGAGAAATTTTCTGCTGCTCATCAAGCTGAAATGAAAGTTCTTCTGAACCAGCAATCTGAACCCATAACTGCAGAACAATCAGCTTCACCTACTTCCGTTGCTCCAACAGAAGAGAACTTGGTCTCCAACTTGGTTGCTCCTGATGAAGAGATTGTTCCTACCATAATTGCTGCCGAACCAAATGTCTCTGCTATTCTAGATGAAACCTCTGCTGACCCTGGTCCTTCTACTGCTGTGATGGACACCACTTCCCTCACCACCAATCAAGTCTCTACTGCACTGATTGTCACTGATCCTGTTCAAACTCTCACGAACACTCGCGCTGCTGAAATGAGGCAACGCATGCTTGCGCGAACCCCCTCACCTGAATCAGAATCATTCAATTTGGAGTTTCAGACTGACGTTCTGCAAAGGGAACTCAATAACCTTTCTGATTTAGTCAAGCGGATGTCCTGTGAAAGCATATCAGAATTTAGTGGTGCTCACTTATTCAGAGAACGAATGAGCAAACAAGTATATAAAACGGCGGAATCCGTGGAGAAAATGCATGGTGAAACCATTGTTTCCAGACAAGCTGTATTGAGAAATTATAGTCACATTGTGCTTGCTCAAACTGATATACTAAATCGACTCACCGAGCATGATGATCTCATTCGATCATTTTCCACCTCCATGGAAGTAATGGATGCCAAGATTGATTCTCAAACTCAATCTCTCATTACTCTCAATGATCGTATCTCTACTCAAGCTCCGTATCTGGAGATGTTAACCAATGGCATTCAAAACTTGTCCGGAAAAATGAATGATCTTATGGCCAATGTGATTGCCGCTGATGCCAAAAAGGGGGAAGAAAAACGAAGAGATCCATCTGAAGCAGAACTAAGGCAATCAGAAGCTGAACCTTCAGATAGAAGATTTCAGGATCCTCAAGATGAAGAAGTCATTTACAGGGACATTGGAACTGATTGACAATTTACTGTGTTAATTTCATTGATATTATTCTTTTGCTAACAGATTATCTGTTATTTAACGCTTTCCTACTGTAAGTTAGTGTCTCAACTCTCTCTAGGATCTCGAATGGTCCAATGAATCTAGGCCTAAGCTTGAACTTCTTTACAAATCGCATCACACCCTTCATCGGTGCGACTTTCACAAAAACGTGATCCCATACTGTGAACTAAAGATCTCTGAGCCTCTTATCTGCATAAATTTTCTGACTGCTCTGCGCGGTCCTCATCCTGTCTTGAAATCTAACCACTAACTTTGCGGTCTGCTTGAAAATATCCGGACCCAACTTGGCTCTCTCTTCTACCTCATCCCAATACACTGGCGACCTACACTTCCTCCCATACAGTGCCTCATATGGAGCCATACCGATCGACACCTGATAACTGTTTTTGTAAGTGAACTCCACAAGAGGTAACTTCGGCTCCAAGTTGCCCTGGAAGTAGATCATGCAAGCCAGGAGTAGGTCCTCTAGAATCTGAATTACTCTCTCTGGCTGTCCTTCTATCTGAGGATGGAAGGCAGTATTGAATAGTAGCTTAATACCCAACGCCAGATGCAGACTCTTCCAGAACGCAGACGTGAACCTCGGATCCCTGTCTAACATGATGGACACTGGAATCCCGTGTAGTCTGACTATCTCTTTGGTGTATAGCTCTGCGTACTGAGTCATGTTGAAAGTATTTCTTATTGCTAGGAAATAAGATGATTTAGTGAGCCGATCAACTATCACCCAGATGACATTATATCCTCCAGTAGCCCTCGGAAACTTTGTCACAAAGTTCATGGTGATGTTCTCCCATTTTCACTCGAGAATAGGGAGTGGTATCAGCTTCCCTGCAGGTCTTTGATGCTCTGTCTTGACCTGCTGACAAGTAAAACACTCAGAAACTAAACGCAGAATATCCTGCTTCATGCCTGGCCACAATAAAGAGTCTGAAGGTCTTTATACATCTTCGTACTCCCTGGATGGATGGAGTACGGGGTGTTGTGTGCCTCGCTCAAGATATCTGATATCAGGGAATCGCTCTTAGGAACCCATAGTTGGTCCCTATATCTGCATATGTCGTCCACAATTGTGTACAGTCTGTCACGCCTCGTGTCCGAAGCGTCAGTGACATTCGGAATTGTTTAACAATTACTTGAAAACAATTAAGCCTCGTATCAAAAACAAACCAGTCTTTTTCATAAAACAGTATTGTCTTTACAATGAAAATGAAATGAAAATTTACATCAGAGTTTCAGAAGAGGAAACAAAAGGAAAGTAAAAATTTTGAGTCTTGATCTCGATCATCGATTCACCAACCCCAGAAAGCTTCTTGTTCCTCCTCATTTATTTGCTCTTCGTTTTTATCTTAAATTTGTAAGGGGTGAGTGTTTTGAGAAACACTCAGCAAGTGGGGGTCGATCGATTTCCAATCATACATATAGAACTTAATCTTTAAAGCATTTCTTTAACAATATTTCAAATCGTATTATTATTAGCTTATCATATCAGAAATGAATCGAATATGAGACAGAAGTTATTAGATGATTCAGAGCAGTTCGGAAGAAAATCAGATCATTCAGAATAATTCACAAACAAACACAACACTGTTACTCATCTCATTTCTATTGTCAAATTGTCCCCAATATGTTAGTTCTCTATGGGATGAGGCCATAACCTGGTTTTATACCAACCGATGGGGGACAGACAGAACATGGTTTTATACGTTCTCTAAGAGATGAGGCCATAACACAGTTTTATACCCACCGATGGGGGCCAGACAAAACATGGTTTTATATCCACCCATGGGGGCCAGACAGAATCATAATTCTCATCCCATTTCAAATCAATTCGTAGCAGTGCAACACAAAATTCAGATTTACCAGGCAGAACTTATCAGAATTTCAGATATCATAATTTCATAAAGATTTAACGGAGTCAAAGAATATCAAAAACCGGAAGAACATCACATCGATCGATATTTTAAACAGATAGACATCATATTATCTAAAATGAAGACACACATACATGCATGTCATGATACAAATATTCAAGTTTAAAATTACAAACAAATATTTAGCAAAAACCCACTTACAGAATTTACAGGTATGCTTCGAAAATACAGATCTTTGAACGAAATTTTATTCTGAAAATCGGACAGCACTTCTACGTATTTGTTGAGCAAATGACGCCTTAATTTCTGCAGCACTTCGACGTAGAACTTTAGTACTCGACAGCACGAAGCTCCTTCTTGCCTTGGCCGATTTTCGAGACGATTTTTGTGGGGAGTGAGGGCCGAATTTTTTAGAGCTTTTTGGTGTTTTTTTCCATCAGCATTTGAGTGGTATTTATAGCTGGAAATATGGCTTTTCATCCCCCCCCTATGGTGGACCACTTGGGCTCCAAGAAAGGGTGTAATTGTGGTCAAAGTATATCAAGCACTAAAGGTAATTTCCTGCACCATTTATGTGTCCTAGCCTCTTAGCTCCTCCCTTAGCTTATTCATTGGTTTACATCAATGGTCATTTCTTGCGTTCTAAGTTTGTCCGAACCCTTAGCTCTTCCCTTAGCTCCTTCATTGGTTATCTCAAAGTTCACTTCTTGCATAATAAGTTTGTCCAATTCCTTGGCTCATCATTTAGCTCTCTTTTTGGTCTTGTTAGGACAAGCTTGGTTGAGCTTCTTTGAACTGAAAGATCGAGTCCTTGAGCTGGGGTTTTACTCCTCTAGTGACAACTCTTCGATGCATGCGGTTATTTGCAGCTTGGCCTCCTGTTGAGCTAATCTCCGTGCTTTGAAGCTACTTCTTCGACTTAAGTTTACTGAAAATCTAAGTTCATATTTGGTTTTATAGTTAGAATGAAAGTTGTTGAGCTTAGTTTAAGCTAAATTTCAAGTTTTTATTTCTTACAAGATTCGCTTCAGATCAGAAAATCCCGGGTTCTCACATCCCTCCCTCCTTATTGAAAGTTTCGTCCTCGAAACTTTGATCAGCTCAATCTTTTAAATAGATGAGGATATTGCGTGCGTATCTTCTCTTCTTATTCCCAAGTGGCCTCTCTTTCGGTATGATTTGACCACTGTATATTCACATATGGGATTGTCCGGTGTCTCAACACTTCATCTTTTGTCTCCTCTATTCGAAGAGGGAATTCTTCATATTTGAGTTCTTCATTGAGATGTCCTTCAATTATCAGTGGTGCAACTTTGAGTACATGACTCGGGTCTGGGACATATTTTCTCAGTTGTGAGAGGTGGAAAACATTATGTATTCTGGAGATATCAGGTGGTAAAGCCAGTCGGTAGGCTAGATTTCCCACTTTTTCTAGTATCTCGAACGGTCCCACATACCTTGGATTTAACTTTCCGGATTTACTGAATCGAACCACTTCTTTCATAGGACAGACCTTGACATAGGCTTTTTCACCAACCTCCAATTCCATCGGTCTTGTCTTCAAATATGCCCAACTCTTTTGTCTATCTTGAGCTGTCTTGAGTCTTTCTTTGATTACGGCGACTTTGTCAAGGGTTATTTGAACAAGCTCTGGTCCAGTAACAGCTTTTTCTCCGACTTCATCCAAATATAGAGGCGACCTACACTTTAGGCCATACAAAGCCTCATATGGAGCCATCTCAATGCTGCTGTTCTAACTGTTATTATAAGAAAAAATTATCAACGGTAATTGCTCACTCCAATTCCCATGAAAATCCAGCGCGCATGCCCTCAACATGTCCTCGAGGGTTTGAATTTTTCTTTCAGTTTGGCCATCAGTCTGAGGATTATAGGCCGTGCTGAGAGTGACTTTGGTTCCCATAGCCTTTTGAAAACTTTTCCAAAATATCGATACGAATCTTGGATCTCTATAATACAGTATACTCACTGGGACTCCGTGTAGTCTCACTATGTTGTCCATATACAAGGTGGCTAGCTTATCCAAGTTGTAATTCATCCGCACCGACAAGAAATGTGCAGACTTTGTCAATCTATCAATGATTACCCAGATCCCATCGTGCCCTTGCCTTTATTTCTGTAGCCCCACTATGAAATCCATGGAGATGTTATCCCACTTCCACTCGGGTATTTCCAATGGCTGTAGAAGTCCTAAGGGCCGTTGATGTTCTGCCTTGCCTTGTTTACTGGTTAGGTACTTGGAAACAAAGACAACAACGTCTTTCTTTATTCCATTCCACCAATGATTATTTTTCAAATCCCAATACATTTTAGTGGTTCCCGGATGTACTGAAAATCTCGATTTTTGTGCCTCCGCCATTACATCTTCATGAATCACATCGGTGTTTGGCACATACAGCCGTTTTTTCATCCAGAGAATACCATTTTCATCAATATGAAATTCTGGAATCTTTCCTTCTTGAATTTGCTCTTTAATTTTGAGGTCGGAGGAATCTTGAATTTATTTCAATTTGATGGTCTCTCGGAGGTCTGGTTGCATTGATAGTTAAGATAAGTTCACTTTCCCAAAGTTCCTTCGGCTCAACGCATCTTCGACCTTATTTGCCTTACCCGAATGGTAATTGATTGACAAATCATAATCATTTAGCAGTTCCATCCATCTCCTTTGCCTCATGTTTAATTCTTTTTGGGTGAAAATGTACTTGAAGCTCTGGTGATCAGTAAACACTTCGCATTTTACTCCATAAAGGTTGTGCCTCCAGATTTTGAGCGCAAAAACTACTGCGGCTAACTCAAGGTCATGAGTTGGGTAATTCTGCTCATACGGTTTTAATTGCCGTGAGGCATAAGCAATTACCTGACCTTCTTGCATAAGTACACACCCTAATCCTACCTTTGAATCGTCACTATATATAGTGAAATTCTTACCGTCCTCGGGAAGAATTAGTACTGGTGTAGATGCGAGCTTGGTTTTAAGGGTTTCAAAACTTCTCTCACATGCTTCATTCCAAATAAAGTTCAAATTTTTCTGTGTAAGTTTGGTGAGAGGAATGGTTATCGAAGAAAATCCTTCCACAAATTTTCTATAGTAGCCTGTTAAACCCAGAAAACTTCTTACTTCAATCACTGCTTTTTGTTGTGGCCAATCCTTAATTGCCTCTACTTTCTTAGGGTCTACTGACACCCCAAATTTAGAGATTATATGGCCTACGAACACCACACCTTTTAGCCAGAATTCACAATTCTTGAATTTGGCATAGAGTTTCTTTTCTCGCACAGTTTGTAAAGTGAGACGCAGATGTTCTCTATGTTCTTCCTCACTTGGTGAGTATACCAAAATATCATCTATAAAAACGACCACAAACTTGTCGAGATATGGTTTGAATACTCGGTTCATAAGGTCCATGAATGCTGCAGGAGAATTTGTTAGACCAAAAGACATTACCGTGAATTCGTAATGTCCATATCTTGTCCTAAAAGCAGTCTTAGGGATATCCTCTGCTTTGACCTTCAACTGATGATAACCTGATCTTAGATCGAGTTTCGAGAAAACTTTGGCTCTTTTTAACTTGTCGAAAAGATCATCTATTCTCGGGAGTGGGTACTTATTCTTTATGGTGATCTTGTTCAACTACCTATAGTCAATGCATAGCCTCATACTTCCGTCCTTTTTCTTTACGAACAGCACTGGGGCTCCCCACGGGGATGCACTAGGGCGGATCTGCTGCTTGTCCAATAATTCCTGAAGTTGCTTCTTTAACTCCTTTAATTCTGATGGAGCCATTCGGTATGGTGCTTTTGAAATTGGTGCAGCACCAGGGACCAAATTGATTTTAAATTCCACTTCCCTATCAGGTATCTCACCCGGTAATTCCTAGGGGAAGAAATCTGGAAATTCTTGAACAATTGTAATATCTTCCAACTTTGGGACTTCTTCTTCTTTGATCATTGATTACTGCCAGATAAATTGCTTATCCTCCTTTTATGGCCTTCCAGGCTTGTGAGACAGATAACAGAGATTTTCGTTCTTTGGATTTTCCATGATATATGACTTCATCATTATTCGGAGTCTGAAGTCTAATATCTTTCTTTTGACAGTCTAATATGGCATGGTTTTTGGCTAACCAGTCCATTCCCAGAATGACGTCAAACTCAATCATATTGAGTTGAATTAATTCCGCCTTTAAAATTTGTTTACTAATACAAATTTGACAGTTTCGATATAACTTGTGAGTTTCAATTGTTTTACTTGTAGGTGTTGCCACTCTCAACGGTTCACTAAGAATTTCATCCTCAAATTTCAGCTTCTTAGCAAATCTTCTAGACAAAAATGATGCGTAACACCACAGTCAAACAAAGTATATGCAGGTATTTCATTGAGTAAAATAGTACCTGCCACCACTTTGTTGGTGTTATCAGCTTCCTTCTGGGTTATTGCATATACCCGAGCATTAGTCTTGTTTTCATTTGGTTTATTGGGTTCCGTCCCTTTGTCTTTCTTGTCTGGACAATCCTTAATCCGGTGACACACTTTACCGCATTTGAAACAAGCATCTGTTTTCCGATAACATTCCCCAATGTGCTTCTTTCGACAAGTATCACACCACTTTCCTTCTGTATTGCGAGCACTGTTAAAGGTTCCTCTTGAAGGGCCACTTGAATAGTTTGGCCTTTTGAATTTGGGACCATTTTGAGCAGATTGACTGAACAATGGTCTCTTGTTCTTGTTTTCTTCTTCACGGCGTTTGATATCCGTCAGCGCACTCATTGCAGTGCCCATCAAATCCGCAAAATTTCTTGGCTTGAACACTACCAAAGCCGATTGAATCCGGCTGTTCAGTCCCTTCTTAAAAAGATGCATTTTTAATGTTTCATCAGACATGATCGGTTGGACATAGGTTCCCAGATCATTGAACCTTGAAGTGTATTCCATCACTGTCATGTCTGGTGTCTGTTTGAAGTTTTCAAACTCGCTCAACTTATGTAGACGAAATTCGGCTGGGTAATATTGTTTCAAAAATTCTATTTTGAAAGTCCGCCATGTGATCTGTTCTGCTTCAGCAAACGATGGTGACACAGTTTCCCACCATTTTTGTGCTCGATCCTCCAGAAACAGTGTCACAACCTCTACTTTAAGCTCTTCAGGCACTTCCAATAGATGCAGTTGCGATTCAACATTCTTGAGCTAGTTGTGACTGACTTCTGGATCTGGGTTTCCATCAAAAGTTGGGACTCGATTTCTCCTCAGAGACTCATAATGATATTTTATTCCACGTGGTTGTGGTTCCGGTGGCGGCTGAATGGCGTTGGCAAGAGGGTTCACAATTCCTTGCAACGTGGCGGCTACTATGGTAGCAATAGCCATCATATCTTCCCGACTGAGATTTACTCTTGGGGGATTCTCATCCTTGTTTTGATTAACTCTTCTGTTGTTTCGATTGTTTCTGGGTGGTCTGCCTGCCATTTCCTATGAACATATATTTTATTAATTTATTTATTTTGAAACAATGCATAATCAAAGAAATATTTCATAAAATTTTGAATTCTTACAATCAGCCTTTTTAAAGAAAACAATTAATCCTAAGGATTCTGAGTACAATCGATGCCTATACTAGTACTGTGGGGACCCGCACGCTAATCTTTTTCTTAATCATCATTGGGACTAATTAATCAATTATAAAACAGGGTCTAAATTTTTTTAAAATGCGGAACGTAGTGAAATAAAACATTTATACATCTCAGTATAAAAGTACAAGTCCTGTACCACATACATTTATTCAACTAAGGGTTAACAGCTAATATCACGTGTCTAACCCTATCTCTAATTCAAGTCCGGAGCCTCCACTCTAATCACGATCTTTCTTCATCTCCTCAACCCTGAATCTGTCCCACCTGTTGTCATGCACACATACAAAACAAGACAACATCCGGATAATTCCTGTGAGAATAAATCTCAGTATAAACAATGTAAACATGCAATCATATAAAAACATATACAAAAGCATATAACAATTATCATTCACATGATCTAAAACTGTAAATCAACTAGTCCTCAGTCACAGACTCGACTCAAACAACGCGTCGTCTCAGACTCGACTCAACTCTAACCTAGGGATCCCAATGTCTGGATATTGATAATTATATCGAATCTCAGTCGATAGGAATGAATCAACCCTAAACGGCATCGATATAATTCATATATCCAGTGTCTGTGCGAAACAGCCACAGAATTGACGAATCAGTCAAGGATTAAGCGAATCAACCAATAACTAGACGAATTAGCCAGTAATTAAGCGAATCAGCCAAAGTTTAGACGAATCAGTCGATAACTAGACGAATCAGCCAATAACTAGACGAATCAGCCAGTGACTAGGCGAATCAGCCAACGACTAAACAATCAGTAGTCAATACATGCAGTGGCTATAAATCAATAGACTACAAACATCAATCTCATAAATTACAAATATCAATGCAATAAACTAAGTATGTGATTTAGGGAAACTCGAGTCAAACCTCACTCGAGTTGTGCAATCCCAACTCAACATTAATTTATACCTTTCGTCGCACAATCTCTATCGATGTCGAAGTCTCGATGTCAAAGTCGCCAATACAAATCTGAAATGGCATCATCAATGTACATTCTATCAAGCTCTAGTACATCTCAATACACATAGGAATCAATATTTCATTTCAATGCATTTCGACGGCATAACGACGGATTCTCAATATACCGATCAACTCATATAACATAATCAATATCAACAACTCCTAATCTTCATCATAAACATATATAACTTCTGAAATCTGCATATCTCATTTCGATACATGCTGAAAATCATAACAATGTCATATGCTATCATTTTCTCGATCCGGTTTCGATTATACTATGTCCAACATGTCAAGAACACATAATAACAACCAATATCTGATTTCCCCAACATCTCAACTTCAAAGCATGTTGAAAGTGAACAATACTTACATCCTCTTGTAGCCTTTGATGTAAGGAACAAAATTATGAACTCGGATTGAAAATCAGATGGCTAATTCTTTCACAACTCAAAGTTTACTATGAAGAAAGCTTGAGGGAATTTCTGAAGTTCTCTCGATTCCCAGCTGCTGGAAGGAATGGAAATGAAGACACATACAGTATATATGCATGGCAAGGACAAGTGTTATTATTTTTCAATAACCATGTTGCACCGCGGGTGCGGTGGCTTCTTGACCGCGGGTGCGGTCTACTCTCGGCAGCCCTATCCAAAATGCAGAGCCATCGACCGCGGGGGCGCTCTGGTTGACACCGCGGGTGCGCTCAAGCTACTGTAGCAGCACCGCGGGTGCGCTGCCTCTGGAACCGCAGGTGCGGTGTTGCTACTGTAATTCTTCCATATTTCATGAGCCATAACCGCGGGTGCACTGCTTCTTGGACCGCGGGTGCGGTGACTCTACTGTAAAAATGCCCATCTTTTTGTCCGTCAACCGCGGGTGCGGTCCTTTCCTTACCGCAGGTGCGGTCTATATTTCATGCACTACTTCATAATCTCATTTAGTGCTTCTCATTACATGTCATGCATACTCATATCTTCCGAATATCACATCAATGAAGACTAATAAATCTCGAGCCTTACATTTCTCCCCCTCTAAGAAATGATTTCGTCCTCGAAATCGCAAGTAATCAATTCAGACATATCAGAAGGAATGTATACAGAGTTTAAATCAAAAACTCATCTCAATGAATCCATTCTGAAATCTTAATCTCATATCAGATTCTGTCTTTTAAGGAATATTTCTAATGCTCCGTTGACTTTACTGTATATGCAACAGTAGAATATTCTTCATTCTAAATTTTTTTCTTTTCACGGATCTCTGATTTCAGACCGAAGTAGTCATTCAAGAAGCATGAAATCATAATACCACTCGAAATAATTCTGACAGAATCAATCTCACAATACTGGCTATACAACATCCGTATATACCAATCAACGGCTCATACCAAATCAATATCATTAGCGGATATCAAATCTGTTTATCCCAGTCAAGAATATATTAAATCTTCGGCCCTAAATACCAATCGTCATCATCCGACGTTGGCGTATTAAGTCTGTCTGGTCTGAACTATCTTCATTCTCTTCTGAATTAGCTACCTTTTCTTTGTCATATCTCTGACCATATCAAATCTTATCTCAGATATCTCCGAGATATTATTCTTATACCAAAGAAATCTGCAGTACTCACTGTACAATGTCTTATCTGCAACTATTTCATTACTCTTCTGATGGCTATTATCATACTATAATTCATAGGATGACAATATGTTATATTAACTAGTGCTAGCATCTAGCACTGCCACTCCCTGGATATCTCTCAATATCCGGATAGTACACTCTGGCTATCTACCAGTCGGTGGATAATATATGAATGAGTTTATGGTATGTTCTGCCACCACTACAAACTCAATCAAAATCTAAAATCTGATATAATCTACTCCCACATTCTGATCAATCTGACCATTTCTTTGACATCGATCTTTTTCATCTGGTCATGTTTGTACGTCATCTTGTACAAACTAATAGATATAGATTGAACAATCTGTCAATCACAATCATATCATATCACAATCTGGAAAGTATTGCAGTAATCTTATTACGAAATTCATCGAAATATACTCCCCATATCTAGTCAAAAATATAGCAATTCTGTCATAACTCTTCTGATTTCTATCTTTCTATCTTCATTTATTGGCGGTTCAGACATTTCAGTACAATTCTGCCAACATTTCAGCATAAATTCTGCCATAACTGATTTAATCTGTCTATATCAAAACTATCTGTTCGAATTATCACATACTTTCTGTTACCTGAACGACTACTGAATCCATTTCTGTGCGCTTCTGATCCTATTTGTCATTTCCCATTTCGAACTATTTGGTATAAACAATCAGTTAATAATATAAATTAAAGAAAAATACCTCCTTGGTATTCGGTTCTGATTATCGATATCAAATTATTTTGTACAATTCTGAAACATTTGACATCACAAGATAAACATTCTCATACCGTAAAATCACATATCTGTCACTCCGATCGATGCTCTGTTCTGATTATTGAAATTAAGCTCTGAACATTCTGATTATATTTCTGATCTACTGAAATTCTCGAATTCAACTCTGATTCGGATTGAACTGTATATAATCTCAACGGTTCACATTGATCTGTATCAAATACGGCTGTAGAAATATAACAATACTCAGGCAGACACAAAATAACAATCGTATACGAAAATCTGTCAATTCAGACCAAACATAAATTTCTGACATTTCTGACATTTCTGATATCTGTATTAGTCTTATCTACTGATCATGATCTCAACTGTGTCAAAATCAATCGGTATACTAACTTCAGATATCGCATATTCTGAATACAATCTGTTTCAAGCAGGATTCATATCTGAATAATTTCTGTATACAATAATCGCAGTTCTCAGAGTATTCAATACAATCTTCAGATATTCGATTCAGTCAATCAGATGATGTACGTATATCAAGCTATCATAGATACAACAAGCATGAAATCATCATAATATCTCTGAACATACTGAAACATGCCAAAGAGAACATTAAATTAGATGTAACTCCTGGTCGGTACTCTTCTACTGATCTTTCAATTCTTTCAGTGTCATTCTGTACATTTAATATCATTCTGTACTGAATTCTAAAACACAATCAGTACCTGGTATCAATTCAATTCTGAAATCTATCTTTTTAATACAAAACAATTCTGGAATCTTATCTGGCAGACATCAGCCAACTCGTACATCGCTGGCAAATCTGCCAATGCTAGGCTCGATTTCAGTATGTCTACTGAATACATAAGGATGCCATCTGCTCCTTTCTGTAATAATCGAGTCATAGACAATACCGATATCCAAGGAATTCTAAATCTAGAATCCTTACCGAGGGATTTCTACTCATCATTCCTATCTGGTCTGAATCTTATATTTTTCTGGCAGAAATCTACAATAATTCTGTACTTGTTCAGCATATTAATATCAATAATGCGGTCAAATCAGAATTACAAGTACGTCATAACCTAACTCAATCTCATTCTTATCCTACTGTAGTATACGACATTTACAAGAATTCACTGATATAAAAACTCTCCCTAACCGGTAAAGAGATACACTACAGTAGATAAAGACTCAACAGGTAATGCATGACTCAATGCAAATCGTTCAAGAATAAAGGTATGGGAAGCATCCGTATTTATCAATACAAAAGCAGGATAACTACATCAAGAACAGTTACCTGCAACATCATCATCTGGTGCTTCCTGAGCCTGCTCCTCGGTGAAAGCAAATACTCTGGCCTGCTGTCTAGGAGGCTGGCCAAGTGTCTGGCTTCCTCCTGGCCTCTGCTGTGACTGAGATGGTGCTGGCTGAAATAAAGGAACAGCAGCTGATCGTCTACTCCACTGTGCCGCTGATCCAGATGATTCGGCTCCCTGGAATCTTTGAGAACCCTTCTGTGGACACACTCTGGCAAAATGTCCCTGTTGTTTGCAGAAGTGGCAACTACCAAGTACTCCTTGGCATTGCTCAGTGGAATGTCTCCCTCCACAATTTCCGCAGTAAGTCCCGGTATAACTCTGCTTGGAACCAGTGGAGCTAGAAGAACTGCCACCAGACTTCTTAAACTGCTTTCCTCTAGCCTTCAGAAAATCTTTCTTTCCACCACTGCTACTATCACTCTCAAATCGGGGAGGTGGTTGCTGTGGTCTCAGTGCGGGAGGAATATCTGCAGCTCCTCTCTGCCTTATCAGGCCAGCTTCAGCGCCTTTTGCTTTATTCATGGCATCAGCAAAGTTATTCGGTCGCCATGTGTTCACCAATGTAAATATATCGGGATTCAAGCCATTGATGAACTGATCAGCAACGGCTTCGTCATTTCCAGCCACATGTGGAGCAAACTTCAATAAGGTAGAGAACTTGGTCACATATTCTTCAATGTTCAGCTGACCCTGTCTCAAATTGGCAAACTCCGCCCCCTTGTCTTTCCTGTACGACACTGGGAAAAATCTTTGATAAAACTCAGTTTTAAATACATCCCAAGTAATAGTCGTACCTCGCTGTTCCAAGGCCCTCTTCATCGTAATCCACCAGTTCTTTGCAACATCAAGCAACTGGTGCCCAATCAATTTAATTCGGCGCTCATCACTGTAATCCAGTGAATCAAACAGCATCTCAATGTTATCTAACCAACTCTCACATTCAACTGATGTCTCAGTATCCTTCAGAGTCGGTGGTTTGAATGAGTGAAAACCTTTTCAATAACGTTTCCATCGGAGTTGCTGTCACATCTATTGAAGGATTCGATGTGCTACCCTGTTCTGGTATTCTTCGAGGAGGCATATCTGATAATCAAATGGATTAGTACCCCAATCCAATAAACCTGTTTCACTTCAGTTCCCTCCTATGATCATCTTACTGCTGATCGAGAATCGGTTCAAATTCGTTCCCAATAATACATATTACATAATCAAATCAGGTAAGTCAAGTAACATGTATTATATAAAGCAGTAAAACATGCTAGCAATCACATGCCAGGAAAGAAAACTCAATCTATCCCGCTCATTCTCTTCTATCTCAGTCTAAAGGATCTATCGCTCTGATACCACCTGTTGTGGGGACCCAGACGCTAATCCTGTTCTTAATCATCATTGGGACTAATTAATCAATTATAAAACAGGGTCTAAATTTTTTTAAAATACGGAACGTAGTGAAATAAAACATATATACATCTCAGTATAAAAGTACAAGTCCTGTACCACATACATTTATTCAACTAAGGGTTAACAGCTAATATCACGTGTCTAACCCTATCTCTAATTCAAGTCCGGAGCCTCCACTCTAATCACGATATCTCTTCATCTCCTCAACCCTGAATCTGTCCCACCTGTTGTCATGCACACATACAAAACAAGACAACATCCGGATAATTCCTGTGAGAATAAATCTCAGTATAAACAATGTAAACATGCAATCATATAAAAACATATACAAAAGCATATAACAATTATCATTCACATGATCTAAAACTGTAAATCAACTAGTTCTCAGTCACAGACTCGACTCAAACAACGCGTCGTCTCAGACTCGACTCAACTCTAACCTAGGGATCCCAATGTCTGGATATTGATAATTATATCGAATCTCAGTCGATAGGAATGAATCAACCCTAAACGGCATTGATATAATTCATATATCCAGTGTCTGTGCGAAACAGCCACAGAATTGACGAATCGGTCAAGGATTAAGCGAATTAGCCAATAACTAGACGAATCAACCAGTAATTAAGCGAATCAGCCAAAGTTTAGACGAATCAGTCGATAACTAGACGAATCAGCCAATAACCAGATGAATCAGCCAGTGACTAGGCGAATCAGCCAACGACTAAACAATCAGTAGTCAATACATGCAGTGGCTATAAATCAATAGACTACAAATATCAATCTCATCAATTATAAATATCAATGCAATAAACTAAGTATGTGATTTAGGGAAACTCGAGTCAAACCTCACTCGAGTTGTGCAATCCCAACATTAATTTATACCTTTCGTCGCACAATCTCTGTCGATGTCGAAGTCTCGATGTCAAAGTCGCCAATACAAATCTAAAATGGCATCATCAATGTACATTCTATCAAGCTCTGGTATATCTCAATACACATAGGAATCAATATTTCATTTCAATGCATTTCGACGGCATAACGACGGATTCTCAATATACCGATCAAATCATATAACATAATCAATATCAACAACTCATAATCTTCATCATAAACATATATAACATCTGAAATCTGCATATCTCATTTCGATACATGCTGAAAATCATAACAATGTCATATGCTATCATTTTCTCTATCCGGTTTCGATTATACTATGTCCAACATTTCAAGAACACATAATAACAACCAATATCTGATTTCCCCAACATCTCAACTTCAAAGCATGTTGAAAGTGAACAATACTTACATCCTCTTGTAGCCTTTGATGTAAGGAACAAAATTATGAACTCGGATTGAAAATCAGATGGCTAATTCTTTCACAACTCAAAGTTTACTATGAAGAAAGCTTGAGGGAATTTCTGAAGTTCTCTCGATTCCCAGCTGCTGGAAGGAATGGAAATGAAGACACATACAATATATACGCATGGCAAGGACAAGTGTTATTATTTTTCAATAACCATGTTGCACCGCGGGTGCGGTGGCTTCTTGACCGCGGGTGCGGTCTGCTCTCGGCAGCCCTATCCAAAATGCAGAGCCATCGACCGCGGGGGCGCTCTGGTTGACACCGCGGGTGCGCTCAAGCTACTGTAGCAGCACCGCGGGTGCGCTGCCTCTGGAACCGCGGGTGCGGTGTTGCTACTGTAATTCTTCCATATATCATGAGCCATAACCGCGGGTGCACTGCTTCTTGGACCGCGGGTGCGGTGACTCTACTGTAAAAATGCCCAACTTTTTGTCCGTCAACCGCGGGTGCGGTCCTTTCCTTACCGCAGGTGCGGTCTATATTTCATGCACTACTTCATAATCTCATTTAGTGCTTCTCATTACATGTCATGCATACTCATATCTTCCGAATATCACATCAATGAAGACTAATAAATCTCGAGCCTTACAAGTACTCATCACTCTCTTCATCTATAACTTCGCCATCTCCTTCAGCCTCATCAATTTCTTCTTCTTCAATAGGATTTTCTTTTTGGTTAGCTTCGAGTTCTTCTAAGAGTTCCCCCATATTGATCATGTTATTCGGTACCTGATCAATATGATTTTGCAACTGTGTGCTGTGATGGTCAAGGTTTTTTTACCTCGTTCTAAATCTCTTGTATCGTTGATTGGCTTACTTTCTCATCGATTTCTTGTTCCTCGATCCGTTCCTCAAGACGGCGCTGTGTTTTGAGAAGGCTATCATCCCGGATTTGGAGCGTAAAAATCCTATTCTGAGCTTTGTTCAACTCTTTCTTTGTGATTTTTTGCTGTCGTTCAGACTCTAGGTGGTACGCAGCATAGCACCTAACGTCGTCGCACAGTCTTTTCTCTTCCTCTCTTGCCTCACGAAGATCTTCCATCATGCATACGTTATTCCCATCCAACTGGTAGTTATCCCTCTCGAGTTTTTCATTTTCTTCTTTCAATGTTTTAATCTCTGACTCCTTTTCCCGGATCTGTTTTTGAAGTTCAGTTATAATGCTTTGAAGATCCATTTTTGTTTTCCTATAAAGATAAAAAACATTTTTATTTTATAATGTGCATATAAAATTTTAAATATGCAATGATTTAAAGATAATAGAATTTTCATTTATAAATAAATTGATACACTTAATACTTTTTCAATCAAAATTTTTATTACAATCATGATACTAATCTAAACTATCATCTCTCCATCATCACCGTCGATGTCGTCACGGACCACCTCCATCGGTGCTTCCTCTTCTTCCTCCTTGTTCTCCACCACCAGATGCAAGTAGTTATTCTGATCTTGAAGTCTATCCATGGTGGCGTGGAGCTTTGAATTATACCGATCTTTCTTGGCGTTGAACTGGTCTTGTCGCTGTTGAGCCTGAGTAGCACGATTACTCTCTGTCTCTACTCGCTCCGTCAGATCCATGTTTAGTGAAGCTAAGCGCGCAATGCGATCTAAATCAGTCGGTATCTGTAGAAATTTGCTCTCAACCAAGTCCAAATGATGAGTAAATCGATGAACGTCGGTCTCGAGTATGTGCCTAATCTTGCTAAGCTCCTGCTTCTCCAACGTTTCCCTAGCTAGTTGCGCCTTAAAAGTCGCAATCTCCCTAGCCTGATTATCTATTGTGAGCTGGCGCATACGAAGGGCAGCCTGAGCCCGAGTACGTGGAGCAGCCATTTCCTAAGATAAAAATAGAGGTAAAATATCAAAATCGTATAAGGGATAGAAAGGCACAAATAACATAAACAAAGTTGTCGTGGAATTTTCGATACTAAGGATTTTGCGGAACGATTGAAGGGAATAGAATTCGAATTTCTCGAAGAATTTTGGAAAGGATGAAAGTTTGTTTCAGAATGCACTAGGCTTTTGCCAAAATTTGACTTTGTCAAATTTTGTCTATCAAAATTCCAGCGGGATTATAAACATGGCGGCTCTGATACAACTTAAATGTCACGCTCGGTGTCTGAAAGGTCGGTGACATTCGGTATTGTTTAACAATTACTTAATATAATTAAGCCTCGTATCAAAAACAAACCAGTCTTTTTCATAAAACAATATTGTATTTACAATGACAATGAAATGAAAATTTACATCTGAGTTTCAGAACCGGAAACAGAAGGAAAGTAAAAATCTTGAGTCTTGATCTCGATCATCGATTCACCAACCCTAGAAATCTTCTTGTTCCTCCTCGTTTATTTGCTCTTCGTTTTTATCTGAAATTTGTAAGGGGTGAGTGTTTTGGGAAACACTCAGCAAGTGGGGGTCGATCGATTTCCAATGATACATATAGAACTTAATCTTTAAAGTATTTATTAACAATCTTTCAAACCGTATTATTCTTAGCTTATCATATCAGAAACGTATCGAATATGAGACAGAAGTTATTAGATGATTCAGAGTAGTTCGGAAGAAAATCAGATCATTAAGAATAATTCACAAACAGACACAACACTGTTACTCATCTCATTTTCATGGTCAAATTGTTCTCAATATGTTAGTCCTCTAAGGGATGAGGCCAGAACACGGTTTTATACCCACCGATGGGGGTCAGACAAAACATGGTTTTATACCCACTGATGGGGGACAGACAGAACATGGTTTTATACCCACCAATGGGGGCCAGTCAGAATCACAATTCTCGTCCCATTTCATATCAATTCGTAACAGTGCAACACAAAATTCAGATTTACCATGCAGAACTTATCAGAATTTCAGATATCATAATTTCATAAAGATTTAACGGAGTCAAAGAATATCAAAAACCGGAAGAACATCACATCGATCGATATTTTAAACAGATAGACATCATATTATCTAAAATGAAGACACACATACATGTATGTCATGATACATATATTCAAGTTTAAAATTACAAACAAATATTTAGCAAAAACCCACTTACAGAATTTAAAGGTATGCTTTGAAAATGCAGATCTTTGAACGAAATTTTATTCTGAAAATTGGACAGCACTTCGACGTATTTTTTGAGCAAATGACGCCTTAATTTCTGCAGCACTTTGACGTAGAACTTTAGTACTCGACTGCACGAAGCTCCTCCTTGACTTGGCTGATTTTTGGGACGATTTTTGTGGGGATTGAGGGCCGAATTTTTGAGAGCTTTTTGGTGTGTTTTTCTATCAACATTTGAGTGGTATTTATAGCTGAAAATATGGTTTTTCACCCCCCCCCCATGGTCGACCACTTGGACTCCAAGAAAGGGTGTAATTGTGATCATAATTGTGGTCAAAGTATATCAAGAACCAAAGGTCATTTCCTGCACCATTAATGTGTCCTAGCCGCTTAGCTCATCCCTTAGCTTATTCATTGGTTAACTCAATGGTCATTTCTTGCATACTAAGTTTGTCCAAACCCTTAGCTCTTCCATTAACTCCTTCATTGGTTATCTCAAAGGTCACTTATTGCATAATAAGTTTGTCCAATTCCTTGGCTCATCATTTAGCTCTCTTTTTGGTCTTGTTAGGACAAGCTTGGTTGAGCTTCTTTGAGCTGAAAGATCGAGTCCTTGAGCTGGGGTTTTACTCGTCTAGTGACAACTCTTCGATGGATATGGTTATTTGCAGCTTGGCCTCCTGTTGAGCTAATCTCCGAGCTTTGAAGTTACTTATTCGAGTTAAGTTTACTGAAAATCTAAGTTCATATTTGCTTTTATAGTTAGAATGAAAGTTGTTGAGCTTATTTTAAGCTAAATTTCAAGTTTGTATTTCTTACATGATTCGCTTCAGATTGGAAAATCCCTGGTTCTCGCAGTCTTTGGCCCTTGGCCTCGTCCCTCTGCCTATACTTCTGCAACTGCTCGTCAATGTCGGATGTACTGTCAGATTAGCAAGATTTAGGGCAACGCCCCTGGTATAAACTACAAGATCAAATCTCTGAATCTCAACCTGCAGCGGTCTCTTTACCGTAAGATGATCAAACACTGCAATCTTCCTACTCAGGACGTCTGCAACCACATTAGCCTTACCCGGATGGAAGCTAATGTCACAGTCTTAATCTTTCACTAGCTCCAGCCATCTCCTATGTCTCTAGTTCAGCTTTTTCTGTGTGAAAAAGTACTTCAGGCTCTTGTGGTCAATGAAAATCCTGCACATCTCCCCATACAGATAATGTCTCCAAATCTTTAGAGCAAATATTACTGCTGCTAGCTCGAGGTCATGAGTCGGATAATTTCTCATATGGACCTTCAGCTGTCTGGATGCGTAGGTTATAACTCTATCATGCTGCATCAGAACTGCGCTCAAACCGAGCTTCGAAGCATCTGTATAAACCACGAACTCTCCCTGCCCTTAAGGCGTAGCTAGAAATGGTGCAGTGGTCAATGCTTGCTTCAGTCTGTCAAAGCTCTCCTGGAACTCAAATCACCATATAAACTTGGTATTTTTCTTCGTCAAGGCCGTCATAGGCACTGTGATTGAAGAGAAGCCCAGAATAAATTTCCTGTGGTAACTAACCAATCCCAAGAATCTACGGATCTCTGTCACGTTCTTAGGCACTGACCAATCTCTGATTGCCTCGACCTTACTAGGGTCGACCTCTATGCCATCTAGAGATACAATGTGGCCAAGAATGCCACCCTTTCAAGCTAGAACTCGCACTTACTGAACTTGACATACAATCATCTGTCCTGTAAAGTCTGTAGTATTGTCCTTAGATGCTGACTGTGCTCCTCTCTGTTCTTCGAATAGATTAGGGTATCGTAAATGAAAATTATGACGAACTGATCCAAAAATGGCTGGAACACGCGATTAATGAGGTCCATGAATATTTTTGGTGCGTTCGTCAAACCGAAGGGATTCAGCAATAAACTCATAGTGCCCATAACACGTCTGGAAGGCTGTCTTATGCACGTCAGACTCTCTCACCTTCAGTTGATGGTATCCAGATCGGAGGTCTATCTTCGAGAACATTGATGCTCCCTAAAGCTGATCAAACAAATCCTCGATCCTGGGCAACGGATATTTGTTCTTGACTGTGACTCTGTTTAGCTCTGTGTAGTCAATGCAGAGTCGCATACTGCCATCTTTCTTGACAAACAGTACTGGCGGGCCCCATGGAGAAACGCTAGGGCAAATGAAACCCTTATCTAGCAACTTGTGTGTCTGATCTTTCAAATCTTTCATCTCTGCAGGTGCTAGACAGTAGGGTGCCTTAGAGATATGCACGGTACCTGGCATAACCTCGATAGAAAACTCCACCTCTCTGTCTAGTGCAATGCCTGAAACATCGTCAGGGAAAACGCTAGGGAAATCTCTGACCACCTCGACGTTCTCTAGATTCTGACTGACTGGATCTGACACTGACCCAATGCAGGCCAAAAATTCCTAGCAGCCAATCTTCATAAGCTTCCTCGCACACATGCAAGAAATGATGTGAGGCATCTGATGATGACTGGCTGCCTCAAAAATGAACGGCTTACCACTTGGCAGTCGGACAGACACTGACCTCTGTTGAAAGTCTATGACAGCTCCATACGAAAGCCAGTCCATAGCCAAAATGATGTCGAACTCCGGCAATGGTAGCATTATCAAATCTGCCTGCACCGCACAATTCTATAACTGAAACTCTAATCCCTTCACTATCTGATAGGTGAACTTTTGGTCCCCGGATGGGATCCATACTCTGAACCCTTAATCTATTACCACTGGTATGATTTCTAGTCGCTTGACAAAATATTCGGATATAAACGAATGTGTAGCTCTTGAATCTAGCAATGCATGTGTGGCTACACCTGAAATATATATCCTTTCTGCGACAAAACATACCATAAAATCTGATCGCGTTGAAACTTAAAAAATTTCTTACTAGTAATTATCCCAGAAGCCTCAAAAATTCACTAAATTAATCCCAAGTATTCATCAAAATTCATCGAATTAACCCAAATATTCTTCAAAAATTGCGAAATTAAACTTCAAAAATTTTGAAATTTGCAAATTAGCTCTTGAAGTTTCGAAAATTACATTTTGGCCCTGTGAAAATTTTCGAAATATGCAATTTGACCCCTCAATATTTTCAAATTAATCCCCTTATAATTCGTAAAATTCTCGAACCTAAAATTAAAACTCTAAAATTTTAACAAACTTCGAAAATAGTCGTCTAAAAATCTCGATTTTTGCAATTAGGTCCTCGTATTATCAGTTATTACACTGAAGTCCTTAAATTTCTCAAATCATGCAATTAAATCTTTAAAGGCAACTAGGTAGAGCATGCATCTTAATTTGCTCTATCTTATCAATCCCACAAACTAATTCTCATAACAAATATATAACCCATGCAATTAAGCGATAAATTAAAATCTTAGACATAAGGGTTACTAGTGATCAAGGTAGAATCTAGCTCCGCCTCATCCTCCTCGGCATGCATCACATATGCCCTACAAGTAGTGGGGGCCCTTGTTTTGAGGGAAATCAGCCGCCTTGTGCCCCTCCTGTTTGCATATGAAGCATCTGAAGTTGCCCCACATGCATTTGTCATAGAGAAGTTTGTTGCACTGTTTACACGGCAGTCCTACCTCCTGCTAGGGAGCCCCTGGTGCCTGCGGTGGCCGCTGTTGTCCTGGTCCCCTGGACCTTCCCTGGGGCTTCTGCTACCCCTGCTGCCTTGGTGGCCCTGTATACTACTTCTTTTGTGGCTGGGAACTATACTGGGCCTGTGCCGCTTCCTCTGCATCTCGAAGTCCATATCCCTCAGGGCCTGCTCCGCCTGAAAAGTGCAGGCGGTGGCCTTATCATAGCACGCCGGCCTCATAAGCATAACACCTCGGTGTAGGGTGGGTCTCAATCAATCCATGAAATGCCACAGCTTGTGAGCGGCATCCTTGGAAATAATGGCCATAAGAAAGAAGACCCTGTCAAACTTCCAAATGAACTCTGCCACAGACGAGTCCCCCTGGCGGAAACTCATAAACTCCCTCGTCAGGCGGCCCCTGACATCAGCTGGGAAAGACTTTCCATAGAACATCTCTTTGAACCTGTTCCAGGTGAGGGTAGCCAAGTCCACTGCATGAGCGGCTCCCTCCCACCATAGGGACGCATCATCCCTCAACATATATATGGCGCACCTGACCCGATCACCATCTCTCATCTGCAGATACTCAAACTTCAGCTCTATTGATCGAATCCATCCCTCTGCCAAGAATGGATCAGTGGTACCCCCAAACTCCTTCGGGTTGAGCCATCTAAATTGCTCATAAACATCTGTCTGTGGTCGAGGAACCTGCTGAACCTGTTGGGCCAGCTCCATAAGCCTAGCTATCCCCTCCAGTACTCAGGTAGATGTGTCCCCTGGCGCTGGGGTTGGTGGAGGTCCTCTGTCGTCTACAATAATATCGTCCTGACGGTCTATACTGGGAGCGCGTCTGGGAGGCATGACATCTGAATACAGTCCGAATTCTAAACGTAACTCATCATGCAATTTAATCTAGTTTTTAAAATAATAAGCATGTGAAACCATGAAAGCAGCAAAACATGTACTGTAAATCACCGTAAAATGTAAATAATGTAAACATGCAAGTGATAGCAGTAAATCATTTAAAACATTAAAACATAAAAGCTTACAGAGTTGAGACTTGAAGACTGAGTTGCAGAAGCTGGCGGTGGTACAACCCTATACCGGATCCTTGCTCTGATACCAACTGTGACGTCTACTGTTTAAAAAAGCTGCAAAATTTTTTTTTACAAGCTTATTTTTCAATATAATAAAATTGTGCATGCATGCAGGACTACTGAAAAACACATTTTTTAAAAGAAGTAATCGTAGTCAAGTACAAATAAAATACTGCATTTTAAAAAAAATTCCAACACGGCCCTCAACCACGAGTGAACAACATAAAACAAGTAAAATCCAGAAAATCATCAACATAACAAATAAATGTACTCAACTGATCATGTCTACTCAAAACTGATAAAATTGTGATGTGCGAAAAAGTGAGGTCATCGGGTCGTGTGCGCACATCCAGCGCTGCCTACTCAGAACTCGGCACCTCCAGTCCTCTCATCGACATGCTCACCTGCATCATTCACAGTGTAAGGCCCGAGATTATGATTACTGTAATCGGAAATGAGTTGTTGATAATTGAGATGTGATTATAGATGGAAGGGATCAGACAGGAGATGCTGGAAAGAAGTTGGAAATATGGGCGAGGAAAAGACCTCGCGCATATGCGCGACCCTGCCGAGCGCATATGCGCGAGGCAGGCAAAACACCTCGCGCATATGTGCGATATGGATCCGCGCATGTGCGCGAGGGTACCCTAGAGTTGTGAAGAATGGAAAAAGGACCTCGCGCATATGCGCCGAATGATGGCGCGAGTTGCTGTGATACTACGCGCGAGTTGCTGTGATACTACGCGCCGAGACTTAGTGTCTCGCGCATATGCGCAAGACGTGTTGTATCAAGGAGTGAGCCACGTTTTGTAGGCATGCATGGATATATATATACTTTCATTCCTTAAGCTGAGAAACAAGAGGAAAAGAAACGGAGGGCCAGGGAATTTCCAAATTCTTTCGAAGAGTTTAATTCGATTTGTGAGAAATCCGACAGTCTGATTATGAATCCGACTTCAGTATTGTGTTCTTATCGATGCAGGCTACAACTGGACGTAAGTTTTGTTACGTTTTGATATGATTTGAAATTATGATACTGTCAGAAGCAGATATGATTGATATATGTTGTTCTTACGATATCAGACATCGTATAATTGAAACCGGATCGAAGAACAGATACCGTATGAAATTGTTATGAATTTTCAGAGTTGATTTGATTGTGATCAGACGGAATTGATATCAAAATTGTGCTGTTATCGATTATAAGGTGTTGGGGTTAATATCTGATTGATACTGTATTGCTGGGTATATTGATATTATTCAGATTTGGATCAGATGAGTTGTTGATTCGTATATACTGATATTGTATTGCCGGTATTGCGAGCTTGTACAGATTTGAAATGATGATCTAGTATTTTGAGATTATGGGTTGTACTGATATTGATTATGAGTCGTGTTATTATATCAGTGATGTTGAGATTGACGGGGTTATTGAGATTGTATTGTATGCCGTCGAAACATCAGTAGATTGATATTAATCAGATTTGCTATTTATTGAGATTGTATCGTTACATAGTTGACATTGATTAGATTATGTCTTGATTTGAGTATTGATCAGAACATGTCTTGAATTGAGTTGTATATTGACACGGTGTATTCGATATTATCATTACCAGATTGAGTATGGACAAAATGGAATTCGAGATTTGACTTCGTCAGAGCGAGAAGAGAAAGGTATACATTGATGTTGTTGCGGGATTGCACAACTCGAGTTAGATTCGACTTGAGTTTTCCAAAATCACATACTGAACTATCATTGCCTCGATATGTTGCAATGTTTGAGATTGTTATGCTTATTTTATTGAATTATACTTAAGCAGATATTATGAGTAGAGTCTTTAAATGATGTGTCTGATAGGTTGGCAGAATATGCCAAGTCTTTGGTAGCCCTGCCAAGATACCGGACGTTTTGTCATATTGATATGGCATAAGAGTAGAGCAACTCCTATTGCAGTTATTCGATATAGAGACAGGACCAAAGTCCGTAAAATGAACGTACAGCCACCACGATCGGGAGAGTAGGTGGGAGATTGTTGCATTCTTATTCAGATCGGGATCCCTAGATTAGAAAAGAGTGGAGTCAGAGTTTATGAGTCAAAGATTGTGAATCAGAGTTGATTTACAGTTTGGTAACGTTTTATGTTTTCAGATTGAATACATGTTATTGATATCTATTTCATGTCTTTATATTTGTTTATATGATTGCATGTTTACATGATTTATACTGGGATATATTATCACCGGAGTCATCCGGCTGTTATCTTGTTTGTATGTGTGCATGACAACATGTGGGATAGGTTCAGGGTCAAGATGCTGATGAAAGATTACAGTTTAGCGTGGAGATCCGGGCTTAGAAGTAGAATAGGATTCAGCACTTGATGTATAGTGGTTGAACCCTAGTTTGAGAAGAAGACATGTAGTACAAGACTTGTACTTTTATAATTACATGTATATTAGACTGATTTCATTATGTTTCCGATGTTGTATTGTAAAAAAAAAATTTAGACCCTGTGTATTTAATTGATTTAATTATTCTCAAAAATGATTAAGAAATGAATTAGCGTCCGGGTCCGCACAACAGGTGGTATCAGAGCCTTAGGTTCCTTAGCCTGAGATAGAAAAGGGTGAGCGGGATAGATTGAGTCCTTTTTCCTTGCTTACTTATTGATACTAGCATGAGAATATTGTATTGTTATTATACTTATGTTCTATGCTAGCATGAAAGCATGTTTTATTGCTTTGAAAGTACATGTTTACTTGATTTATTTAGTAATTGAAATGTGTACTTGTAAAGAATGAATCAGAACCGATTTTGGATCATCAGTAAGATGATTAGAGGAGGACTGAAACAGGTTTGTTGTATTTGGTTACTTATTCCTTTGGTAATTAGATAAACCTCCTCGAAGAATTCGAGAACCGGGTAGTACTTCGAGTTGTCAGATAGATGTGTAAGAAACTCCGATGGAACCAATGTTGAAGAGAATTCAGTCTTTCCAACCGCCGATTTTGAAGGGCACTGAGACATCAGATGATTGTGAGAGTTGGCTAGATCAGATAGGAATGCTGTTTGATTCGCTTGATTATCCATATGAATGTAGAATTAAACTGATTAGGCATCAGTTACACGAGGTCGCCAAGAGTTGGTGGATCGCAACCAAGGAAGCCTTAGAACAGCATGGTACAGTGATTTTGTGGAAAATCTTCAAAGCTGAGTTTTATAAAAGATTTTTCCCAGAATCGTACCGACAGGACCAGAGTACAGAGTTTACCAATTTGAAACAGGGCTAACTGAATATGGAAGAATATGTTGCAAAATTCTTTACTTTACTATGTTTTGCGCCTCATATGGTTGGGAATGATGAAGCTCTAACTGATCAGTTCATCAAGGGATTGAATACTGAGATATCTGCATTGGTAAATGTGGAGCGACCTCATAGTTTTGTTGATGCTTTGAACAGAGCAAAAGAAGCTGAGGCAAGTTTGATCCAACAACGAGGAAAGTCGTATGTTGTTCAACCACAGAAAACGCAATTTCCTCTCATATTTGATAGCGGCAGTACTAGTGGTGGAAAGAAAGATCCTCTGAAGACTCGAAAGAAACACTTTAAGAAGTTAGGGAGCGGTTCATCTAGCTCCAGTGGTTCTAGCCAGACTTATACCGGAGTCTATTGCAGAACTTGTGGTGGAAGACATCTCACAGAGCAATGTCGAGGTGTGATTGGTAGTTGCCATATCTGTCGACAGCAAGGACATTTTGCTAGAGTTTGTCCACATAGAGGTTCCCGAAGATCTCAGGGAGCAGAGTCATCTGGAGCAGTGGCTCAGACAGATAGACGAGTATCTACTGTCCACTCCTTCCAGACATCACCGACGACTCCTCAGTTACAACCAGGGCTAGGAGGAAGCCAGACGGGTGGCCAGCATCCTCGACAGTAGGCTAGAGCGCAATTGATGATATTGTTGCAGGTAATAACTTTCGGTATGGTTATTTTGCATATGTATTGATAGATACGAATGCATTCCATACGATTATTTTTGAATGAATTGCACGGATATATGCTTTGTTTATTGAGTTATTATCTGTTGTAGTATTGCTCTCTTTTTCGTTGGGGAGAGGTTTTGTATTAGTGACATCTGTTAGACATTGTATGCTACAGTAGGACAAAGATGAGATTGAGTTAGATTGCATTGTACATGAGCTGTCTGATTTTGACTGCACTATTGATATTGATGCGCTGACCAAGTACAGAGCTACCGTTGATTATTTCCAGCAAATTGTGAGATTCAGATCAGATATGGCTGACAAACGGAAATCTTACGGTAGGGATTCTAGATCTAGAATTCCTTTGATATCGGTGATGTTAATGACTTGATTATTATAGAAAGGAACGTAGGGATTCCTTATGTATTCAGTTGACATACTGAAATCAAGCCTCTCATGGGCTGATTTTCTAGTGGTATATGAAATTGCTGATGTGTGCATAGAGGAGATGTAAGAATTAATTCTAGTCAGAAAGATAGATTCCAGCATTGAATGAATGCCAGGTTCTGTTCTTATTTCTAGAACTCTGTACAGAATGACACTGATTGAATTGAAAGACTTGAAAGACCAGTTAGAAGATTTCTAGCCGAAAGTTACATATGATTGAGTATTTCTATTGGGGATGCCCCAGCTATGGTTGTGGGTTGACGAACCCTATGTTTAGAAGTATTCTGATGATTTTATGCTCGTTTTATCTATGATTATTTCATCTATGAGATCCTGAGATATTTGAAGCATATGACTGATCAGATCGAACATTTGAAAATTATATTGAATATTCTGAAAATTGAAATGTTGTATACAGAAACTGTTGAGATGTGAATCTCGGCCGAGATAGATTGTATTCGGAACCTGTTAGATCCGAAGATAGTATATCGGTTAATCTTAGCACAGTTGAAGTCGTAATCAGTTGGATGAGACCGATAACATTGTCAACAATTACAGTTTTATGAGTTTAGCAGATCAGTGTCGATGAGTGATGTTTCGAATCTGATTGAATATTGTTGTTATTCTGAATTCGTGTTTGAAACAGATAGTAGACAGTGAAGAATTTATATTGTGCTGGCTGAATCAGAACTGATTTTGGAAATTAAAACGGTTCAAAAAATTGATCAGAATGTTCAGAACTCGATTTCAATGATCAGAGCAGGGTACCGATCAGAATATCAGGTTTGTAACAGTGTGTTATATGGGAGTAACCGTCTTATTGTGTTAAATATTTCAGATTTGAAACGACAGATAGTGTCAGAAGTGTAGAGTAGTCGATTCCATAGTTGTCCTGATGGCAGAAAAATGTACAGTGATTTGAAAAGACAGTTTTTGAGAAAAACAAATGAAATCAGATATTACAGAATTTGTATCGAAATGTCTGAAGTGCCAGCAGGTAAAGACAGAAAGATAGAAACCCAAGGAATTATTATAGAGCTTGTTGATTCCTGAATGGAAAGGGGATCACAATTCCCCGGATGTCGTGATGAAGCTACCGAAATCTTCCCGAGGTAGTGATGTTGTGGGGATCCGGACGCTAATCATACTCTTAATCATTATTAGGACAATTTAATCAATTATAATAAACAGGGTCTAATTTTTTTTTTTTGAAATGCTGAATGTAATGGGATTCAATCTAATATATATATCAGTATTAAAGTACAAGTCTTGTACTATATATACAATCATTTAACTAAGGGTTAACAACAAAATGTCAAGTGTCCAAACCCTATCTCTAATCCAAGTCCGTAGTCTCCACTCTAATCACGATCTATCTTCATCTCCTCGACCCTGAACCTGTCCCACCTGTTGTCATGCACACATACAAACACGACAACAGCCGGATAACTCCGGTGAGAATAAAATCCCAGTATAAATCAATGAAACATGCAATCATATAAACAATGTAAAAGCATGTAACAAATATCAGTAACATGTATCAAATCTGAAGCATAATCAATATGAAATCGTAAATAAAACTCGTGACTCAACGACTCAGACTAGACTCAATCCTTGTCTAGGGATCCCGATTTCCAGACGTTGGTATTCCTATATCGAACATCAGTAATAGAAGAAAATCCAATTCTATGCACTTCGATATAACCAAACATCCGGTGTCATGACCTATCCGTCACAGACTGTGGCACTATCGCCAATTCACTATCTTGTGACAACGTGCAATGTGCCAGTGACAATTCAATCACTATCGGCACTGATGTCACAAGATCACTCGACTAATACATGCTTTCTATACATTCATAGAACAAGCATCTCAAGTCAAATCAATGAACATAATAATAATAAGTATGTGATTTAGGGAAACTCAAGTATATCCTACTCGAGTCGATCTCCCAATACCACATTGACTTATACCTTTGTCTTCTCGATCTGACGAAGTCGAAGTCTCGAAGTCAAATCTGTCCATATCAAATCTGAAATGATAATATCGAATAAACTGTGTCAATATACAACTCAATTCAAGATTTGTTCTGATCAACACTCAAATCAAGACATAATCTGATCAATGTCAACGATACAACGATACAATCTCAGTCCATGACGAATCTGATTAATATTAATCTACTGATGTTTCGACGGCATAACAATCCAATCTCAATAACCCCCGTCAGTTTCAACATCACAGATATAATAACACGAATCATAATCAATATCAGTACAACCCATAATCTCAAATCTGTATAATCTCGCAATACCGTCGATACAATATCAGTATATACGAATCAACAACTTGTCTGATCCAAGTCTAAATAATATCAATATACTCAGCAATACAATATTAGTCAGATATCAATCCCAACACCTTATAATCAACAACAACACAAATCTGATATCAATTCAACCTAATCACAATCAAATGAACTCTGAAAATTCCTAACAATTTCATACGGTATCTGTTCTTCGATCCGGTTTCGATTATACAATGTCTGATATCGCAAGAACAACATATATGAATTCTATCCGATTCTGGCAATACCATAATTTCAAGACATATCGAAACGTAGTAAAACTTACGTCCAGTTGTAGCCTGCGTCGATAGAAACTCAATACTGTACTCGGATTTTAAATCCAACGGTTTGATCTCATAAAATCACAATTTCACCAGAATTCTATTTCCTTCTTCTTTTTCGTTTTCTGAAGAGTAGAATACATATGCGTATATATATATATATATATATATACATACACGTTGCATGCTGAAGACAAGTGGTTCATCCCCCATACTGCACGTCTCGCGCATATGCGCAACCACCGTCGACGCATATGCGCGAGACCTTCGGGTCTCAGCGTTTAGTTCTCGGCAGCTCGCGCATATGCGTGCCCCATTGTCGCGCATATGTGCGAGACCTACTGTCTCGGCGTAATACAACTCGCGCATATGCGTGTTTCTACGCCGCGTATGTGCGCCAAACTCTCTGGACTCGATATTCATCTTATGCACAGCTCGCGCATATGCGCGCCCATATCTCGCGCATATGCGCTAGGTCTCCTGCCACCCACGCGCATACGCGCGGCTCCTTGTCGCACATATGCGCGACGTGTTCTGTCCTCGCACATATTCAGGGTTTCCATACGTCTTTCCTATCTATTTCTGGTCTGATCATTTCCGTTTATAATCACCTCAATTATCACCAAATCATTTCAAATTACGGTAATCTAATTCTCGGGCCTTACATTTCTCCCCCCCTAAGATACGATTTCGTCCTCGAAATCTCAGGCAATCAACTAGTATATCACAGGTAATCATATCAGATACCAGATCAGATACAAGAAGGAGATATGTGTAAAAGCTTAAAAAAAACTCATTTCAACAGAACAATTTTGGGATTCATATTTTGTCTCTCAAGTAGCTTCTTCGATATTCTAACAACTCCATTGAACTTTCACCAGCAGAATAGTCTTCATTCTGAATTATCTTTCCTTTACCGATTCTAATTTTACTCTGGAATAATACTTCAAGAAATATAATATCATAATATAACTCGAAGTAACTCTAATAAAATCAATCTCAAAATACTGGCTATACAACATCCCGTATATACCAATCAGTAGCTCATAACAAATCAACATCAACAGCTGTTATCAAATTTTTCTAATTCCAGTTAATATAATATTCAGTCTTCTGCCTCAAATATCAATGGTCATCTTCTGACATTGGCATATCTAGTCTGTCTATTCTAAGCTGTCTTCATTTTCTTTTGAATCAGCTTCACTTCCTCAGTTGTATCTCTAATCATATCAGGTCCAATCTCAAGAACCTTAGAGATATCATCTCAATAAAGAGTGAATCTGCACTTCTTAACGTACAACGTCTCAAATGGTACCATCTCGATATTCGTTTGATAGCTGTCGTTGTACGAAAACTCCCGACATGGCATAAATCATGCTAACTAGTGCTAAAATAAAGCTCTAGCACTCCAAGCATATTTTCTAAAATCTGGATAATCCACTCTGACTGTCCGCCAGTCTGTGAATGATATGCAATAATCATATATAATCTTATACCCACTATTGATGTACACTTTGCCAACCGTGCAAAGTCAACCAAAATCATGGTCTGATATAATCAACTCTCGACATTCTGTGTAATCTAATCACTTTTCTGACAGAAATTTCAGTAATAAAATCATATTTGTACGTTTTTATGTACGAGTTAGCACTCGCAGACTGGGTCACCCTGTCATTCCTAACTCAATCAATACTCAATCCCGGAAGTATTGCAGTAGCTTTGTCACGATATCCCTGGAAATATAATCCCCTTCCCTATTCAGGAATCGATAAGCTATATAACCAATCTCCTGGTTTCATTCTTTCTGTCTTCATCTATCGGCAATTCAGACAATTCAGTACAAATTTTGCCACATCTAATCTCACCTGTTTCTATCAAAACTGTCTTTTCAGACTATCATATATCTTTCTGCTATCAGGATGAATACTGAATCAACTCTTGTGTATTTCTGACAACATTAAATATTTCAAATCCGAAATATCTGGTACAACTGATTGGTTATTCACATACCTGATATTCTGATCGATACCTTGCTCTGACTATCGATATCAAATTCTGCCCATTCTGATCAACTTTCTGAACTGTTTCAACTTTCAAAATCAGTTCTGGTTTGGTTTAAACGGTATCGAGTCTCAACTTTATACGATATGTATCACATGCTGCTCCCAGAAAATAATAATTCTCAATCAGATTTAAACAACAGTCAGATATAATAGCCTGCTGACTCATGCAACTACAAGTTTCTGACAATGATATCAGTCTCGGCCAACTGATCGCGGTCTCAACTGTGCTAGAATCAATAGATATATCATCTTCAGATATAACAAACCCTGAACACAATCTGTCTCAGTCAAGATGCACATTTCAACAGTTGCTGCATACAACTTTCCAGTTCCCAGAATATTCAATACAATACTCAGATATTCAACAAAAGCAATCATAATCTTCGAATATACAAGAATACCATAGATAAATAAATCAGAAAATTATCAAATATTCTGAACACATAGTTTATCAACTCACCACTATAGCTGATACATCCCTAATGAGAAACATTCAATCAGATGTAATGCAAAGGCCCGTATTTCGTATTCATATTCTAGCGGAATTATTAAAAATTTTCTAAATAAATAATTATCTTGCCTCATTTATCAAATAAACATCTAAATAATTTTAAATTTTAAAAAAATAACAGCGGAAGTCAACATTGTGTTTCCAACAACAACTTAAAATAATCCAACATAATAAAATTTAGTTTGAACGATAAAAGGTGCATAAACTAAAACGTGAGGTCCTCGGGTTTACTGCTGCTGCCCCAAAAGAGCTCACTGGTCCCCGCCCGCAGTCTCGACCTCATCAATACCTACAACAATCAAGTCTAGTGAGTCTAAAGACTCAACATGTATATATTGTGAATAACAAGTAAATATATCATAAAATCGCATGCAACGTAAAAATATGGTATCGTAAAGCGCATGGTGAAAATCGTATCATGAATAATTATAACTACGTGCATATCTGAAAATCGTACGTAAAAGCTTTGCTCAATAGAGCTCTGTCATATCATATCATAATTTTCTGGTAGAGATAATGTTTCTAAGCAAGTGGCCCATAACATAACGTGAGCGCCTGATCAGACTAAACCACAGTATACTGGGCGGTAGAGATCACCACAGCCCTTGGACTGGATATCTGTACCCATACATAATCGTAAACCGATCGTAAGTCACCGGGTGGAGAGGTCCTCGGTTGCACCTACCGACTTCCAAACCCATAAGCATAAGGTGGCCACAAGACATATAGCATATATCTCAAAAATAAACATTTTATAATTTTATGCACGTAATATAATTATAACCTTATTTTTACCGGATGAGTTGGATCGTTCCCAGGCTTGCTGCGACTTAATTCTAATATGTGACACATGCAATAAATCTTAACTTGACAAAAACATAACAATCGAACTAAAAACAAGACGAATAGAACCAATAACTTGATTTTTAATCATGGCTTCGTACCAACCCGAACCAACATTAAACCGACATTTAACAATGATTAAAATACCCCAAACATACTGAAAAATAAGCATAATGACTATAAAACACGAAAATGGGTGAAAGGAATCCAAAAACATAAAACGCTCTTTCGAGAGTCATTTTGGTACCTTTCACCGTAAATTCTCGTACGACCTCTAAACTCGACCAAATCACGAACGGCCAAAAACATGACTTTCCTAACTCATTGAGGTACTGTTCAGTCCAAGGCCATTGGCTAAAAGCCAACAAGAACTCAAACAAGCACTAAAACCGAACAGCAAGTTGCTGTCAAATTACAGCAGTGGCAACTTGTGTGTTTGTGAGGTGAACTCTGAAATTTAATGACCAATGGCTTGAACCACTGCCCAAGGACTCTTACCAACATCCTAAGGTATGGCTTGGACCATGGATAAGGGCTAAAAGCCAACCACAACCCAAGCAAATACCTAGGACACCGAAACATACCAACCGAGAACTCAATCCTGTGCAATGAGATGTATCGAATTGTTCTATTGTCTTGTGTCGTTCCAGTGGCCATTTGATTGACCATGGCTCAATCTAAACATGATGAAGTGTTGTATGAACCATGGCTATGGGCTACAAGTCAACCACAACCCATCCCAACACCTCAAAACCGAAGTTAATCACACAAACCAGAAACAGAAATTTTCGAGTGATGTTTCTGTTGCTGTTTTAAAATCAGATGGAACCATGATCTAAGCTTTGAAAGGATACTTTGGTCACGTCCTAGACATGATAAGGAAGGGTTCTAACCATGGCTAAAGTCCCTAGGACAGCCATGATTCGAACTCACTCCTTAACCAACCAACAGAGAAAAACGTGATTCAATTTTGCACTTATGAAGAACTTGCTGTCATTTCTTTGTTCTTGAGTGTATGGACCTAAACAATTGAACAAAAAGCACTATAACACTTTCTAAATTATGCCTGGAAGCAGCCTTGGTTGCCTGGAAACGAACCACATCCTGAAACCACAAGAAACATCTCAAACGAAGACATAAGCCAATGGAGAGAACCTGCGCAGATTTTATTTTTTCGAAATTGTTGCTGTCAAATTTTGTTTTGCCTCATGAATCTTGAACATATAATGTTTTAAAATATCTATAGGACTTGAATGAAGAGAAAAGAAACAACATATACATGCCTGGAATTTGTTTTGAAAAAAAAACGACAATACGACGCGACGGAACGAAGTTAGATTTCTTTCTTTGTTTCTGCTGCTGAATTCATGATCCTAAGCTTCTGGTTTTCTGCTAATTTCGAAGATAAGGGTATAGGAAATGTTGGTGATAAAGGTGAATGTTCAAGGGGTGTTAAAGGTGTCATTATATGCCTTTATTTTGGGAGTTACAAGTCAAGAAGTGGGATGGTTTGAAATGGCTGACCATTTCCTTTGCTGCCGTTGATTTACGCTTGTTTTTGCTGCATGTTCTCGTTGGTTTACTAGGTAATTAGTTGAAGGAAATTATGTGAATTATAATATTTGAATTTACTAATAGCTATTGAATTAAAGGTGAGACAGTTTATTCATTTTAAAGGCCATTGAGGTGGCTTGAATGAGGAGTTATCACACCTTCAAAATGGCTTGACCGAAACGTATTACTACTTTTTGACATGGTATAATATTGTTTTAGTCTCACATTTTAAATGCTTAAGGTTTAATACCCCCATTATATTTTCTAGTGAATTAACAATTTCATTTAGGATAAAATCTTGCATAGCATACATGACCTCAAATTTAAATGTTTAAATGCTATGTTTAAATTTCTTGAATATATTTGACCTTTATTAATTCACCCCCATTTGTTTACATATTTTATTTAAGCTTTAATTAAATATTAACCTAAAGAATTCATTTAGTAACTTAGCTCTAATTAATTTAATAAATCCTAAAACATTCTTTTTCTTTAAATTAAAATATTCCTTGACTTACATTAAATTTAGGAATATTTTCTTATTATTAATCTTATCTCTAATCTCCAAACTCCGGTCCGGCCTCGCGTAAACGTCTATCTTTAAAATAAATAATCATGACTTAAAATTATTAAAATAATTCAAACACTTCATATTTATATAAAATATTCATTTTTTAATTTAAATAGTAGCAATTATGCATGGCTTATACGTAATCTGATTTTCGGGTTCTACATGTAACTCTCGTTTAATGAATCTGCTATCCGATCTTTCAAATCTTTCAATTCAATCAATATCATTCGGTACGAAGTTCTAAAAGTAATAACAGTACCTGATATCAAGTCAAGACTGAAATCAATCTTCCTGATTAAAGGCAAACCCGGAAGTTCATCTGAGACGACTTTAGCACCTCTCCTGTCACTGGCAAATCAGTCAATGATACACTCCATCTTAGTAAATCAACTAATATATATAAGGAATCACTCCATTCCTTTCGATAATCATCGAGTCATAAACCTCATATACATTAAAGGTATTCTAAATCCAGAATTCTTATCGTACCATGTTCATTCTTTTGCCATTTCAGGTCCGAATCTTACCATTCACTGGAAATAATCTGCGATAACTATGTACTTGGCCAACACATCAATATCAATAATGCAGTCAGAATCAAATAACACCAAGTACTATATCATATAACTCAATCTCATATCTGTCATACTGTAGCATACCAAATCTAACAGATGTCACTGATACAATACCTCTCCCAAACAGAAAAGAGATCAATACTACAACATATAATAACTCAATACTCAAGCATATATCCATGCAATTCATTCAGAAATCATATACAGGATGTACTAAAATTTCTCAATACGTACACGAAATAACCATAAAGGAACAGTTAACTGCCACTATAGAATCAAGTGCATTCCGGGTCTGTTCCCCGGTCACTGCGACCAGATCCCTCTGCTCCCTGGAATCTTCGGGAACCTCGCTGTGGACATATTCTAGCAAAGTGTCCTTGCTGTCGACAGATGTTACAACTACCAGACACACCTTGTCATTTCTTTGTGAGATGTCTTCCTCCACAGGTTCTACAATACACTCCGGTATAATTCGGGCTAGAACCACTTGAGCTAGATGAACTGCTCCCTAACTTCTTGAACTGCTTCTTTCGAGCTTTCAACTGTTCTTTCTTTCCACTACTGCTGCTACCAATTTTGATTCTGGGAGGCAGTTGCTGTGGTCTCGGTGTTGGAAGAACATACGAAGCTTCCTTTTGTCTCATCAGAACTGTTTCTGCTCTTTTGGCTCTATTCAGAGTATCAGCAAGATTATTTGGTCGTTTTACATTTACCAATGTACGTATCTCCGGATTCAATCCCTGGATGAATTGATCAAATACAGCTTCATCGTTCCTAGCCACGTGAGGGGCAAAACGTAGCAAGGTAAAGAACTGGGCCAAATACTCATCAATATTCAACTGACCCTGTCTCAGATTTGCAAACTCTGCACCTTTATCCTGTCTGTATGATACGGCGAAGAATCTTTGATAGAATTCAACTTTAAAAATTTTCCATGTAATCATTGGACCACGCTGTTCTAAGGCTTCTTTGGTTACCAGCCACCAACTCCTTGCGACTTCCCGTAACTGGTGCCCAATTAGTTTAACTCTACAATCATCTGTGAAACCAAGAAATTCAAATAGCATTTCTATATCCTCTAACCAATTCTCACAATCGACTGGCGTCTCAGTAGCCTTCAGAATTGGCGGTTGAAACGACTGAAACCTCTTTAACTGTGTTTCCATCAGAGTTTCTGACACATCCATCTAATTAGTCGAAGTACTACCTCGTTCTGGAATTTTTCGAGGAGGTATATCTGGTTACCACAAAATTTAGCAATCACATGAGATAAATCCGTCTCAGCCCCTTTCTGATCAGCTTACCTCTGACCAAGAATGGGTTCTGATTCATTTTCAAATAATACACATTAACAAATCAACTCAGATATTCAAGTAACATGTAGTTTCAAAAACAGTAAAAACATACTGCAATATTAGCATATACAATGTAATTCAACATTATAATAAATCACATGCTAGCAATCACATGCAAGGAAAGAAAATTCATTCTACCCCGCTCACTATCTTCTATCTCAGTCTCAAAAACCTACAGTTCTGGACCTATAGCTCTGATACCACCTGTTGTGGGGACCCGGACGCTAATCATACTCTTAATCATTATTAGGACAATTTAATCAATTATAATAAACAGGGTCTATTTTTTTTTTAAATGCTGAATGTAATGGGATTCAATCTAATATACATAATCAGTATTAAAGTACAAGTCTTGTACTATATATACAATAATTTAACTAAGGTTTAACAACTAAATGTCAAGTGTCCAAACCCTATCTCTAATCCAAGTCCGTAGTCTCCACTCTAATCACGATCTATCTTAATCTCCTCGACCTTGAACCTGTCCCACCTGTTGTCATGCACACATACAAACACGACAACAGCCGGATAACTCCGGTGAGAATAAAATCCCAGTATAAATCAATGAAACATGCAATCATATAAACAATGTAAAAGCATGTAACAAATATCAGTGACATGTATCAAATCTGAAGCACAATCAATATGAAATAGTAAATCATAATCGTGACTCCACGACTCAGACTAGACTCAATCCTAGTGTGGGGACCCGGATGCTAATCCTGTTCTTAATCATCATTGGGACTAATTAATCAATTATAAAACAGGGTCTAAATTTTTTTTAAAATGCGGAACGTAGTGAAATAAAACATATATACATCTCAGTATAAAAGTACAAGTCCTGTACCACATACATTTATTCAACTAAGGGTTAACAGCTAATATCACGTGTCTAACCCTATCTCTAATCCAAGTCCGGAGCCTCCGCTCTAATCACGATTTCTCTTCATCTCCTCAACCCTGAATCTGTCCCACCTGTTGTCATACACACATACAAAACAAGACAACAGCCGGATAATTCCGGTGAAAATAAATCCCAGTATAAACAATGTAAACATGCAATCATAAAAAAACATATACAAAAGAATATAACAAGTATCATTCACATGATCTAAAACTGTAAATCAACTAGTCCTCAGTCACAGACTCGACTAAAAAAACGCGTCGTCTCAGACTCGACTCAACTCTAACCTAGGGATCCCAATGTCTGGATATTGATAATTATATCGAATCTCAGTCGATAGGAATGAATCAACCCTAAACGACATCGATATAATTCATATATCTAGTGTCTGTGCGAAACAGCCACAGAATTGACGAATCAGTCAAGGATTAAATCGAATCAGCCAATAACTAGACGAATCAGCCAGTAATTAAGCGAATCAGCCAAAGTTTAGACGAATCAGTCGATAACTAGATGAATCAGCCAATAACCAGACGAATCAGCCGGTGACTAGGCGAATCAGCCAACGACTAAACAATCAGTAGTCAATACATGCAGTGGCTATAAATCAATAGACTACAAACATCAATCTCATCAATTACAAATATCAATGCAATAAACTTAGTATGTGATTTAGGGAAACTCGAGTCAAACCTCACTCGAGTTGTGCAATCCCAACTCCACATTAATTTATACCTTTCGTCGCACAATCTCTATCGATGTCGAAGTCTTGATGTCAAAGTCGCCAATACAAAATCTGAAATGGCATCATCAATGTACATTCTATCAAGCTCTAGTACATCTCAATACACATAGGAATCAATATTTCATTTCAATGCATTTCGACGGCATAACGACGGATTCTCAATATACCGATCAACTCATATAACATAATCAATATCAACAACTCATAATCTTCATCATAAACATATATAACTTCTGAAATCTGCATATCTCATTTCGATACATGCTGAAAATCATAACAATGTCATATGCTATCATTTTCTCGATCCGGTTTCGATTATACTATGTCCAACATGTCAAGAACACATACTAACAACCAATATCTGATTTCCCCAACATCTCAACTTCAAAGCATGTTGAAAGTGAACAATACTTACATCCTCTTGTATCCTTTGATGTAAGGAACACAATTATGAAATCAGATTGAAAATCAGATGGCTAATTCTTTCACAACTCAAAGTTTACTATGAAGAAAGCTTGAGGGAATTTCTGAAGTTCTCTCGATTCCCAGCTGCTGGAAGGAATGGAAATGAAGACACATACAATATATATGCATGGCAAAGACAAGTGTTATTATTTTTCAATAACCACGTTGCACCGCGGGTGCGGTGGCTTCTTGACCGCGGGTGCGGTCTGCTCTCAGCAGCCCTATCCAAAATGCAGAGCCATCGACCGCGGGGGCGCTCTGGTTGACACCGCGGGTGCGCTCAACCAACTGTAGCAGCACCGCGGGTGCGCTGCCTTTGGAACCGCGGGTGTGGTGTTGCTACTGTAATTCTTCCATATTTCATGAGCCATAACCGCGGGTGCACTGCTTAATCTCAAGTAATCAATTCAGACATATCAGAAGGAATGTATACAGAGTTTAAATCAAAAACTCATCTCAATGAATCCATTCTGAAATCTTAATCTCATATCAGATTCTGTCTTTTAAGGAATATTTCTAATTGTTCCGTTGACTTTACTGTATATGCAACAGTAGAATATTCTTCATTCTAAATTTGCTTCCTCTCACGGATCTCTGCTTCCAGACCGAAGTAGTCATTCAAGAAGAACAAAATCATAATACCACTCGAAATAATTCTGACAGAATCAATCTCACAATATTGGCTATACAACATCCGTATATACCAATCAACGGCTCATACCAAATCAATATCATTAGCGGATATCAAATCTGTTTATCACAGTCAAGGATATATTAAATCTTCGGCCCCAAATACCAATCGTCATCATCCGACGTTGGCGTATTAAGTCTGTCTGGTCTGAGTTATCTTCATTCTCTTCTGAATTAGCTACCTTTTCTTTGTCATATCTCTGACCGTATCAAATCTTATCTCAGATATCTCCGAGATATTATTCTTATGCCAAAGAAATCTGCAGTACTTACTATACAATGTCTTATCTGCAACTATTTCATTACTCTTCTGATGGATATTATCATACTATAATTCATAGGATGACAATATGTCATATTAACTAGTGCTAGCATCCAGCACTGCCACTCCCTGGATATCTCTCAATATCCGGATAGTACACTCTGGCTATCTGTCAGTCGGTGGATAATATATGAATGAGTTTATGGTATGTTCTGCCACCACTACAAACTCAATCAAAATCCAAAATCTGATATAATCTACTCCCACATTCTGATCAATTTGACCATTTCTTTGACATCGATCTTTGTCATCTGGTCATGTTTGTACGTCATCTTGTACAAACTAATAGATATAGATTGAACAATCTGTCAATCACAATCATATCATATCACAATCTGGAATGTATTGCAGTAATTTTATTACGAAATTCATCGAAATATACTCCCCATGTCTAGTCCAAAATATAGCAATTCTGTCATAACTCTTCTGATTTCTATCTTTCTATCTTCATTTATTGGCGGTTCAGACATTTCAGTACAATTCTGCCAACATTTCAGCATAAATTCTGCCATAACTGATTTAATATGTCTATATCAAAACTATCTGTTCGAATTATCACATACTTTCTGTTACCTGAACGACTACTGAATCCATTTCTGTGCGCTTCTGATCCTATTTGTCATTTCCCATTACGAACTATTTGGTATAAACAATCAGTTAATAATATAAATTAAAGAAAAATACCTACCTGGTATTCGGTTCTGATTATCGATATCAAATTCTGTTGTACAATTCTGAAACATTTGACATCACAAGATAATCATTCTCATACCGTAAAATCACATATCTGTCACTCTGATCGATGCTCTGTTCTGATTATTGAAATTAAGCTCTGAACATTCTGATTATATTTCTGATCTACTGAAATTCTCGAATTCAACTCTGATTCGGATTGAACTGTATATAATCTCAACGGTTCACATTGATCTGTATCAAATACGGCTGTAAAAATATAACAATACTCAGGCAGACACAAAATAACAATCGTATACGAAAATCTGTCAATTCAGACCAAACATAAATTTCTGACATTTCTGACATTTCTGCTCTTTCTGATATATGTATTAGTCTTATCTACTGATCGTGATCTCAACTGTGTAAAAATCAATCGGTATACTAACTTCAGATATCGCATATTCAGAATACAATATGTTTCAAGCAGGATTCATATCTGAATAATTTCTGTATATAATAATCGCAGTTCTCAGAGTATTCAATACAATCTTCAGATATTCGATTCAGTCAATCAGATGATGTACGTATATCAAGCTATCATAGATACAACAAGCATGAAATCATCATAATATCTCTGAACATACTGAAACATGCCAAAGAGAACATTAAATCAGATGTAACTCCTGGTCGGTACTCTTCTACTGATCTTTCAATTCTTTCAGTGTCATTCTGTACATTTAATATCATTCTGTACTGAATTCTAAAACACAATCAGTACCTGGTATCAATTCAATTCTGAAATCTATCTTAATACAAAACAATTCTGGAATCTTATCTGGCAGACATCAGCCAACTCGTACATCGCTGGCAAATCTGCCAATGCTAGGCTCGATTTCAGTATGTCTACTGAATACATAAGGATGCCATCTGCTCCTTTCTGTAATAATCGAGTCATAGACAATACCGATATCCAAGGAATTCTAAATCTAGAATCCTTACCGAGGGATTTCTACTCATCATTCCTATCTGGTCTGAATCTTATATTTTTCTGGCAGGAATCTACAATAATTCTGTACTTGTTCAGCATATTAATATCAATAATGCGGTCAAATCAGAATTACAAGTACGTCATAACCTAACTCAATCTCATTCTTATCCTACTGTAGTATACGATATTTTACAGAATTCACTGATATAAAAACTCTCCCTAACCGGTAAAGAGATACACTACAGTAGATAAAGACTCAACAGGTAATGCATGACTCAATGCAAATCGTTCAAGAATAAACGTATGGGAAGCATCCGTATTTATCAATACAAAAGCAGGATAACTACATCAAGAACAGTTACCTGCAACATCATCATCTGGTGCTTCCTGAGCCTGCTCCTCGGTCAAAGCAAATACTCTGGCCTGCTGTCTAGGAGGCTGGCCAACTGTTTGGCTTCCTCCTGGCCTCTGCTGTGACTGAGATGGTGCTGGCTGAAATAAAGGAACAGCAGCTGATCATCTACTCCACTGTGCCGCTGATCCAGATGATTCGGCTCCCTGGAATCTTTGAGAACCCTTCTGTGGACACACTCTGGCAAAATGTCCCTGTTGTTTGCAGAAGTGGCAACTACCAAGTACTCCTTGGCATTGCTCAGTGGAATGTCTCCCTCCACAATTTCCGCAGTAAGTCCCGGTATAACTCTGCTTGGAACCAGTGGAGCTAGAAGAACTGCCGCCAGACTTCTTAAACTGCTTTCCTCTAGCCTTCAGAAAATCTTTCTTTTCACCACTTCTACTATCACTCTCAAATCGGGGAGGTGGTTGCTGTGGTCTCAGTGCGGGAGGAATATCTGCAGCTCCTCTCTACCTTATCAGGCCCGCTTCAGCGCCTTTTGCTCTATTCATGGCATCAGCAAAGTTATTCGGTCGCCCTGTGTTCACCAATGTAAATATATCGGGATTCAAGCCATTGATGAACTGATCAGCAACGGCTCCGTCATTTCCAGCCACATGTGGAGCAAACTTCAATAAGGTAGAGAACTTGGTCATATATTCTTCAATGTTCAGTTGACCCTGTCTCAAATTGGCAAACTCCGCCCCCTTGTCTTTCCTGTATGACACTGGGAAAAATCTTTGATAAAACTCAGTTTTAAATACATCCCAAGTAATAGTCGTACCTCGCTGTTCCAAGGCCCTCTTCATCGTAATCCACCAGTTCTTTGCAACATCAAGCAACTGGTGCCCAATTAATTTAATTCGGCGCTCATCACTGTAATCCAGTGAATCAAACAGCATCTCAATGTTATCTAACCAACTCTCACATTCAACTGATGTCTCAGTACCCTTCAGAGTCGGTGGTTTGAATGACTGAAACCTTTTCAATAACGTTTCCATCGGAGTTGCTGTCACATCCATTGGAGGATTCGATGTGCTACCCAGTTCTGGTATTCTTCGAGGAGGCATATCTGATAATCAAATGGATTAGTACCCCAATCCAATAAACCTGTTTCACTTCAGTTCCCTCCTCCGATCATCTTACTGCTGATCGAGAATCGGTTCAAATTCGTTCCCAATAATACATATTACATAATCAAATCAGATAAGTCAAGTAACATGTATTATATAAAGCAGTAAAACATGCTAGAAATCACATGCCAGGAAAGAAAACTCAATCTACCCCGCTCATTCTCTTCAATCTCAGTCTAAAGGATCTATCGCTCTGATACCACCTGTTGTGGGGACCCGGACGCTAATCCTGTTCTTAATCATCATTGGGACTAATTAATCAATTATAAAACAGGGTCTAAATTTTTTTAAAAATGCGGAACGTAGTGAAATAAAACATATATACATCTCAGTATAAAAGTACAAGTCCTGTACCACAGACATTTATTCAACTAAGGGTTAACAGCTAATATCACGTGTCTAACCCTATCTCTAATCCAAGTCCGGAGCCTCCACTCTAATCACGATCTCTCTTCATCTCCTCAACCCTGAATCTGTCCCACCTGTTGTCATGCACACATACAAAACAAGACAACAGCCGGATAATTCCGGAGAGAATAAATCCCAGTATAAACAATGTAAACATGCAATCATATAAAAACATATACAAAAGCATATAACAATTATCATTCACATGATCTAAAACTGTAAATCAACTAGTCCTCAGTCACAGACTCGACTCAAACAACACGTCGTCTCAGACTCGACTCAACTATAACCTAGGGATCCCAATGTCTGGATATTGATAATTATATCGAATCTCAGTCGATAGGAATGAATCAACCCTAAACGGCATCGATATAATTCATATATCCAGTGTCTGTGCGAAACAGCCACAGAATTGACGAATCAGTCAAGGATTAAGCGAATCAGCCAATAACTAGACGAATCAACCAGTAATTAAGCGAATCAGCCAAAGTTTAGACGAATCAGTCGATAACTAGACGAATCAGCCAATAACCAGACGAATCAGCCAGTGACTAGGCGAATCAGCCAATGACTAAACAGTCAGTAGTCAATACATGCAGTGGCTATAAATCAATAGACTACAAACATCAATCTCATCAATTACAAATATCAATGCAATAAACTAAGTATGTGATTTAGGGAAACTCGAGTCAAACCTCACTCGAGTTGTGCAATCGCAACTCAACATTAATTTATACCTTTCGTCGCACAATCTCTGTCGATGTCGAAGTCTCGATGTCAAAGTCGCCAATACAAATCTGAAATGACATCATCAATGTACATTCTATCAAGCTCTAGTACATCTCAATACACATAGGAATCAATATTTCATTTCAATGCATTTCGACGGCATAACGACGGATTCTCAATATACCGATCAACTCATATAACATAATCAATATCAACAACTCATAATCTTCATCATAAACATATATAACTTCTGAAATCTGCATATCTCATTTCGATACATGCTGAAAATCATAACAATGTCATATGCTATCATTTTCTCGATCCGGTTTCGATTATACTATGTCCAACATGTCAAGAACACATACTAACAACCAATATCTGATTTCCCCAACATCTCAACTTCAAAGCATGTTGAAAGTGAACAATACTTACATTCTCTTGTAGCCTTTGATGTAAGGAACACAATTATGAACTCGGATTGAAAATCAGATGGCTAATTCTTTCACAACTCAAAGTTTACTATGAAGAAAGCTTGAGGGAATTTCTGAAGTTCTCTCGATTCCCAGCTGCTGGAAGGAATGGAAATGAAGACACATACAATATATATGCATGGCAAGGACAAGTGTTATTATTTTTCAATAACCACGTTGCACCGCGGGTGCGGTGGCTTCTTGACCGCGGGTGCGGTCTGCTCTCAGCAGCCCTATCCAAAATGCAGAGCCATCGACCGTGGGGGCGCTCTGGTTGACACCGCGGGTGCGCTCAACCTACTGTAGCAGCACCGCGGGTGCGCTGCCTCTGGAACCGCGGGTGCGGTGTTGCTACTGTAATTCTTCCATATTTCATGAGCCATAACCGCAGGTGCACTGCTTCTTGGACCGCGGGTGCGGTGACTTTACTGTAAAAATGCCCATCTTTCTGTTCGTCAACCGCGGGTACGGTCCTTTCCTTACCGCAGGTGCGGTCTATATTTCATGCACCACTTCATAATCTCATTTAGTGCTTCTCATTACATGTCATGCATACTCATATCTTCCGAATATCACATCAATGAAGACTAATAAATCTCGAGCCTTACACCTAGCCTAGGGATCCCGGTTTCCAGACGTTGGTATTCCTATATCGAACATCAGTAATAAAAGAAAATCCAATTCTATCCACTTCGATATAACCAAACATCCGGTGTTTTGACCTATCCGTCACAGACAGTGGCACTATTGCCAATTCACTATCTTGTGACAACGTGCAATGTGCCAGTGACGATTCCATCACTATCAGCACTGATGTCACAAGATCACTCGACTAATACTTGCTTTCTATACATTCATAGAACAAACATCTCAAGTCAAATCAATGAACATAATAATAATAAGTATGTGATTTAGGGAAACTCAAGTATATCCTACTCGAGTCGATCTCCCATTACCACATTGACTTATACCTTTGTCTTCTCGATTTGACGAAGTCGAAGTCTCGAAGTCAAATCTGTCCATATCAAATCTGAAATGATAATATCGAATAGACTGTGGCAATATACAACTCAATTCAAGACTTGTCTGATCAATACTCAAATCAAGACATAATCTGATCAATGTCAACGATACAATCTCAGTCCATGACGAATCTGATTAATATTTATCTACTGATGTTTCGACGGCATAACAATCCAATCTCAATAACCCCCGTCAGTTTCAACATCACAAATATAATAACAAGAATCATAATCAATATCAATACAACCCATAATCTCGAATCTGTATAATCTCGGAATACCGGCGATACAATATCAGTATATACGAATCAACAACTCGTCTGATCCAAGTCTGAATAATATCAATATACTCAGCAATACAATATTAGTCAGATATCAATCCCAACACCTTATAATCAATAACAACACAAATCAGATATCAATTCAACCTAATCACAATCAAATCAACTCTGAAAATTCCTAACAATTTCATACGGTATCTGTTCTTCGATCCGATTTCGATTATACAATGTCTGATATCGCAATAACAACATATATGAATTCTATCCGATTCTGGAAATACCATAATTTCAAGACATATCGAAACGTAGTAAAACTTACGTCCAGTTGTAGCCTGCGTCGATAGAAACTCAGTACTGTACTCGGATTTTAAATCCAACGGTTTGATCTCGTAAAATCACAATTCTCCAGAATTCTATTTCCTTCTTCTTTTTCATTTTCTGAAGAATAGAATACATATGCATATACATATATATATATATATATATATATATATACACACATACATGTTGCATGCTGAAGACAAGTGGTTCATCCCACATACTGCACGTCTCGCGCATATGCGCGACCATCGTCGGCACATATGCGCGAGACCTTCAGGTCTCAGCTTTTAGTTCTCGGCAGCTCACGCATATGCGCGCCCCATTGTCGCGCATATGCACGAGACCTGCTGTCTCGACGTAATGCAACTCGCGCATATGCGCGCTTCTACGCCGCGCATGTGCGCCCAACTCTCTGGACTTGATATTCATCTTATGAACAGCTCGCGCATATGCGCGCCCATATCTCGCGCATATGCACGAGGTCTTTTGCCACCCACGCGCATGTGCGTGGCTCCTTGTCACGCATATGCACGAGGTGTTCTCTCCTCGCACATATTCGGGGCTTCCGTACGTCTTTCCTATCTATTTCTGGTCTGATCATTTCCGTTTATAATCACCTCAATTATCACCAAATCATTTCAAATTACGGTAATCAAATTCTCGGGCCTTACAGATGTGATTGGGTCGTGATGGACAGATTGACCGAATCCGCATGCTTTATGTGTACAAGATGATGTATAGATATGACCAGATGGCAGAGATTTATGTCAGACAGTAGTAAGATTGTATAGAGTGCCGAAGTCAATTGTTTCAGACCGTGATCTTTGGTTACTTCGCACTTTGGGGCAGAGTTGCAGCAAGCTCTAGGTATGAGGTTATACCTGAGTACCGCATATCATCCACAGACTGACGGACAGTCAGAGCGGACTATCCAGACACTGGAGGATATGCTTAGAGCGATAGTAATTGATTTTAGCACTAGTTGGCAGGATTCATTGCCATATTGTGAGTTTTCGTACCACAACAGCTATCAAACGAGTATCGAAATGATACCGTTTGAAGCCTTGTGCAGTAAGAAGTGCAGATTCCCTCTGTATTGAGGTGATATCTCTGAGATTTCTGAGATTAGATCTGATATGATTAGAGGTATGACAGAAAAAGTAAAGCTGATTTAGAAAAGAATGAAGACAGCTCAGGACAAACAGGTCAAATATGCCAACGTCAGACGATGACTAGTGGTGTTTGAGGCAGGAAACTGAATATTCTTAAAGATTTGTATTTTCAAAAGTGTGGTCAGATTTGACAAGAAAAGGAAGTTGTCTCCAACTTATATATCGATCCGTATAAGATTCTCGAGAAGTCAGACAAGACAGTACTAGACAAGACACCGAATTATTATGAAAAGATAAAAGATTGTACATATTGACCTGCATTATCGCCTTCTCTATCTATATACATGATGTGTTTCATGTATCTTTATTGCGAGAGTGTATCTCCGATGCCTCATATATTATTCAGCCAGACGAGGCCGAGTTAGATGAAATATTGAGTTAACTCGAGAAACCGATCTCCAATTCCAATTGTAAAGAAAAGTTGTTCAAAACGAAGACTAGTTCGTTTATGAAGGTTCAGTGAAGTTATTATGGTATCGAAGTAATTATCTGAGAAACATGATCCAATATAAGACAAAGATTTCAGAATTGTTTTATTGCGGTGAGTTTTATGATTAACTTTCTTTATACATTTCTTCCTGGTATGATATGATTACCTATGATATGATCTGATTGCCTGTGATTTCGAGGACGAAATCGGATCTAAGGGAGGGAGAAATGTAAGGCCCGAGATTATGATTACCGTAATCTGAAATGAGTTGTTGATAATTGAGATGTGATTATAGACGGAAGGGATCAGACAGGAGATGCCGGAAAGAAGTTAAAAATATGTGCGAAGAAAAGACCTCGCGCATATGCGCGACCCTGCCGGGCGCATATGCGCGAGGCAGGCAGAACACCTCGCGCATATGTGCGATATGGATCAACGCATGTGCGCGAGGGTACCCAAGAGTTGTGAAGAATGGAAAAAGGGCCTCGCGCATATGCGCCGAATGATGGCGCGCATATGCGCGAGTTGCTGTGATGCTACGCGCCGAGACTTAGTGTCTCGCGCATATGCGCCGGTTGATGTCGCGCATATGCGCGAGACGTGTTGCTTCAAGGAGTGAGCCACGTTTCGTAGGCATGAATGGATATATATATATATATACTTTCATTCCTTAAACTGAGAAACAAGAGGAAAAGAAACGGAGGGCCAGGGAATTTCCAAATTCCTTCGAAGAGTTTAATTCGATTTGTGAGAAATCCGACCGTCTGATTTTGAATCCGACTTCAGTATTGTGTTCCTACCAATGCAGGCTACAACTGGACGTAAGTTTTGTTACGTTTTGATATGATTTGAAATTATGATACTGTCAGAATCAGATATGATTGATATATGTGTTCTTACGATATCAGACATTGTATAATTGAAACCGGATCGAAGAACATATACCGTATGAAATTTTTATGAATTTTCAGAGTTGATTTGATTGTGATCAGACCGAATTGATATCAGAATTGTGCTGTTATCGATTATAAGGTGTTGGGGTTAATATCTTATTGATATTGTATTGCTGGGTATATTGATATTATTCAGATTTGGATCAGATGAGTTGTTGATTCGTATATACTGATATTGTATTGCCGGTATTGCGAGCTTGTACAGATTTGAAATGATGATCTAGTATTGTGAGATTATATGTTGTACTGACATTGATAATGAGTCGTGTTATTATATCAGTGATGTTGAGATTGACGGGGTTATTGAGATTGTATTGTATGCCGTCAAAACATTAGTAGATTGATATTAATCAGATTCGCTATTTATTGAGATTGTATCGTTACATAGTTGACATTGATTAGATTTTATCTTGATTTGAGTATTTATCATAACAGGTCTTGAATTGAGTTGTGTATTGACACGGTGTATTCGATATTATCATTACCAGATTGAGTATGGACATAATGGAATTTGAGACTTCGAATTCGTCAGACCGAGAAGAGAAAGGTATAAATTGATGTTGTTGCGGGATTACAAAACTCGAGTTAGATTCGACTTGAGTTTCCCAAAATCACATACTAAACTGTCATTACCTCGATATGTTGCAATGTTTGAGATTGTTATGCTTATTTTATTGAATTATACTTAAGCAGATATTATGAGTAGAGTCTTTAAATGATGTGTCTAATAGGTTGGCAGAATATGCCAAGTCTTTGGCAGCCTTGCCAAGACACCGGACGTTTGGTCATATTGATATGGCATAAGAGTATAGCAACTCCTATTGCAGATATTCGATATAGAGACAGGACCAAAGTCCGTAATAAGAACGTACCGCCACCACGATCGGGAGAGTAGGTGGGAGATTGTTGCGTTCTTATTCAGATCGGGATCCCTAGATTAGAAAAGAGTCGAGTCAGAGTTTATGAGTCAGAGATTGTGAATCAGAGTTGATTTACAGTTTGGTATCGTTTTATGTTTTCAGATTGAATACATGTTATTGATATCTATTTTATGCCTTTATATTTGTTTATATGATTGCATGTATACATGATTTATATTGGGATATATTCTCACCGGAGTCATCCGATTGTTGTCTTGTTTGTATGTGTGCATGACAACAGGTGGGACAGGTTCAGGGTCAAGATGCAGATGAGAGATAACAGTTTAGCGTGGAGATCCGGGCTCAGAAGTAGAATAAGATTCAGCACTTGATGTATAGTGGTTGAACCCTAGTTTGAGAAGAAGACATGTAGTACAAGACTTGTACTTTTATAATTACATGTATATCAGACTGATTTCATTATGTTTCCGCTGTTGTATTGTAAAAAAAAAATTAGACCCTGTGTATTTAATTGATTTAATTATTCCCAAAAATGATTAAGAAATGAATTAGCGTCCAGATCCCCACACACACCTAGTCAGTTTAAAGACTTAACCCACCTGTATCATGATAACAAATACATGTACATATCATGCAGCAGTGAAAAATAACGTAATCAACATAAATTTCATGATCGTGAAAAGTCGCATGCATAATTAAAAACTTTTCAAGCATAATCATAATCATAGTACGTATCATCATAGCAACATATACGTGTTCATTCTCTTATTTTGAATTCTGTTCATTAGCTGTTACTTTCGTATCATCATGTCAGTCAATGGATCCATCTACGTGTAACCTAGGTACCCGGTGGCTAGGACATCAGCGACAGCATTACAGGTCCACTGAGTCTCGGCCTTACATGTTATTGTGTTTGTCACAACCAATTCTCATCTTTCAAAAACGTATCATCACATTCATCACTTAATAAAAACATGCATATACATAATTTTTCCTTAAAATCAAGCAAGCACCGTATTTTTCATAATTACATGAAAACCATATTTATGATGCATAAACATTTAAAACATGATAAATATTTGCTCATTGCGCTGCAAGGCGAAAAAACTCGCAACCCAAAATGATCATTTTACACCTGAACCTCAAAATTTCGACCCGAAGCTTACAAAACTCCTTAAAACTTCCCAAAACATAATCAAAATTATTTTTTAGGCGTAAACTCAAGCCCGTTTCAAAACTTACTCGATTCGTTTTAAACTTGGACCGGGGTCCCGGTTTTAACCCGAATCAACCCGAAACTTAACCAAATTTTTTCCAAACCTTTACCACACCTAAAACACATTCTAACAGCCCCTAAACTTCACATTATAGCCTACTATGACTCCCGAGAACATGACCACAATCTGCTGAATTTCTCAACTCAACCTAGTCGAACCCTAGTCATGGCCCTAGCACACAATCACGAACCTAAACCAAAACCGTTGGGGACCAGCCACAAACCAGCCTCTCCTAGACCACCCTAGGACACCTCTAGACCTATTGAACCCACGGCCATAGCTCATGCAGGCCGTAACTTTCCTATACTCGCTAGTCACCAAAGGATGCACACCCGCGGCCAACCGCAACTCCTCGATGCCAAACGAATCTAAAGTCAATACCAGCAGGTTGTGGACCTCCCCTAGCCTTGTTTGGACCCTCCTGAATCCTGTGTCAGCATGGTTCAGCCCTTGCCCGGTCGAGCCCTCCCCTAACCCTACACCTAGACAAACTGAAACCCTAGCCACCCAAATCACACCTTCGGCCTTCACCAAGAACCAGGAACACCCTAGACTCCAATCATCATGTCACCTTAAATGCAGCATGCTCGCCCCTAATCAACCAAAAATCAGCAGCCCCATTGCAACCATACAACAAAAACGTGACTATCATGCAAAAATGATCGAATTTCATGTCAAACTTTAAACAAAAATGCAACCACAGGGTAGGTCACTACATTTTCGAACAAATATATGCTTTTCAGCATAATATTGCAGTGAATGATGAGAAAAATGAGAATACAAGTGTGCCTTGATGATCGTATGCTAGAAAACTTGAAGATGCACGCGTAGGATGAACACCGAAGGAGCAGGGAAGGGTTTTCATGAAAGAACAAAGCTTGGCCGAGAGTTGCTGCTGAAAATGGTGTGAGGCCTCCTGAAATGTGGAATGGACGGCTGCTAGGTGTTTAGGTAGGTTTAGGGTTACTTAGTGAGGTAATTAAATAAAAGGATTAAGTTTAAATGGGCCCTTAATTATAAATAATGGTTTAAAAGGGTTTTTGAGCCTATTAATCCCCAAAACAAACCCATCAAGTCCAAAAAATTTCTCAAAAAAAATTTCGTTTAGTTACGTTTTTGAAAATATTGTCCAAGCCCTCAAAAAGTTCTTCGTTTCGATAAAATTTGCGTACCGATTTAAAATACAACCCGACGAGTAAAAATATCCACAAAGGCTCATTTTTCGAAAACACCCTAAAAAACACCCTAAACCATAAACCCTAAACCCTTTTTCTATAACTAACCATTCAGGAATGCGTTTTTCACATCCATTTGATAAATTTTGAAATTATTGAAGGATGCGTGGGTAATATTCTGATTGCTTCCAGTCGAGCAACTGGAGCATAGGTTTCATCGTAGTCAATTCCTTCTTCTTGCCTATAGATTTGTGCGACTATCCTCGCTTTATTACGCACAACTGAAGCATCTTCATTCATTTTGTTCATGTTTACCCATTTCGTACCTATAATTGATTTTGAAAGTATTCTTAAAACTAGTCCAGACATTGTTATAAGTAAACTGATTCAACTCTTCTTGTATAGCATTTACCCAACTGGGATCAGCTAGAGTTTCATCAATTTTCTTTGGCTCCAATTGAGATACAAAAGCAAAATGTACAAATAAATTAAACATTTGTTTTCTAGTCTTGACCGGATCAGATGGGTTACCTATTAACAAATCATTATGTTGATTTTTGCTTCATCTGAAGGTTGGATTTGTTAAACTTCTTTGCACAACTGGTTCAGTTTGTAACGGACCAGTTTCTTCTGTTTCAGTTGGAATGACTTCAGTTAGGGCTTGGATATCATCTTGATGTTCCAAAAACTGATCATTAGGAGTTGTGTCATGTCTAACTAGTTGATCTACCACTTCGGCTTATGGTGTTTAAAGGAAATTTCTGACATTTTAAACTCATCTTCACTGTCATCCTCCAAACTGATATCTGTTAAGCGATTAGTTAGCTCAACTAGGTCTGTTGACTTATCAGTTAGTACAGTTGTAAGGTCAAAGAATTTAAATTTACATAACCTGAATGCATGAAATCTAGGGTTTTATTTAAATTATGTTTTTATTTATTTTTATGCATTTAATGTATAATTATTGCATGATATGATTCACTTCACGATTATTTTAAAAGTTTCATGCATTAAGATTTTAAGATGCATTTCGCGCTCGATTGAGTACGGAGACCAAGGAATTATCAGCAAATTCTTTTTATTATATGTTTAATTTTTATTTATTAATACGAGGTGCGTATAAGATTGTTTTCCATTAATGGGCCTTGGTGAAATATTTTTACTCGTCGAGTGGTATTTTTAATCGGTACGCCAAATTTTAACGATTCGGGGTACTTTTTGATGGTTCGAGCAATATTTTCAAAATGTACCAAAACGAAATATTTTTCGGGAATTTTTTTGGGCTTTTTAGGTTTGTTTTAGAGATTAATGGGTTCAAAAACCCTTTTAAACTATTTAATTATAATTAAGGCCCATTAGTGACTTAATTAGCACCTAAATTAAACCCTAAACCTACCTAACTATTAGTAGCCGCCCACCTCATTCCACCAGCAGCCATTAGCATGTTCTTTCAGCAGCATTTTCTCTCCTCCCAGCAGCAAAATTCGGCCCTCCATTTTTTCTTTCAAACTACTTACCTCTCTGCTCCTCCGTTGCTTCTTCGACGCGCGATTTTTCATGTTTTTGAGCATCTAAACATCAAGGCACGCTTGTATCATCTTTTACTCTTCATTCACGCCATATTACTGCTGTTATAGGTGTACATGAATGAGGATTCTTTTAGGCTAGAATGAGAAATCGTTTTTATGAAAGTTTTGTCATGATTTTTGCAATTTTGTGATTAATCCTCACGTTTACTTGTATGGTTGCAATGGGCTGCTGTATTTGGGCATTCTAAGGGCTCCTCAAGGCATTAAGATTGTGTCTTATGGCTGGTGTCGAGTTATGGTGTAGATGAGTAAGGGGCCGTGTGATTTATAGTGTTGGTTCGTTCGATTTTTGTGTGACTGCGCTTCAGGGCTTGCATGGGTTGGGGCCGTGGATTCAGTATGTCCAGAAGGGTCTTAGGGTGGCTTAGGAGTGAGTGGTTTGTGGCTGGTCGAAATGGTTTCGGTGTAGGGTCTGTGAAAGTGGGCTAGGGTCACGGCTAGGGTTCGATTAGTTTGAGCAGAAGAATTCCAGCAACTTCTTGGGACTGATCGAGGTCCTTAGGTGGTCTAGAATTATTGGTTTAGGGGCTGGTCTAGTAGAGCTAAGTCATGGGTCGAGTTGGGAAAAATTTGGTTAAGAGGTATGTCGAGGGGTAAAACGGTCATTTTGGGTTTCAATAGTCAAATTGGTCATTTTGCACCCGGGGTGATTTTTTGGTCCTAGCAGCGTCCTGAGCACAAATTTAACATGCTTTTAAATGTTATGCATCGTGATTATGATTTTTATGAAATTATGAAAATTACGTTGCGTGCTTGATTTTAAAAAAATTTACATATATGAATTATTTTGTTAAGTGATGAAAAAGATGATGTTTTGAAGGATGGGAATTGGTTGTGACTAACGATGTATATGTGAATGCTAATGATGTATATATAAATGCTAATGATGAGGCCTAGGCACAGTGGATGGGTAATATTGTCGCTGATGTCCGACAGCCGTCGGGTACCACGGTTTTATGTAGATGGATCCATCATATAATGATGAAATGATAAAGCTGATACGAAGGTCACAACTAAGGAACTGAATTCAATTAAAGTTAATGTTTAAGAGTATGATGACACGATGAGTTGTTTCGACACGCATGTTTTTATGATATGTTTACGTTTATACTTTTACGTTCTTGAAATGTATGTTGATTACAATATTTTTCATTTATGTGCGCTATGTATACATATTTGCTATTATTTAATACAAGTGTGTTGAGTCTTTAGACTCACTAGGTGTGTGTGATGCAGGTGCGCGCATTTGGATGAGAAGACTGGGGTGCCGAAATCTGAGTTGGCAAGACTGGATGTGTGCACACGACCCGGGGACCACACTTTTTCGCACATCACGGTTTTATGAATTTATTTATTTAATTGGAGGATTTAAGGACCCAATTGTAATAACCGTTATTATGATGACTTAATTGCTAAAATCGAGATTTTTAGGGGATTATTTTGAAACTTTTGAAATTTTGGGGATTAAATTCTAATTTTTTGAGAACTTTATGATTTTATGGGGTTAGAATTCAAAAAATTTCAGGGGTCGAATTTCAATATTCGAAAATTTTCATAGGGCCAAAATGTAATTTTCGAAACTTTAAGGGCTATTTGCAATTTCGAAAATTTTGAAGTCAGATTCGTAAATTTTGAAGAATAGTTGGGATCAACCCAGTGAATTTTTTAGGATTTTTGGATAATTGTCGATAAGGAATTTCTTAAGTTTCACGATTATATTTGATGGTATGTTTTGTCGCAGGGAAGATATACATTTCAGGTGTAGCCACGCATGATTGCTAGATTCAGGGTCTACGCATTCGTTTTTATCCGAATCTTTTGTCAAGCGAGTAGGAATCATACGGTGGTGATGGTTTCGGAGTTTAGAGTATCGATTCCATCCGGGGATCAGATATTCACTTCTCATATAGTTAAGAGATTGGAGCTTCGGTTACAGAAATATAGGTTGCAGCCATATTTGATAGTGCTACCGTTGCCGGAGTTCGACAGTATTATGGGTATGGACTGGATTTCTTTGAACGGAGCTGTCATAGACTTTCTGCAGAGGTCAGTGTCTGTCTGAATGCCCAACGGTAAGCCTTTCATTTTTTAGGCAGCCAGACACCAGCAGATTTCGTACATCATTTTCTGAATGTGTGCGAGAAAGCTTATGAAAAGAGCTTGCCAGGCATTTTTTCCAGCATTGTATCAGTGTTAGAGCCAGTCGATCAGAGACTAGATGGTGTCGATGTGGTCAGAGAATATCCAGTGTTTTCCCTGACGATGTTTCAGGCATTCCAACAGACAGGGAGGTGGACTTTTCTATTGAGCTCATGCCAGATACAGTGCAGATATCTAAGGCACCCTATCGTCTAGTACTTGCATAGATGAAAGAACTGAAAGACCAGATAAGGGATTTTCTAGATAAGGGTTTCATTCGCCCTAGCTTTTCTCAATGGGGCGCACTGGTACTATTTGTCAAGAAGAAAGATGGCAGCATGCGGCTTTGTATCGACTACCGAGAGTTGAACAGAGACACAGCAAAGAACAAGTATCCGTTGCCGAGGATCGAGATGTTTGATTAGCTTCAGGAAACATCAGTGTTCTCAAGGATAGATATTTTACCCGGATACCATCAGCTGAAGGTGATAGAGTCTGACGTGAATAAGACAGCCTTTCAAATGCGCTATGGGCACTATGAGTTTTTTGTGATGCCCTTGGGTTTGACGAACGCGCCAGCGACCTTAATGGATCCATGACTCACGTGTTTCAGCCATACTTGGTTCAGTTCGTCATAGTTTTCATTGACGATATACTGATCTATTTGAATAGCAGGGAATAGCATAGTCAGCATCTGAGAAACGTACTGTAGATTTTACATGATATACGGTTGTATGCCATGTTCAGTAAGTGCGAGTTTTGGGTTGACAAAATTGCATTCTTCGGCCACATCGTATCTCGAGGGGGTATATTGAGGTCGACCCCAGTAAGGTCGAAGCAGTCAAAGATTGGCCAGTGCCAAAGAGCGTGACAGATATCTATATCTTCTTGGGATTGGCTGGGTACTGCATGAAATTCATTCAAGGCTTCTCATCTATCGTGGTGCCTATGACGGCCGTGCCATAGAAGAATTCCAATTTTATCTGAGGATCCGAGTGCCAGGAGAGCTTTGACATATTGAAGCAAGCATTGACCACTGCACCAGTTCTAGCTATGCCGTCAGGGCAGGGAGAGTTCGTGGTTTACACATATGCTTCGAAGCTCGGTTTTGGCGCGATTCTGATGCAGCATGACAGGGTTATAGTCTATGCGTCTAGACAGATGAAGGTCCATGAGAAAAATTATCCGACTCATGACCTCAAGCTAGTAGCAATGGTATTTGCACTGAAGATTTGGAGACACTATCTGTACGGGGAGAAGTGTAGGATTTTCACGACCACAAGATCCTGAAGTACTTCTTCACACAGAAAGAGCTGATCATGAGGCAGAGGAGATGACTAAAGCTAGTGAAGGATTATGACTGTGACATTAGCTACCATCCTCGCAAGGCTAATGTGGTTGCAGATGCTCTGAGCAGAAAGCACGCAGTGATTGCTCATTTGTCGGTACAGAGACCGTTACAGGCGGAGATTCAGAGTTTTGAGCTTGCATTTTATGCCAGGGGCGATGCCCCAAAACATGCTACTTTGACAGTACAGCCGACATTGAGAGACAGAATTTGGGCAGGGCAGACTTCTGATGAGAAGTTGCAGAACTGGAGACAGAGGGACGAGGCTAAGGGCCAGAGACTTTATATAGTTGTGGACGACATAGTCAGATATAGGGCCGCTTATGGGTTCCTCACAGTGATTCACTGAGAGCATATATCTTGAGCGAGGCCCACAGCACCCCGTACTCCATCTATCCAGGGAGTACGAAGATGTATAAAGACCTTCAGACTCTTTATTGGTGGCCGGGCATGAAGCGGGATATTCTGCATTTTGTCTCCGAGTGTTTGACATGTCAGTAGGTCAAGTCCGAGCATCAGAGACCTGTAGGAAAGCTGAGACAACTCCCTATTCCCGAGTGGAAATGGGAGAACATCACTATAGACTTTGTGACAGGGTTTTCGAGGACTACTGGGGGATATAATACCATATGAGTGATAGTTGATCGGCTCACTAAATCAGCTCATTTTCTACCGATCAGGAAGACTTTCAACATGACTTAGTACGCAGAGCTGTGTATCAGAGAGATGGTAAGACTGCATGGGATCCCAGTGTCCATCGTGTCAGACAGGGATCCGAGATTCACGTCGGCATTCTGGAAGAGTCTTCACCAGGCATTGGGTACTAAACTGCTATTCAGTGCTGCCTTCCATCCTCAGACAGACGGACAGTTAGAGAGAGTGATTTAGATTTTGGAAGACCTACTTTGAGCTTGCATGATCGACTTCCAAGGCAGTTGGGAGCCGAAGTTACCTCTCATGGAGTTCACATACAACAACATTTATCAGGCTTCGATCAGTATGGCTCTATACGAGGCACTGTATAGGAGGAAGTGTAGGTCGCCGGTGTATTGGGATGAGGTAGGAGAGAGTGCAGAGTTGGGTCCGGATATTGTCAGGCAGACGACAGATTTAGTGGTCAGGATTCGATACAGGATGAGTACAACTCAGAGCCATCAGAAAAGTTATGTATATCAGAGGCGCATAAATCTCGTGTTCGCAGTAGGAGATCACGTTTTTGTGAAAGTCGCACCAATGATGGGTGTGATGAGATTTGAGAAGAAGGGCAAGCTCAGTTCATAATGTGTTCCATGTCTCAATGATGTGGAAGTACATGTCGAATCCTTCACATGTACAGAACTATGAGTCACTTCAGCTAACACCACACCTGTCATTCAAGGAGAAACCCACACAGATACTGGACAGACAAGAGAAGAGGCTCCGGAACAAGGTGATCCACATGGTCAAAGTCAATTGGCTTAATCATTTCAAGGAGGAAGCTAATTGGGAGATTGAGCCTGAGATGAGGAGTCGCTACCCAGAGTTATTTGATACGTTCTAAATTTCAAGGACAAAATTTTATTTAATGGGGGGAGAGTTGTAAGGTCTAGGAAATTAAATTTACGTAATTTGAATGCATGCAATCTAAGGTTTTATTTAAATTAGTCTTTTATTTATTTTTATGCATTTAATGCATAATCATTGCATGATAGGATTCATTTCACGATTATTTTAAAAGTTTCATGTAGTAGGATTTTAAGATGCATTTCGAGCTCGATCAATGAACGGTGACCGGGGAATTATCAAGAAATTATTTTTATTACATGTTTAATTTTATTTATTATTAGGAGGTGTGTTTAAGGGTGTTTTCAAAAAATGCGTTTTGGTGGGTAACTCGCCGGGTCGTTTTTTTAACCGGTGCACAAATTTTAACGGTTCAGCGGACTTTAAGGGCTCGGGCGATATTTTCAAAAAAGTACCAAAATGAAATATTTTTCGGGAATGTTTTTGGGCTTGTTGGGTTTGTTTTTATAGATTAATGGGCTCAAAAACCTTTTTTACCCATTTAATTATAATTAGAACCCATTAGTAACTTAATTAGCACCTAAACTAAACCTTAAACCTACCTAACTATTAGTGGCCGCCCACCTCATTCCACCAGCAGCCATTTGCACGTTCTTTCAGCAGAATTTTCTCTCCTCTCATCAGCAAAATTTGGCCCTCCATTTTTTATTTCAAACAAGTTACCTCCCCGCTCCTCCAATGCTTCTCCGACGCATGATTTTTCAAGTTTTCAAGCATCTAAACATCGATGAATGCTTGTATAATCTTTTACTCTTCATTCACGCCATATTACTGCTGTTATAGGTGTATATGCATGAGGATTCTTTTCGGCTAGAATGAGAAATCGTTTTTATGCAAGTTTTGTCATGGTTTTTGCATTTTTGTGATGTAGCCTCACGTTTACTTGTATGGTTGGAATGGGCTTCTATATTTGGGTGTTATAAGGGCTGCTCAAGGCATTAAGATTGTGTCTTATGGCTGGTGTCGAGTTATGGCGTAGATGAGTAAGGGGCCGTGTGATTTATGGTGTTGGTTCAATCGATTTTGGTTTGGTTGCGCTTCACGGCTTGCATGGGCTGGGGCCGTGGATTCTGTAGGTCCAGGAGGGTCTTAGGGTGGCTTAGGAATGAGTGGTTTTTGGCTAGTCCAAACGGTTTTGGTGTAGGGTCGGTGAAAGTGGGCTAGGGTCACGACTAGGGTTCGGTTAGTTTGAGCAGAAGAATTCCAGCAACTTCTCGGGACTGATCGAGGGTCTTAGGTGGTCTGGAATTATTGGTTTATGGGATGGTATAGTAGAGCTAAGTCATGGGTCAATTTGGGAAAAATTTGGTTAAGTTTTTGATTGATTCAGGTTAAAACCGGGACCCCGGTCCAAGTTTTAAATCAAATCATTTAAGTTTTGTAACGGGCTCGAGTTTACGTCTAAAGGATGCTTATAAATATTTTTTTGGATTTTTTAAGGAGTTTGGTAAACTTCAGGTAAAAATTTAGAGATCCAGGGGTAAAACGATCATTTTGGGTTTTTAGAGGCAAAATGGTCATTTTGCACTCGGGGTGAGTTTTTGGTCCTGGCAGCGCCCTGAGCACAAATTTAACATGCTTTTAAATGTTTATGCATTATGATTATGATTTTTTTGAAATTATGAAAATTACGTTTCGTGCTTGATTTTAAGAAAATTTACGTATATGCATGATTTTGTTAAGTGATGAAAATGATGATGTTTTGAAGGATGAGAATTGGTTGTGACTAACGATGTATACGTAAATGCTAATGATGAGGCCTAGGCACAGTAGATGGGTAATATTGTCGCTGATGTCCAACAGGCGCCGGTTACCACAGTTTATGTATATGGATCCATCGTATAATGATGAATCGATAAAGCTGATACGAAGGTCACAACTAAGGAACTTAATTAAATTTAACTTAAAGTTTAAGAATATGATGATACGATGAGCTATTTTGACACACATGTTTTTATGATATGTTTACGTTTATTCTTTTAAGTTTATGAAATGTATGTGGATTATCGTATTTTTCACTGTTGTGTGCTATGTATGCGTATTTGCTGTTATTCGGTACAAGCGTGTTCAGTGTTTAGACTTATTATGCGTGTGTGATACATGTGAGCATTTCGTTGAGGAGACTGGGGGTGCCGAACTCCGAGTTGGCAGGACTGGATGTGCGCACACGACCCGAGGACCACACTTTTCTACACATCACGGTTTTATGAGCTTTGAGTAGACATGATCAATTTTATACATTTTTATTATATGTCGTTTATTTTCAGGATTTTATTCATTTTATTTTATTGATGCATGATTGTGGGCCGAGTTGGCAATATTTTAAACTACAAGATTTTCGTTGATCGATCGTTTATGATTATTTTTAAATGACATATTTTAAGTAAGGTTGCATGCATGAAAAATAATAAATGATTAATTTTCGAAAATAGGAGTTTTTTTTTAAAAAAAATTAGCAGCATTTTAAATTAGTAGACGTCACAACAGTTCATCAAAAACAACATGTATTGATTCTTAAAAATTAATAGTACGCTTATTAAATATTCTATAAGCCTTACTGACTGATAAATAACCAAGAAATAATCATTCATCTGATTTAATATCGAAGACAATTAAGTGTTTTTACCATTATTTTGAATGAAGCATTTACACACAAATATTTTAAAGTACGAAATCACACTCTTCTTTCCATGCAAGATTTCGTAGGGTATTTTCGAATGATTCTTTTTTAAACGTCTCTTATTTTTTAACTTTAAAATCCTGCTGATTTTTTATTTTTTATTTTTTGTATTCATAAAATTCGAAACGCTCATTTAAAAAAACTGAATATTTAAAAATCTTAAATGCATAAAAAATCATAAATCGTCAACAACCAAAATAATACGTCAATTCTTTAGAATAATCCAAAACTTGACTTCAAAATAAAGCAAAAAATCTATAAATAAATAATCCTCAAAATCTTTAGGTAAAAACTTTAAATACTAAGTGAGTGCGGAAAATAAAGTTTCTCGGGAGTGTACTGCGGGACTTGATCCACACAAACGTCAGCACATCCCTCAAAATCGTCCTCACCTACAACCATCTAAACCTTGTGAGTCTAATGACTCAAAATGTTCTAACAATACGTAGCAAATAATACAAATACAGACACATGTATTAAAATCATACTTTTATTTAAAATAAGCTAGCATAGATCTGTAAGCGTAAATGAATCATAAATCATTAGATCGTAAAGCTTTCCATCATCGTATATTATTTGTGGGTGAAGTTTGATCCTTGAAAGTGACTAGCTGTAATCGTATCATTATTTGGTCGACTGATCAGTCTTAGCTCATCATTTTACACGGGGCGGAGTCATCAACAATTTTCGTCACTGGGCAGTCACCAAATATGGAAATACGATCGTCGAGCTTCTTCTGTGGCCTTCTCCAGTAAACGGGCTCCCTCTAGGGCCTTTCCACTCATAATATCCGCAATCATATCATATCATATTTGTCACAGTCCATTTACATCCTTCAAAATATTTTCCTTTCCTTTTATTTATAATATACCGTATCCTTCGTATAGCTTTAGCATATATCATAAACTATCATATTTTCATCGTAGGTATTTTAAAATATCATTCAAGTCAATTCTGTTCCACTTAATCCCTCTTTCATAGCCAAATATCTTTCCGGCTTATCCCCCATCGTCTCACTAGCCGACCTTGACCCCTGTTATTTATAGGTCATATCTAGTATTCAGAGTTTGGCTCGATTTGGTACCGCTCTCGTGGCCTGCACACTATTATGATTCTTTGTGATACTGTCAGACCTTTCGTACAACCCGATACGTAAAATGACCATTTTACCCCTCGATTCCAAAATTCTTGATTTTGACTTTCTCATTTTTATTGACTCGAGTCTATCCCAAATCATAATATAAGCTTAAATTGACTTCTAAAATTTTTCTTAGACGTAAACCCGAGCTTTTCTATTTATTTACCTATTAACTAAGCCGTAAAGCGTTTTAAACTAGAATAAAATCAAAGTTTAATATTTTCTTCCCAAATTTGAAACATAAACTTTTCATACCTAAACTACCCTCGAGACCCACGATTTGACCCTTGTGGAGCACGATTCGACCCTTGCACATAGCCTAAGCCCTAACCGAACCTCTTTCTTTCCAAAACCGAGCCACACCCCTCAAACCCGAGCCACCCTCGAGCCCTCCTGGACCAGACCTCGACTTGACCAACAGCATACTCTCATCAACCACCCAAGACTCACCCTGACTAGCCATGATCCAGCCCTGAGCCGCGTGATCTAGCTCTCCTTTCACCATGTGTGCGCCTCGGCCCTTTTGTCCACTCAGGCCTGTACCAGACCCCCAGCCTTCTTCCTAGGACCACCTTGAACCCTTCTGGACACATCCTAGCCGCTGAGCCCTCTCCTCCCTTGCCTACCCACCCCTTGTGCAAAACCTAATCCTAAACCCATGCCAAGGCCACGACTCCTTCCTTCATGTGTCCACGAGTCCAGCCCTGCTAGAACTCCTCCTCAGACCTAGGATGCAGCCTCCACCAAGCCATGACCCCGCTTGATCAAGCCCCTATACAGCCCCTGTCCTAGCCGAGCCAAGGTACCCATGGAATATCCTAGAAACCCTAGGTTCATCTTCCCTTAGCCTTGCACATTTCCAGCCTATGTTCCTCCGTTAAACGACTCTTTTTACCACCCTTAAACTTTACTTATTGGATGCGTGTCCTTAGGAATCATAGAGCGTTTCAAACAAGCGTAAAAACATAACAACTTTGAAAAATATACGTCTGAACTTAAAATAATTTTAACATAAAATAATTTGAACTTAAACGTTTTTCGTGCTAAAAACATAAATAGTGCTTTACATGATTTGAATTGTGCAAAAGAAAGTTTAGAAGCATGAATTTGCGATTAAAACGCTCGAAATATGAATATTGAAGCGGTGGAACGTCGGTGACAAACGGAAGACGATTTCTACCCTTTTTTTCTTATCAAAATCCTACAAAAAACCCACCTTGAGATGCAAGGGAGTCGGGTGATCGTTGTTGGAAGGAAGAAAAAATCGAGGAACGAAAGAGAAAAGAAATTAAAAATTTCCTTGCAAGCAAGAAGAATCGGCCGCCTCCTTCAAGTCACGTAACTTGTGTGTGTGTGTTTCGTGTTGTGTGTGCACTAGGGTAGGAGTCTTTCTTTTATTTTTTTAAAAATAAATAATAAAAGGCTTTCTAAATAGTTAATTAATGGCCTTAATTAACTTTAGTTTTTAGTTTTTAATTAATAGATTTTGCCCATTAAGATTTATAAAATCATTAGGCCTCAAATTAAAAGATTTAAAAATACCTATTTCCACAAAATCCATTATAAAATACATAAAATCTCTTGCTCCAACTAATTAATTTAAACTTGACCTTAAAAATGCAAGAATTCTTAAAATATTTAAAACAAAAATTTTCTTAACTAAAATAAAAATTTATTTTTTAAATCTTTAGCACCTTAATCGTTTTCAGTCCTTTCGTCTCCGACCAATACTAATATTCGTCTGAAAATCTTCAAATTATGAAACAAAGCAAAACTACGTATTTAATTATTTAGTCATTCAAAATATATTATTCATGCATCCAAAATCATATAATTAAAATATTTTATCAATTTAATAATTTTCATGCGTGCAATCTACGTAGACTCATTTTCGGGCGTTACACTTATTAATCATCGATCTGTTCTGAGTGTAACTCGTTGTGTTAATGTTTTCCACCCAAAACCTTTGGGAAATACCCGAATCAGCAAGCAAAGTTAGAGCTGTCTTCTTAAGAGTCTGATTTATGTGTTCTGCTACACCATTCTGCTGTGATGTTCTTGCAGCAGAGAACTTGTGTATGATTCCCAAATTTTCAAGAAATTAAGATAATGTTTTATTAAAAATTAAATTCCAAAATCAGATCTTATTCTGTTAATCCCAACTGATTTCTCATTTAAAAGCCTTTGAAAAGTTTTATCAGTTGTGAAGCAGTTTGATCTTTGGATTTAATAAAAATTAACCAAGTAAATCTTGAGAAGTCATCAACAATTACTAGCTTGTATCTCATTCCCCTTAAAATCATGAATGGTATTGGACCAAATAAGTCCATATGCATCAGTTCTAAGCATCGGGTAGAAGATTTACATATTTTGTTTTTGAAAGATGATGTAACACTCTTCCCAAACTGACAAACTGAAAAAATTTTATCTTTTGAAAAATAAATTTTTGCCATACCAATTATGAGTTCATGGTTACTCACTTGTGCAATGGTTTTGAAGTTCTAGTAGTTCAACCTCTTATGTCATAACCAATTATTAGATGGATTTGAAGCAACAAAGCAGAGGGGTTCATTGGGTTGATTGCCCCAACTAACTTTATATGTGTTACCACATCTATTGTCTGTCATAATGATGTTACCAGTTGTGTTCTTAACAGTGCAAGCATGTTTACTAAATTCAACTAAATGATTATGATCAAATAATTGACTGATGCTAATCAAGTTATATTTCAAATTGTCAACAAGTAAGACATCATAACTTATAATATTACCATGAATAAGCTTACCCTTACCCAAGGTTCTACCTTGAGAAGCATCTCCAAAACTGATTTTGGGACCAGAGTATTTGACCAGTTGTGATATTAATTCTGCATCTCAAGTCATGTGTCTTGAGCATCCATTGTCCAAGTACCAGACTGAGTCTTTGCTCAGTTTTCCTGTGACCTATAATCACAAATAATAAATAAATTCGGTACCCAAATCCATTTTGGGTCCTGAACTGATTAGTCCTATAGGAACCCGGACATGGATCAGACGAACTGACTTTCCAGTCCCTATGTTCCAAATAGATTTACAGTTTATGTGTGTTTGGTGTGTTGTGTGCAGATGAAATAAAATGTGTTTTAGCTCTGTACGCCTTGTTGTTCATCAGATAATGTTTTTGAATAGGCTTGCAATTATAATAGTGATTGTAATAGCCTTTCACAGAGTTTTGTTTGTGATAACTTGAAAACTTAGGTGACCAGCTGCCTGAATCAGTTGAACTATTAGGACTATATCAAATCCCGTGCCTTTTAGCATTTTTCATGTTCTCATTCGGCTGTTCAATCGGCTTACTGGGCACAGGTTGTTTATGTACCATAACTGATTTAACAAAGTAAATTTATTTTCTTTTGCACGTATTTAGTTCTGGATTAGTACTGCTTCTTGAGGGTTAATTTTGTCCCCAACTGGTTTTTGTAAACCTTTCATTTCAGTCAACATATCTGATGATTTGTTCCAAACTTGAATCAGATCAGTTAGTCTCGAATCTCATCCTTTTCCACTATCATCTTAGCAATCTCCTCTTTGATATTATACATTTCTACTGATTGTTCAGTTTTTTCGTTGGTAGGATCATTTTGCTTAACTTTAGATTCCTCAAAGGAGAGAGCAAGCTTATGGTACTCATTTATCATGTCATACAGTGTAGAAATAAGTTCTTCACGTGTAAAATCAATAGAGCTGAAATAAATGCCAGCTAGCTGTTAGATTCCAGTTCAACATAATTAGCCATGACACATTTCACCTCTTCTTCATTAATAGAGCTGCTTGAGCTCTCATGTTCTGATGTTTCACTGTTAGTTTCTGCCCATTTTTATTTGCTTTCTTCAGTTACTAGGAATTTGTGCTTCTTTATGGATGAGTTCTTGTCATTCTTTGATATTTTCCCATGCGCGAAGGGATTCTTTCCCTCATAACCTAATCGGATGTGGTCCTACTTTGGCTTGGGTCAGTCAACTATAAAATGTCCAGTTTTGCCAAAGTTCTAGCACATGTTCGGTTTTTCTTTTGATTCATTCCTGTGGTAATTACTTTTGAAAGATCTTTGGTTCTTTCTCATGATTCTTCTAAAAATTTTGACAAATAATGATATCGCGTCATTGCCTAGCTGTTCAACTATCTTCTCAACTGAAACTGTTGGCTCCAGTTTCAGAGCGCTGTGGGAAAATGTGGCTGGGGGGACTGCTGGTTCACTGTCTCTTGTTTGAATTTCGATTTCATATGCTTTCAGGTATGCAAACAGATCATGTAGTTCTATCTTGTTGAGATCTTTTGATTCTCGCATGGCCATAGTTTTAACTTCCGATTCTTTGGGAAGGCCATGAATCATCTTTAAAGCAACTTCTTTGTTTAAATAAACTTTTTCTAGTTTATCCAGTTCAATCAAGATTATGCTCAGTCGTTCATTAAACTTGTTCATTAACTCACCTGCTTTCACTTAGATGTTATCAAATTTTTGCAGGGCTTCTCATTAGTTTGTTCGTTGCCTTCACATAGCTGGATCGGCTTCTCCCAAATATCTTTGATAGATTTTCACATTTTGATCTTACTGAAAGTTTTCTTGTCTAGCGTCTTTGTTGGAACATTTCATGTTCGCAATCTTGATTTTGATGTTATCAAAACTTGTTATTTTGTTTATTAATGATTTACCTAAGTGCGCAGGAAGCTGAAACTGATCAGGCTTCTGACTGATAAGTTACCAAGCCAAAACTGAAGCTATCGGGATGCAAACTGAAAGGGATCGTACTGTACGCTAATTATAATGAAATGGTTCTTCCAGGCATAATCATTTGATACCTAGGGAATCATGTAAGCGATGATGCTAGGCGTTTAACATCATTGGTTGGGTACTATCAGACTTTAGTTCTAAAGTTCTTTTTATCAAGGAGTTTATAAGTAAGAATGGAGCAACTGGGGTATGCTCATATAAGGACATGTTTAGTCCGGAATCACATTGAGAGGTGAACTCACTGCTAGTTGTATCAATAAACTATTGAGGGCCACACAAATAATAGCTTTCTAGATCCCGTTGTGAAATAAATTAGTTAAATGTGTTGAATGGCTTATAAAGAAGTTTATAAGCGCAAAGAAAAATAGAAATATGACTTCTATAAGAGGATTATGAGGAATGTAACTTTTAATTTGTGGAAGTGTTCCTAAATTAAAAGTTGGCTCAAATAAATAATGTCTTTGGAAATTGTGATTTTCATAAACATTGTTATGGACTAAATTAAATTATTCAGGTTTTGAATTAATTAAACACTAACGAACCTTGTAGAGTTCAAATAATTAAATTAATTCAAGTGTTGAATTAATTAGATAACATTTGTCATGTAGAGCTCAATTGAAAATAATTATTCAACTTGTGGGCTTGAGTAAATTTAAGTAAGATTTTATTTATCTCAAATTTGTTTGAGATATTAAAATAATCCATGGACTTTGTACATGTTACAAACCCAAATAACATGCATGGGGAGGTGAAGAGTTGAGAGACAATTTTTTCAATAAACAAGGGCATGTCTTGCACATGCACTCTAACTTTTTCAAACACCAAGAAAATTTTTCCTTCTCTCCTCCAAGAACCCCCTTTGGCCTAAATTCTCCATCAATTTTCTTAAAAATATTTGCTTCTTCATTTGATGAAAGGATAGAAAACTTCTCAAAGAAAAATGACTTGCATTTCCTAGTGAAATTGTAAGGTGGTTCTAGCTAGTTAGTGGTGGGCTTGATTTTGAGCAAGGAGTACTCAAGAGAAGCTTGTAGAGTTGTCTACTCATTGAAGAGCTAAGTTGTTTAACAACTTAGTTGGAGCCATCATCAATCCTTGTGATTGATAGGTAAAACACTAAAACACGCTATGTATGTTTGGGTTTGTGTTTTTTGTATTTGTTACACACTAAGTGACGGGTGCTTGGGTTCTACTATTTGAAATGGTTTTTAAAACTTCCATTGCGCATTCTGGGCACCCATAATCGATCCTCTTTTAAGTTGTATAAAAGCTTAGGTCATTTTCGTGTAGCAAATATATGATATTATATTGAGAACCTATTTCTAACCGCTTGAGAAATCGACATAACGAATCCATGGCTGGCTGGGGGGCTGTTTCAGGGCCATGCTGCTGCCCATTTTGGGCAGCTAGGGATGCTCGAGGGGCTGGCCATTTCGGTGCTGCCCAAACTCCCCTACAATTTTATTAAAAAAATTGTGTTGGCCGAAATCCGGCGACGGAGCTCCGGAAACGACGAGGACGACAATGGTTTCCAAAAGTGTTTTGGAATATCAAAGGGCCATGGGCCTTGAGTTGTTGGACAATCATATGGTTGACATATTTTGTGAAATTTAAATGGGCCAAATAATTTTTGGTGAAAAATGTCTTTTTGGGCCCTTAAGTTTAAATATACAAAATTTGTATATATTTTCTCATAAAATAAATAATTGAATTTTGACTTTAATTATTTATAGTAAATGGTGATTTACAAGAAATTTGGTTATAAATAAATTAATTAGAAAATAAACAAAGGAGTTTGTTTACTTTGTTGATTTAATTTATAATCGTGGCAGTTAGTGATTGGATCAAAACATACAATATTGGATCAATTGATTATAATGATAATTAATTGACGATATATGAATGATATCTGTTATATGCAGGCTTCTATGAATGATGAGCTGCAGAGGCATTTTGAGGATGCTAAGAGTGCTACTGACATTCATTTCCATCTCCAAGAGCGCTTTGTTGAGCAAAAACGACCTTTTAGACATGCTACTGTCAAGGATCTAATCACTTTACGCATGCGAGATGGGGCTTCGATCCATGAGCATGGCCGACAGATGATTGGGCTTGTGGACAAGCTCGTTGGCATGGATATTACGTTGCCATCGGAGTTGACCACTGACGTGTTGCTCTTGCCGTTGTCTAGCTCATTTGATCTTTTTGTGGTGAATTTCAACATGAACAAGATGGAGCCTACCCTTGAGGAGTTGGTGAATATGCTTGTTACGTTTGAATCAACCATCAAAAAGAGAAGTTGGTTCTTTATGTGGGTTCTTCATCTGGTACAAAGAAAGGACCACATGGGAAGGGAAATAAGTGTTCTTTCCAACATCCCAAGAAGAACGTGTCCTTGAAGAGGCAAACTCCGAGTCCCGCTGTGGCAGCCACACCAGTTAAGGTTGAAAAGACTGCTGATATCTGTCATCACTACAAGAAGCCTGGACATTGGAGGCATAACTGTAGAGAATATCTCACCCAGAAAAGTTCTGAAAACGTTATGTTCTATATTGAAGTAAACATATAAATTAACTCTACCTCTTGGTTATTAGATACCAACTGTGGCTCACATCTCTGTAATGATTTGAAGGTGATGGGAAGAAGTAGGAGACTTAGGGAAGGTTTAACCTTCTTGAGGATGGGCAATGGAGCAAGAGTTGCTGCCAAGGCTTTTGAGGATGTTTACTTATTGTTGATTAATGATTTTAAGTTAGTTTTAAGAGATGTTTTGTTTGTACCAGATTTGGTAAAAAACATTGTTTCCATTTCTATGCTTGATAAAGATGGATATTCTTGTTTATTTAGCAAAGGTGTTTGCAACATTTACAAGAATTAATGTTTGATTGGTACGGGAGAATTTGAAAACGATCTCTATAACTTAAAATTTAAAGATATTCCACTAAACAATGTCCAAACAATAACAATAAACAAACGAAAACAAGATACTATAAATTCGACACAATTATGGCATGCTCGATTAGGATATATTTCTCTAAGAAGAATGAACAAGATAGTGAGAGTAGGCATGTTTGATATGTCTGATATTAATTCTCTCACGACTTGTGAATCCTGTCTAAAAGGAAAGATGACCAAAATTTCCTTTAAGGGCAACGTGAAGCTAGCAAAAGGATTATTGGATTTAATCCATACAGATAAGTGTGTTCCACTTAGCATCACCACTAAGAATGGACATGACTACTTCATCACATTTACCGATGATTTTCGAGGTATGAGTATATGTATTTGATGAAATACAAACCTGAAGCCTTTGAAAGGTTCAAATAATTCAGAAATGAAGTAGACAAACAGCTGGGACGAAGGATCAAGTCACTTCGATCGGATCGAGGCATTGAGTTCCTGAGTGCCGAGTTTCAAGAGTATCTAGGGAGAATGAGATTTTCTCGCATTGGACTCCACCTGCTACACCCCGATTGAATGGTGTTTCAGAGCATCATAACCGGACTTTGTTGGACATGGTTCGGTCTATGATGGGGTTCACAGAGTTGCCGCCATCCTTTTGGGGATATGCACTTGAATCAACTGTACTATTGTTGAATAATGTTCATTCAAAAGCAGTTGATAAGAAACCATATGAGATATGGATGGGTAAGCCTCCCAAATATTCTTATCTTAGAATATGGGGATGCCCTGCTTATGTGAAGGAGGTAGTGAGAGATAAATTGGATAGTCGATCCATTTTATGTTACTTTGTGGGATATCCAAGAAATTCAATTGGATATTATTTCTATCATCCCCAAGAAACAAAGGTGTTTGTTTCTAGGAATGCAACCCTTTTGGAAAATGAATTTCTATTGGATAGAAAAGGGAGATGATAGAACTCGAAGAGGTTCGAGAGACACCCAGAATTGTAGAACCCACATCCGAAGAACCAAGAGAGGAGATACAAGCTCCTAGAAGATCCGAGAGAGTCTCGAGACCACCTATGAGGTATGGTCTACTTCTTGAAGAGGGCCATGATGAACCTAACCATGGATGTGATCCAATAACCTTCAAAGAAGCGTTATCTGATGCCGATTAATCCCATTGGCTTGAAGAAATGGAATCTATGATGAATTCCATGCATTCGAACCAAATGTGGAATCTTGTGGATCCACCTGAGGGAATTGTTCCCATAGGGTGTAAATGGCTTTACAAGAGGAAACGTGAAGCGGATGGGAAGTTATTGACTTTCAAGGCACGATTGGTAGCTAAAGTCTATACTCAGAGACAAGGAGTTAACTATGAGGAAACCCTTTTCTCCAGTTGCAATGTTCAAGTCAATAAGGATATTGCTAGCTATAGCTGCATGGTATGACTATGAGATATGGCAAATGGATGTAAAGATAACTTTTCTTAATGGGGATATTAAGGAAGATATTTACATGTCTCAACCTGAAGGGTTTACATCTATCGAAAGTAAGCATATGATATGCAAACTTCAGAGATCTATTTATGGTCTAAAGAAAGCATCTAGAAGTTGAAACCTCATATTCGATGGTAGAATCAAAGAGTTTGGTTTTACTAAGAATCCTGAGGAACCCTGTGTGAATAAGAAGGTCAGTGGGAGTGTTGTAACATTCGTGGTACTTTATGTTGACATTCTACTCATTGGTAATGATGTAGGGATGCTGCAATCAACTAAAATATGGTTAACGAGTAAGTTCTCGATGTAGGACTTGGGTGAAGCATCTTTTGTATTCTGGATACAGATCTATAGAGATAGATCAAGAAGATTGCTTGGCCTCACCCAGTCCACATACATTGATATCATGGTTCAGCGGTTCTCGATGGATGAGTCCAAGAGAGGACATCTACCAATGTTTCATGGCGTGTCCCTATCCAAGTCTATGTCTCCCAAGACTGCGAAAGGGGATTGATTACGGTGCCCGGATGCGCAGCGGAAGTTTAAAAAATATTTTTGCCACAAGAAAACCGAGCACCTCACAATATTGTGTAGGAAATAACAAAAACACAAAAATAACATACATAATGTGTTTAGAAATTTTTACCTATCAATCACAAGGATTGATGTTTTTGGCTCCAACTAAGTTGTAAACAACTTAGCTCTTGAGGGTAGACAATCTACAAGCTATCCAAGAGTACTCCTTGATCAAATTCCTTCAAATTAGGTCCACCACGAACAAGGAATATCCCCTCTAATTTTGCACTTGAAAAATTAGAGTATTTTTCTTTGAGAAGATTATGCTTTCATTAACAAATGTAGAAGCAAAATATTGAAGAAAAAAGGGTAGAATTTTCGGCCACTTTGGATGCAAGGAAGAAAGAAGAAAACTTTCTTGGTTCTTGAAAAAGTTGAAAAGTGCACGAGCATGTCATGCCTTGTTTATTGAAAAAGTTTCCTCCAACCTTTTACCTCCCTTGCATGCAATTTATTTGGGCTTGTAACAATTACAAAGACCATGGACTTTTATTTAAATGTCACAAACATATTTGAGATCAATTAAACTTTGCTTGAATTTACTCAAGCCCATTAGTTGAATAATTATATCCAATTGGGCTCTACAAGATCCAATGTTATTTAATTAATTCAACACTTGAATTAATTTAATTATTTGGACTCTACTAGGTCCACTAGTGTTTAATTAATTCAACACTTGAATTAATTTAATTTAGTCCATAATAATGTATATGAAAATCACAATTTCAATTACGTTATTAATTTGAGCCATCTTTAATTTAGGAACACTTCCGTATATTAAAAAGTTACATTCTCCATAATCCTCTTATAGAAGTCATACTTCAAATTTTTATTTTTTTTTGCGCTTATAAACTCCATTATAAGTCGTTCAACACATTGAACTATTTTTCTTCTCAACGGTATCTAGAAAGTTAGCACTGGTGTGACCCTAAATGGTTCAATGATACAACTAGCAGTGGGTTCACATCTCAATGTGATTCGAAACTAAACATTTCCTTATTCGAACATACCCCAGTCGCTCCATTCTTAATTATCAACTTCTTGATAATAAGAACCTCAGAACTCAAGTCTGATAGTACCGAACTAATCATGTTAAACTTCTAGCAGCATCGCATACATTATTCCCTAGATATCAAATGATAGTGCCTGCAATAACCAATCCATTATGGTTAGTGTACAGTACGGTCCCTTCATCTCATATATCCCGATCGATTCGACAACTACATTGAGAGTTGTCAAAGAATCGATACTATGTGTCATGTCGTAGTTGCATCGATGGTGTAATCTAAGAAACCCTTTTCATAATTACCACCAACACTCTGATCAGAGATTTCAAACCACATGATATCACATAGGATATCCATACCCGAAGGTAAGCGGTGAATCCCCGACTATAAAGCATAGACTCCTATATGTTTCAACAAAATACCCAACCTTTCCATTTGATGACCCCATATGAGTCGGTAAACAAGTCAAAGTGCAATGCTAGCATATAGAGTCACAATGTTCTCCCGTGTCATAAGGACTAATGGTGTACAACCATAGACTAGGACGTTTCCACTCGATAAGTGAGAATCACTTGGAAAGTCCTTTATGGAGGGTTGTTCAGTGAACTTTACAAAGAGCACGTATCTGTATGCTCATACATCACAATGTCCCCTACAAATGAAACATGGTACTCACATCGCAGATATTAGTCTCAAACTCAAGCGGCCTTTATCCTTCTTAATGGCGGCTGAATCGACCAGGAACTGTTTAGAATGTACAGTATTCCAAATATGAGTTTCATTATACTCATCATATGAGCATCTCATATTCTTTCGACTATTTGTATATTCAAGGACTTTATCTATGCATCTAGCATGGGCATACAGATAAAGAAGTGTCAAAGAAATAATTTCAAATATTATTAAAATAAAGATTATTTATACATAGAGTTTAAACATGAACCATCAGCCAACACTTGGCACGACGGGCACCTACTCTAACAATCTCCCACTTGCACTAGAGCCAACTACCCATATGCTTCAAACACATTGATTCGCGATGCTTCTCGAATAATGGTCCAGGTAAAGGCTTAGTTAGTGGATCAATAACATTATCTGCGGAGCCGACTTTGTCAATCGACATTTCTCGTCTTTCCACAATCTCTTGGAGGATGTGGTACTTTCTCAATACATGTTTAGATTTCTGTTGAGACATTTGCTCCTTTGCCTGAGCATTGGCTCCCGTGTTATCACAAAACACCAGGACTGGAGCAACACCATTAGGAATGATACACAACTCTTGGACGAAATTCCTTAACCAAACAACCTCCTTTGCTGCAGCTGATGCAGCAATGTATTCAACCTCAGTGGTGGAATCCGCAGCACTGTCTTGGTTGGAACTCTTCCAAGAGACAACAACACCATTTAGCATGAAGACGAACGCAGAGGTTGACTTTGAGTCATCGATATCGCTTTGAAAGCTAGAGTCGGTATAGCCTTCCAATTTCAATTCTCCACCCCCATAGACCAAGAACAACTTATTGGTCCTTTTCAAATACTTGAGGACCTCTTTAACAGCTTTCCAGTATGGAAGACCATGGTTTGATAGATATCTACTCACTACACTTAGTGCAAAATCCACGTCAGGACGTGTAGATATCATTCCATACATGATGCTACCAATTGCAGATGCATATGGAATGCTTTTCATCCCCGCTATCTCTGTATCAGTCTTGGGAGACATAGACTTTGATAGGGACACGCCATGACACATTGGTAAATTTCCTCTCTTGGACTCATCCATCGAGAACCGCTTAACGATGATATCAATGTATGTGAACTGGGTGAGACCAATCAATCTTATTGATCTATCTCTATAGATCTGTATTCCCAATACAAAGGATGCTTCACCCAAGTCTTGCATCAAGAATTTACTTCCTAACCATATTTTAGTTTATTGCAACATCCCTACATCATTTCTAATGAGTAGAATCTCATCAACATAAAGCACCAGGAATATCACAGCACTCCCACTGACCTTCTTATACACACAGGGTTCCTAGGATTCTTAGTAAAACCAAACTCTTTGATTGTACCATCGAATCCGAGGTTCCAACTCCTACAAGCCTGCTTTAGACCATAAATAGATATCTGAAGTTTGCATACCATATGCTCACTTCCGATAGATGTAAACCCTTCAGGTTGAGACATGTAAATCTCTTCCTTAATATCCACATTAAGAAAGGTTGTTTTGACTTCCATCTGTTATATCTCATAGTCATACCATGCAACTATGGCTAGCAATATCCTTATAAACATGAACATTGCGACCGGAGAAAAGGTTTCCTCAAAGTCAACTCCTTGTCTTTGAGTATAGCCTTTTGCTACCAATCGCGTCTTGAAGGTCAATACCTTCTCATCCGCCCCAAGTTTCCTCTTGTAAATCCATTTACACCCTATGGGAATAGTTTCCTCAGGTGGATCCACAAGATTCCACAATTTGTTCAAATGCATGGAATTCATCTCATATTCCATTGCTTCAAGCTACTTGGATGAATCGGCATCAGATAACGCTTCCTTGAGGTTATTGGATCACATCCATGGTTAGGCTCATTATGGCCCTCTTCAAGAAGCAGACCATATGTAGAACCCGTAAACTAGACTATGTATAAGCCATGCATAATTCTAGTATTTTAAATTAAAATGATTTTAATGCATGAATATTTAAATGCTTTTCCTTAAAGTTAATTATTTTATGCAGTAGTTTAAATTTTTATCTTTTCAGTTAATTCAGGGAGGCCGGACTGGAGTTGGAGTTTTGAGATAGAATTTAAGATTAAGAAATCATTCTCAGAGTTTATTTTAGCTAGCTAGTAAGTTAATTTAAGTTAAAAGGAGGTTTAAGGAATTATTTAAGTAACTTGAGGTGAGTAGGAAATAAGTTCATTTAGGTTCCTTAATTAATGTGTTAATTCACTAGATTATTTAAAGGATAGGTAAGGCTCTTAAGGTTTAAAAATTTACTAACTAAACTGTAATGGCCGAGAATTAATCACTGTAATTAACGATGATTTATTTACAATTTTATGTGATTATGAAAGGATTAACCGAGACCCGATTTGAGATAACGCGTAAAAAGATGTATGTGCGAGGATGAGCTCTCGCGCATATGCGCGACCAGCCGGGCGCATATGCGCGAAATGTCCAAAGGACCCCGCGCATATGCACGACCTGAACCCGCGCATGTGCGCGAGGGCGGCAGAGAGTTGGGCAGAAATTTGAGTACCTCGCGCATATGCGCGCGGCGCATATGCGCGAGGCTCTGTGCACATCACGCGCCGAGACATATGGTCTCGCGCATATGCGCCGGTAGATGTCGCGCATATGCGCGAGACGTGTTGCACGTAGAGTGAGCCATTTGCCTTGATGCATGTTACGTATATATATATATATATATATATATATATATATATATAAGCAAATACGTAAACTTCAGAAAACGAGAAATCGAAGGGGAAACTTTGGGGAAAAATTGTCCTTGAATCTTAGGATCGCGATTATGTAAAATCCATCCGTCTGATTTTGAATCTGACTTCGGTACTGTGTTCATATCAACGCAGGCTACAACTGAACGTAAGTTTTACTATGTTTTGACATGTTTTGAAATTATGATAATGTCAGAATTGCATGGAATTCGTATATGATGTTCTGGACATTTTAGACATCATAGAATCGAAGTCAGATTAAGAAACGGACTGATTATGGAATGGTTATGATTTCTCAAGTTAATTGACTGAGATATGATATCAGATTGTATTGGTATCGGTTATTAGTTTAGGGAATTATTATCTGGTGATGTTATATTGACCGGGATATCGGGATTGTGCGGTTATACCATTGATTTTGAATTATTGATCAGATTGGAATTGGTTTGAGCGGTATATTAATATGATATTATTGATATTTCCATTGCCAGATCGAGGGATTGACAGAGTTTGAATTCCAGACCGAAACCACGAACGAAAGGTATAAGTCAATGTGGCGACTTGAGTCGGTTTAGACTTGAGTTTCCCTAAATCACATACTTTACTTTATTGCATCGATATTTGCATTGATTTGATTGAGGTACTTGTTCTCTTGATTTATAGATAGCAGGTATTAGACGAGTAATCTTGTGACAGAAGTGCCTGATAGTGGCGGGATCGCCACGGGCACATTGCACGATGTCACAAGATAGTGTATTGGCGATAGTGCCAAAGTCTGTCACTGAATGATTGGCTATCAATGTGGATAGAAATGTGGCTTCTTCTATTACTGGTGATCGGTACTGTATCGATGTGTAACTCTTCTATTACTGATGATCGATATCATATCGATGTGGATAGAATTGGAGTTTCTTCTATTACTGGTGATCGATACTATATCGATTTGGATAGAATCAGAGCTTCTTCTATTACTGGTGATCGATACCCTATCGATGTGGATAGAACTGGAGTCTTTTCTATTAATGTTGGTCGATATGGGAATGCCAACTTCTGGAAACCGGGATCCCTAGATTAGGATTGAGTCTAGTCTGAATTGTAGAGTTACGAGTATTGTCGACAGTCTGATATTGATTATGTTTCAGATTTTGATACATATTGTTGTTATCTGTTACATGCTTTATATTTGTTTATATGATTGCATGTTTCGTTGATTTATACTGGGATTATATTCTCACCTGAATTATCCGGCTGTTGTCTTGTTTGTATGTGTACATGACAACAGGTGGGACAGGATCATGGTCCAGGAGATGAGGAAAGATCGTGATAGAGTGGAGACTTCGGACTTTGATGTATATAGGGTTTTGGCACTTGATAATTAGATGTTGAACCTTAGTTTTTACTGATTTGTAGACGGTACAGGACTTGTACTTTAGTTTATACTGAGTTGTATATTAGTTTGATTTCACTACATTCCGCATTAAAAAGAAAAAAATTTTATGACCCTAATTACTTGATTAGTAAATTGATCCTGATGACGATTAAGAACTGATTAGCGTCCGGGTCCCCACAACAGGTGGTATCAGAGCGATAAATCCTTGAGACTGAGATAGGAGCTAGTGAGCGGGGTAGATTGAGGTTTTCTTTCCTGCTTTTGATTGCTAGCATGATTTACTGCTTTATAATGCATGTTTATCTGTTTATCTGACTTGATTTGAAAACATGTATTATTGAGAATGTATCAGCACCGATTCTGGATCAGCAGTAAGATGATCGGAGGAGGACTGAAACATATTTGTGTATTGGGATTACTAATCCTTTTGATTATCAGATATGCCTCCGAGAAGAGTACCTGAACAGGGTAGTACTTCAAATCCTCCAATGGACGTTACAGCCACTCCAATGAGACCTTGTTAAAGAGATTTCAGTCGTTCCATCCACCAACTCTGAAGGGTACGGAGAATTCAGTGGAATGCGAGAGTTGGTTAGATGATATCGAGATGTTGTTTGAGTCCTTGGATTATACTGATGAGAAGATGGTGAAACTGATAAGGCACCAGTTACATGATGTGGCAAAGAACTGGTGGATTATCACAAAACGGGCCTTGGAACAACGAGGTACGACTATCACCTGGAATGTCTTTAGAACTGAATTTTATCAAAGGTTCTTTCCAATGTCGTATAGAAAGGACAAGCGAGCCGAGTTTACAAACTTGAGGTAGGGCCAGCTAAACATTGAGGAATATGTGGCCAAATTCTCTACACTGCTCTGATTTGCTCCCCACGTAGCTGAACATGATGAGGCCGTTGCGGACCAGTTCATAAATGGCCTAAATCCTGAAATCTTTACCTTGGTGAATACCGGGAGGCCAAACAACTTTACTGATGCCTTGAACCGAGCCAAGGGAGCCGAAGCCGGTCTGATGAGACAGAAAGAGGCTTCGTTTGTGCCTGCAGCACCAAGATCACAGATGTCTCCACCATCTTCTCGATATGAAAGCGGCAGTGGTAGTGGGAAGAAAGATTTCCTGAAAGCTAAGAGAAAGCAACTCAAGAAATATGGAAGTAGCTCATCCAGTTCGAGTGGCTCGAGACAGACTGGTCAAGGCCAGAGTTATACAGGACCTTACTGTAGCACTTGTGGAGGGAAGCATTCCACAGAACAGTGCCTAGGAGTGTTCGGCAACTGCCGCATTTGTAAACAGGATGGACACTTTGCCCGAGTGTGTCCACATCGAAGTTCCCAGGGATCCCAGGCCGCTGAGTCATCTAGATCAGTTGCTCAGACAGGGAGACGATCTGCTGCCGTTCATTCCTTTCGGCCAGCACCGCCTACCCAGTCACAGCCGAGGCCAGGAGGGAGCCAGATAGTGAGCCAGCCTCCTAGACAGCAGGCCCGAGTGTTCGCTTTGACTGAGGAGCAGGCACAGGATGCACCTGATGATGTTGTTGCAGGTAACTGTTTTATTTTTAGTTATCCTGCTTATGTATTGATTGATACTGGTGCATCTCATACATTTATATCTGAGTGATTTGCTTTGATGCATTATTTGCCTATTGAGTCATTATCTACAGTAGTGTCTGTCTCTTCTCCCTTGGGGACGAGTTTGATATCAGTGAAATCTGTTAGATCATGTATACTGCAGTATGATGGGCATGAAATTGAGTTAGACTGTATTGTGCTTGGGATATCTGACTTTGATTGTATTATCGGTATCGATACGTTGACCAAGTACAGGGCTACAGTCGATTCTTTCCACAAGATTGTTCGATTCAGACCTGAAATGGCTGAGGAGTGGAAATTTTACGGTAAAGGTTCTCGAGCTAGAATTCCTTTGATATCTGCAATAAATATGACTCGATTATTGCAGAAAGGAGCGGATGGATTCCTGGTATATTCAGTTGATTTACTGAAGTCGAGCCCATCATTGGCGGACTTGCCAGTGGTGTGTGAGTTTGCTGATGTCTTTCCAGATGAGATTCCTGGATTGCCTCTGATTCGAGAGATAGACTTCAGCATTGAGTTGATGCCAGGAACAGTTCCGATTTCGAGGACTCCGTACAGGATGGCACCGATTGAGTTGAAAGAGTTGAAAGAACAATTGGAGGATTTACTGACCAAGGGATATATCAGACCGAGTGTATCTCCTTGGGGTGCTCCAGTACTGTTTGTGAGGAAGAAGGATGGGTCGATGAGACTTTGTATCGACTACCGGCAACTGAACAAGGCAACGGTAAAGAATAAATATCCATTGCCTCGTATTGATGATTTATTTGATCAGTTGCAGGGTTCTTCGGTGTATTTCAAGATCGATCTGAGATCTGGATACCATCAACTGAGAGTCAGGGATTCTGATATCTCAAAGACAGCATTCAGAACCAGGTATGGACACTATGAATTTATTGTCATGCCATTTGGTTTGACGAATGCACCAGCGGTATTTATGGGATTAATGAACCGTGTCTTTCAGAAATATCTCGATGATTTTGTAATTATTTTCATCGATGATATTTTGATCTATTCAAAGAATGTGATGGAGCATGCTGAGCATTTAAGAACTGTGTTGAGAATTTTAAGGGCAGAAAAAATGTATGCTAAACTGTCGAAATGCGAGTTCTGGTTGAAACAGGTGGTATTTCTGGGCATATTATATCCGGAGACGGGATATCCGTTGATCCCAGTAAGGTTGAGGCAGTGATTTCTTGGCCGAGACTGACATCTGTACCAGAGATACGCAGCTTTATGGGTTTGGCAGGATATTATCGCCGATTCATTAAAGATTTTTCGAGTGTTGCCAAACCGATTACACAGTTGACTCAAAAGAATGCTCCATTTGTTTGGTCTGAGAAATGTGAGACCAGTTTTCTCGAATTGAAGAAGAGATTAACCAGTGCGCTTGTGTTGACGATTCCTTCAGGTACTTTCCTTTATCGCGCATTATTCCTTATGTCCAGGCTAGGAAGCTCATGCATAGAGGGTGTCGGGCATTTTTAGCGACCTTTATATCTGTCCCCGAGACACCCAGTCAGTCAGCTTCAGATGTCCCAGTTGTCAGGGATTTTCTAGACGTTTTTTCGGAAGACGTCTCTGGTATGCCACCCAAGAGAGAGGTGGAGTTTTCTATCGAGCTTATGCCAGGTACAGTTCCGATATCAAAAGCACCGTACCGACTAGCGCCAACAGAGATGGCAGAGCTTAAGAAGCACATTCAAGAACTTCTTGACAAGGAGTTCATTCGCCCGAGTTTTTCACCATGGGGCGCGCCAGTCTTATTTGTGAAGAAGAAGGATGGCTCTATGAGGCTTTGTATTGACTACCGGGAGTTGAACAGGGTCACAGTGAAGAACAAGTACTCACTTCCGAGGATCGAGGATTTGTTTGACCAGTTGTAGGGAGCTTTGATATTCTCCAAGATAGATTTGCATTCCGGTTATCACCAGTTGAGGGTGAGAGATGCTGATGTTTCCAAGACTGCCTTCAGGACTCGTTATGGCCACTATGAGTTCCTTGTGATGCCGTTCGGTCTGACGAATGCGCCAGCGATCTTCATGGATCTCATGAATCGTGTATTTCAGCCGTATCTTAACCAGTTTGTGATAGTATTCATAGACGACATCCTCGTCTACTCGAAGAATCAGGAGGATCACAGCAGACATCTGACCACAGTGCTGCAGACCTTGCAGAAGCACAAGTTATTCGCAAACTTCAGTAAATGCGAATTTTGGTTAGAGAAGGTGGCGTTCTTAGGCCACATTGTTTCTAGCAGTGGTATTGAGGTAGACCCAGCGAAAGTTGCCGCAGTCAGAGATTGGGTTGTGCCGCAGAATGCATCAGAGATCCGCAGTTTTCTTGGGATAGCAGGATATTATCGAAAGTTCATTAAGGGATTCTCCTCTATTGCCATTCCACTCACATCATTGACCAAGAAGAATGCTAAATTTGTGTGGAGCGAGGAGTGTCAGAAGAGCTCCGATACTTTGAAGCAAGCTCTTATCTCAGCACCAGTTTTGGCCATGTCGTCAGGGCCCGGAGATTTTGTTTTGTATACCGATGCTTCGAAGCTCGGTTTGGGCGCAGTATTGATGCAGCATGGGAAGGTGATAGCCTATGCTTCTCGACAGCTGAAAATCCATGAGAAGAACTACCCTACCCATGATCTAGAGTTGGCCGCCGTGGTCTTTTCCTTGAAGATTTGGAGGCATTATTTGTATGGGGAGAAGTGCCAGATCTTTACCGACCACAAGAGCCTCAAGTATTTCTTCACACAGAAGGAGCTGAACATGCGTCAGAGGCGTTGGTTGGAGCTTGTGAAGGATTATGACTGTGACATTAGCTACCACCCGGGTAAAGCTAATGTAGTTGCGGATGCATTGAGCAGAAAAGTCGCAGTGATGGCTCATTTAACGATTCAGAGACCTCTTCAGCTTGAGATGCAGAGGTTTGATCTAGAGTCATATCCTCGAGGTAAAGTTCCCCGTCTATCTACCTTGACTATTCAGTCCTCTCTTCTTGACCGTATTCGAGGTGGTCAGTCAGCAGATGAGCAGTTAGCAAAGTGGAAGCAGAGAGATGAAGCCAAGGGCACTGTCTTGTATTCAGTTAGAGACGGTACAGTGAGATATCGAGACAGGATGTGGGTTCCTAGCAGTGGTTCTATTCGAGAAGATATTCTATCAGAGGCCCACATGTCGCCGTACTCTATTCATTCAGGGAGTACGAAGATGTACCGAGATCTGTAGTCATTGTATTGGTGGCCTGGGATGAAGAAAGACATCAGACGATTTGTATCCGAGTGTCTGACTTTCCAGTTAGTGAAGGCAGAGCATCAGAGACCAGCAGGTTTGCTCAAGCCTCTTCCCATTCCCGAGTGGAAGTGGGAGAATGCTACCATGGACTTCGTGACCGGATTCCCGAAGTCAGTCAGAGGATCAAATGCTATCTGGTTGATTGTAGATCGTCTTACCAAATCAGCGCACTTCTTGCCTATTACGACGACTTTCACCATGATTCAGTATGTAGAGTTGTATATCCGGGAGATAGTCCGACTTCATGGTATTCCAGTTTCTATCGTATCTGACAGAGATCCCAGATTCACTTCCTCATTTTGGAAGAGTTTGCATTCGACTATGGGTACAAAGTTGCTGTTTGCACAGCTTTCCATCCGCAGACAGATGGGCAGTCAGAGCGAGTTAGTCAGATCTTGGAGGATCTTCTCCGTGCTTGTGTGATGGATTTCTCTGGGAGTTGGGAGTCGAACTTGCCATTAGTAGAGTTCACCTATAACAACAGTTTCCAGTCTTCTATTGGTATGGCTCCGTATGAAGCACTATATGGCCGCAAGTGCAGATATCCTGTTCATATGGACGAAGTATGGGAGAGATCAGAGTTGGGTCCGGAGATTATTCAGCAGGCTGCCGATGTAGTAGTCAAGATCCGCGATAGGATGAGGGCTGCTCAGAGTCGACAGAAGAGTTATGCAGATCAGAGGAGGAGAGAACTAGAGTTTGTCGTTGGCGACCATGTCTTTGTGAAGGTAGCACCTATGAAGGGTGTCATGCGGTTCGGAAAGAAAGGGAAGCTCAGTCCGAGATTCATTGGACCATTTGAGATCCTCGACAGAGTTGGGACGCTAGCTTATTGTGTGGTTCTTCCGCCGAATCTGGCCGGAGTACACAATGTGTTCCACGTCTCTATGCTGAGGAAGTATATGGCGAATCCTTCGCATGTCTTGAACTTTGAGCCGTTACAGCTTACTCCGAACCTATCTTTGGAGAAGAGACCAGTGCAGATCTTAGACAGGCAGGAGAAAAAGCTTCAGAACAAGCTAGTTAAGCGAGTGAAAGTCAAATGGCTCAACCATTCAGAGGAGGAAGCTACGTGGGAGTCTGAGCCAGAGATGAGGAGTCGGTACCCCGAGTTATTCGGTGAGTTTTAATTTCGAGGACGAAATTTCTTTTAAGGGGGGAGAGTTGTAGAACCCGTAAACTAGACTACGTATAAGCCATGCATAATTCTAGTATTTTAAATTAAAATGATTTTATTGCATGAATATTTAAATGCTTTTCCTTAAAGTTAATTATTTTATGCAGTAGTTTAAATTTTTATCTTTTCAGTTAATTCAGGGAGGCCGGACTGGAGTTGGAGTTTTGAGATAGAATTTAAGATTAAGAAATCATTCCCAGAGTTTATTTTAGCTAGCTAGTAAGTTAATTTAAGTTAAAAGGAGGTTTAAGGAATTATTTAAGTAACTTGAGGTGAGTAGGAAATAAGTTCATTTAGGTTCCTTAATTAAGGTGTTAATTCACTAGATTATTTAAAGGATAGGTAAGGCTCTTAAGGTTTAAAAATTTACTAACTAAACAATATTTTCCCTCCATTTATTTGATGATTTTCGGCCACCTCCTTAGTGATTAAGCAATTCCTTGCCAACTCACCTTTGACCATTTCCTTGTTATTTATTAGTAGGATAATCCCTTCATTTTTTTAATCACCATTTAATTAATAATCAACCTTATCCTAGCCTTGTTTAGCATGGGAGAATCGGTCACATGACCCCCCAACAATACCTTGATAATAAACAAATTCAAATTTCAAAAAGAAGTAGACTTTGTCTTGCCATCCCCCTTATATAGCAACCACTTCCCCTCACTCTCCTAACCATCATTCCTCTCCCCCATCACCGAAATTTTGAAATCTATTCAGTGTAAAAAATGTGAGCATCATAGCAAGAATTAGGAGAGAAAACCGAGAAATAAAACAAGGTAGCAAAGCGCTCCGTCTCCTCCGCGCCGCGTCGTTGCGTTTCGTTCGTTTTCTTTTCAAAACAAAACCAGGCATGTTTATATTTTTCCTTGCTCTTCAATCAAGTCATATTAACACTTTTAAACATTATATGATCATCATTTCCATGGCATAACCGAAATATATCAAGAACATTTCGAAAATAAAAGATGCAGAATTTTTCGGCTCCTCTTGTGCTTCACGGTTCCTACGTTTTTTATGGTTTCAGGCATTGGTTCGATTCCAGGCTTCCAAGGCTGCTCCTATGCATGTACTAGGACATGTTAGGAACACGTTTGTCCATTGGTTCGAGTCCCATGCTAGCCGAAATCCAGAGTTGACAGCAACTTCCCCATGAGTGTCTTATTGTGCTCGATTTGTGGGTTGTTGTCCATAGAGGGAGTTTCTGATCATGGCTGCCCTAGGGGCCTATAGCCATGGTTAGAACACTTCCCTAACATGTCTAAGACATGACCAAGTTGCCCTTTTGAGGCTTGGTCCATGATTGCATCGATTTTTAAATCAAAACAGAAGAACAGCCCCTTCCCCCCTTCGGTCTTCTCATTTTACAACAAGTGTAACATTCGGTTTTGTGGAATGGTGTGGATCTTGGTTGGACTATGGCCCTTAGCCACGGTTCATACCATACCTCTGGATGTATAGATTGTTTCATGGTCAATCAAATGGCCACTGGAACGACACGAGACAGCAAACGAAGCAAAACACCACACGCATGCAAGGGTGCTCTCGGGTGGGACTTTCGGTTGGTTTCGGGTTTGGTGCGAATTGTGGCTGGCCTAGGGCCCTTAGCCATGGTTCAAATCATTCCTTAGGATTTTGGTAAGAGGTTTTGGTCAGTGGTTCAAGCCCCAATGGCCATTAGCCTCGCAAACGACACAAGGAAACCAAAGCACAGCTGCTGTATTTTGTGGACAGCAACTTGCTGCTTCGGTTCAGTGGCTCGTTTGAGTTCTTGGTTGGATTTTAGCCTATGGCCATGGACTGGACAGTGCCTCATTGAGTTAGGAAGGTCATGTTTTTGACCGTTTGTGATTCGGATCATTTTAGAGGTCGTACGAGGAATTACTGTGCGATGTGCCAAAATTTACTCTCGAAACAGTGTTTCATGTTTTGGCCTCCATTCACCAAAATTTCGGCCCTTGTCATTTTAGGAGCATTATGTCATCATTTTAAGTGTATTTTAATCATGACTAAATGACGGTTCGGTGTTGGTTCGGGTTGGCACGGAGTCATGATTAAATACGAAGTTGTTGGGCGTAATTGTCTCATTTTAAATTCAATTACAAAGTTTGGTCAAGAAAGTCATTTGCATATTTTTCATGATAAATTTAGGTCGCAGCGAGCCTGGGAACGATCCAATACATTTGATAAAATAATAAAGGATATTTCATTATGCCATTTAATTATATTACGTGCATAAAAATAAAAAATATTCATTTTTGAGATTTATGCGATATTGCTTGTGGCCATTTCACTATCATGGGAGCATTGTATTATCCGGTCGCCAGTTACCAGTCAGTTCAGTTATGTACCACCCAGTATACTCTGGCATTAGTCTGATCAGACGTTCATTATTTCACCCGGTCGCCAGTTACCGGTCAGTTCAGTTCAGTTCAGTGCAGGGGCCACTAGCGTAGACCATAATCTCAACAGAAAATTTATGACATGCTATTTTATTACAGGGCTCCGAGGAGCAAACATTTTCACTGTGATTTTCAGTTCAGTTATGCACGTAGTATAATTGCTCATGACAAGTTATTTTCACATTATGCCTCATGACATGATATTTTTACTCCCATGCAACTTTATTACATTATTTACTCGTTATTTACGATATATGCATGCTGAGTCTTTAGACTCACTAGACTTGATTGTTGTAGGTACTGATGATGTCGGGGCTGAGGGTGGGGACCAGTGAGCTAGCTTGGGTCGGCAGTAGTGGAACCCGAGGACCTCATTTACAGCACTTGCCATTTTATTTATGCTCAAACATTTTATCAGTTGTTGAATACTTTAACTTGTTATTTTGGCGAGTAATAATTTCTTCCGCTGCTATTTTGAACATTTAAACTTGATTTATCAGTTGATTTTGTGAATGAGGCAATTTTGATTATTTTAAAAAGAAAATTTTAATTTTTTCGCAAATTTTCAAACATGAATTTTCGGGCCATTATACCATACCTCATAGGTGCTCTCGAGACTCTCTCGGATCTTCTAGGAGCTTGTATTTCCTCATTTGGCTCTTCGGGTGTGGGTTCTACAATTGTGGTTGTCTCTCGAACTTTTTCGAGTTTTATCATCTCCCATTTTCTATCTAATAGAAATTGTTTTTCTAAAAAATTTGCATTCCTAAAAACAAACACATTTTTTTCTTGGAGATGATAGAAATAATATCCAACTAAATTCCTTGGATATCCCACAAAGTAACATAAAATGGATCGACTATCTAATTTAACTCTCACTGTCTTCTTCATATAATCAGGGCATCCCCATATTCTAAGAAGAATAATTGGGAGGCTTACCCATCAATATCTCATATTGTGTCTTATCAACTGCTTCTGAATGGACATTGTTCAACAACAGTGCTGATGTCTCAAGTGCATATCCCAAAAGGATGGCGGCAACTTCGTGAACCCCGTGATAGACCGAACCATGTCCATCAAAGTCCGGTTACGACGCTCCGAAACTCTATTTAACTACAGTGTAGCAGGCAGAGTTCACTACAAGAGAATCTCATTCTCCCTAAGATACTCTTGGAACTCAGCACTCAAGTATTCGCCTCCTCGATCCGATCGAAGTGACTTGATGCTTCGCCCCAACTGTTTCTCTACTTTACATCTGAATTCTTTGAACCTTTCAAAGGCTTCAGATTTGTATTTCATGAAATACACATACTCATACCTCGAAAAATCATTAGTAAGGTGATGAAGTAGGCATGTCCATGCTTAGTGGTGATGCTAAGAGAACCGCACACATCGGTATGGATTAAATCCAATGATCTTTTGGCTCGCTCCACGTGGCCCTTAAAGGGAATTTTGGTCATCTTTTCTTTTAGACAGGATTCACAAGTCTTAAAAGAATTAATATCAGACATATCAAACATGTCTACTCCCACTAGCTTGTTCATCCTTCTAAAGGAAATATATCATAATCGAGCATGCCATAATTGTGCCGAATTTAGAGTATCTTGTTTTCGTTTATTTGTTGTTATTATTGTTTGGACATTGTTTAGTGGAATATCTTCCAATTTTAAGTTATAGAGATTATTTTCAAGTTCTCTCGTACCAATCAAACATTCATTCTTGTAAATGTTGCAAACACCTTTGCTAAATAAACATGAATATCCTTCTTTATCAAGCATAGAAATGGAAATAGTGTTTTTTACAAAATCAGGTACAAACAAAACATCTCTTAAAATTAACTTAAAAACATTGTTCAAAAGTAAGTAAACATATCCAATAGACTTGGCAGCAACTCTTGCTCCATTGCCCATCCTCAAGAAGGTCTCACCTTCCCTAAGTCTCCTACTTCTTCCCATCTCCTACAAATCAATATATTGATGTGAGCCACAGTCGGTATTTAATAACCAAGAGGTAGAGTTAATTGATATGTTTACTTCAATATAGAACATACCGTTTCCAGAACTTTTCTGGGTGAGATATTCTCTGCAATTACGCCTTCAATGTACAGGCTTCTTGCAGTGATGACAGATATCAGCAGTCTTGTCAGCCTGTCACAGCGGGACTCGGAGTTTGCCTCTTCAAGGACACGTTCTTCTTGGGATGTTGGAAAGAACGCTTATTTCCCTTCCCATGTGGTCCTTTCTTTGTACCAGATGAAGAACCCACATAAAGAACCGACTTCTCTTTCTTGATGGTGGACTCCAAGGTAACAAGCATATTCACCAACTCCTCAAGTTTAAGCTCCAGCTTTTTCATGTTTAAATTTACCACAAAAGGATCAAATGAGCTAGGCAGCGACAAGAGCAACACGTCAGTGGTCAACTCTGATGGCAACGTAAGATCCATGCCAACGAGCTTGTCTATAAGTCCAATCATCTTTACGACATGTTCATGGACCGAGGCCCATTTCGCATGCGTAAAGTGATCAGCTTCTTGACGGTAGCATGCCTAAGAGGCCGTGTTTGCTCACCAAAGATCTCCTTGAGATGCAAATGAATGTCAATAGCACTCTTTGCATCCTCAAAACACCTCTGCAGCTCATCATTCATAGAAGCCTGCATATAAGACTTGGCTTTCAAGTTATGGTCACACCAATCCTTGTAAGTCAACATTTCCTCAAGAGTGCAGCTAGTCGGAGCCTCAACAGGGGACGACTCAGTAAGTGTATATGATATCCTTTCCGAATTCAAGACGATTTTCATATTTCTTAGTCAATTGAAGTAATTAGGTCTGGTTAAAATGTGTTTATCGAGTATTGCAGATAATGAGTTGTGTATCGAAGACATTGTCAAATTTGTACTGAAAAGTAAAAACAGATAAATGTTAATGACTATTTTAAAATATTTAGTAATATATAAAGTGTGGACTTTTACTTCATAAATTTTCACTCCCACTGTTTTGACATTTTTCACTACACTCTAGTGAAAATCGGAAACTCCTTTCCTAAGTAGGTACATAAGGTCCAATTATAAAATTATGATCCCGAATAATATCAGCCCATCATAATTTCTAAAAGTTAATTTCCAATTGCATCTCCATGCAACCTTTTACGTAAACTTTTGTCTCACGTTTGATTAGGACCCAATAATATGAGGTCGTTCATCTTTACGTTTCAAGCCTTACCCATCGATGTTGAACCTTAATGGACGGTCGCCATGAGTTCCCTCAATAATATGAGCCGAAATCATGGGAATTCCATGTAGTTCACATTATCATGTCAATGGATGTCACAGCTTTTCGGTGTCCAGGGCTCCCTCAATAATATGAGCCGAACACTGAACAAGGGTAGCGTTCATCATGCATCCATTGTCGATGGAAGACATGGAATTACAAACATCTTTATAATTCCCCTTTTTCGGGCTTGACATTAATTTTGAATCTTATTCAAAATGAGGGTTTTTTTAATTTTGAAAGGTCTCATCATTAATTTTATTTAAAAGCTTGTCATGTTTGATCGTATGTTTGCCAGAGTCATGCAACTTAATAACGCAGTTACTCATTATTTATAATATATCATGCATATATTATAAACAGTAAACTTAACAAAGATGATCAATCGCCCCAACACTAATGGCCCGTGTGAGCCAAACACATGCCTAGGTCCAATCCTAAGGAATGCATGGGATGCAAATGCATAATTACGTAAGCTTCCAATATTTACATGTCTTCGATCTTCATAATCATCAAGGCCCACCATCTTCCAATCTTGATCTTCTACTATACTAATATTTACAAATAAATATTCATGGCAAATAGAGATACATCTCATGGAGTGGGAATGGGCTATAAACCAAGTCCACTTATAAATTGATAATTATTACAATCATTCAACACAAAATATCATAACTTACACCTAGCAAATTGGGCTTGACCTTTTGATCATCCTTCATGCATAATATCACATATCATACACCATCAATTAATTATCACAATAATCAATTGATCTAATATTATATATCTTGATCCAATCACTAACCGCCACGATTATAAATTAAATCAACAAAGTAAACAAACTCATTTGTTTACTTTCTAATTAATTTATTTATAACTGAATTTTTTGTAAACCACAATTTACTATAAATAATTAAAGTCAAACTTCAATTATTTATTTTATGAGAAATTATATACAAACTTTTTAGATTTAAACTTAAGGGCCCCAAAAAAAGACATTTTTCACCAAAAATATTTTGGCCCATTTAAATTCACAAATTATGTTAACCATCTAATAGCCCAACGACTCAAGGCCCATGACACTTTGATATTCCAAAACACTTTTGGAAATCCTAGTCGTCATCGCTGTTGCCAGAGCTCCGTCGCCAGATTCCGATCAATATGCACATTTTTTAATTTTTATTTATTTAAAAGAGGGGGCTGTTCATGGGCTGCCCTTGCTGCCCGAAATGGGCAGCAACATGGGGCCGAAGAACAGCCCTCATTTGGCCTTCGATTTATTGCGACGATTATCTCACGCGGTTAGAAATTGCCCTCAATTTAATATCATGTATTTGATACACTATAAACTAACCTTAGTTCATGATACCACTTGAAAAAGGATCCATTACGGTGCCCGGATGCGCAGCGGAAGTTTGAAAAATATTTTTGTCACAAGAAAACCAAGCACCTCACAATATTGTGTAGCAAATAACAAAAACACAAAGTTGTCATACATAGTGTGTCTAGAAATTTTTACCTATCAATCACAATGATTGATTTTTTTAGTCCAACTAAGTTGTAAACAACTTAGCTCTTGAGGGTAAACAATCTACAAGCTATCCAAGAGCACTCCTTGCTCAAATTCTTTCAAATTTGGTCCACCATCAACAAGGAAGATCCCATCTAATTTGCACTAGAAAAATTAGAGGATTTTTTTAGAAGAGTATGCTTTCATTAACAAATGAAGAAGCAAAATATTGAAGAAAAAGGGATAGAATTTTCGGCCACTTTGGATGCAAGGAGGAGAGAAGAAAACTTTCTTGGTTATTGAAAAAGTTGAAAAATGCATGAGCATGCCATGCCTTGTTTATTGAAAAAGTTGTCTTTAAACTTTCACCTCCCTTGAATGCAATTTATTTGGGCTTGTAATAGTTACAAAGCCCAATGACTTTTATTTAAATGTCTCAAACATATTTGAGACCAATTTAACTTTGATTGAATTTACTGAAGCACACTAGTTGAATAATTATTTCCAATTGGGCTCTACAAGACCCAATGTTTTTAATTAATTCAACACTTGAATTAATTTAATTATTTGGACTCTACTAAGTCCACTAGTGTTTAATTAATTCAACACTTGAAATAATTTAATTTAGTCCCTAATAATGTTCATGAAAATCACAATTTTTCAATTACATTATTTATTTGAGTCATCTTTTAATTTAGGCAAACTTCCATAAATTTAAAAGTTACATTTATAATCCTCTTATAGAAGTCATAACTCTATTTTTCTTTGCACTTATATACTCCTTTATAAGCCGTTCAACACATTGAACTATTTTTCTTCTCAAATGGATCTAGAAAGTTAGCACTTGTGTGACTTTCAATGGTTCAATGATACAACTAGAAGTGGGTTCACATCTCAATGTGATTCGGGACTAAACATGTCCTTATTCGAGCATATACCAGTTGCTTCATTTTTAATTAAAAACTCCTAGTTAATAAGAACGTCAGAACTCAAGTCTGATAGTACCCAACCAATCATGTTAAACGCCTAGCAACATCGTTGACACGATTCCCTAGGTGTCAAATGATAGTGCCTGCAAGAACCAATCCATTATGGTTAGCGTACAGTACGGTCCCTTCATCTCATATATCCCGACCGATTCGACAATTCTTTGGTATAACGAGAGTTTTCAAAGAATCGATACTATGTGTCATGTCGTAGTTGCATCGATTGTGTAATCTAAGAAACCACTTTCTTAATTACCACCAACACTATGATCAAAGATTTCAACTACATACCCAAGATATCACATAGGATAACCATACCCGAAGGTAACCGGTGAATCCCCGACTACAATGCATAGGCTCCTATTTGTTTCGACAAAATACCCAACCTTGCCAGCTGATGATCCCAAATGAGTCGGTAAATCAACCAAAGTGCAATGCTAGCATATAGAGTCATAATGTTGTCCCAGGTCATAAAGACTAATGGTCACTACAAGAAAAAAGGCGAAAGACAACGGTTTTTAACCATTTTCGTAGGTCAAAAAAAACTGTTGTTAAAGCCACTGTTGTTAAATGGTGCGCTCAAAGACAACGGTGAAAAACCGTTGTCGTAGACATCAAAGACAACGGTGAAAAACTGTTGTCGTAGGTCTTGTAAAACCGTTGTTAAAGGAACTGTGGTTAAAAGGGTGCTCTCAAAGACAACGGTGAAAAACCGTTGTCGTAGACGTTTAAAGACGACGGTGAAAAACCGTTGTCGTAGCATTGGAAAATCATTGTAAAACAAAAATTTTGCGACGGTTTTTCTAAAAAACTTGGTCGCTAATAGCGACGGTTTTATTATGTAGTCGTTAATTAACGACGATTTGTATTATAATTAGCGACAGTTTTACGTATGATTTCCGTCGCTATTGTTTTTCGTAAATTAAAAAAAATTATGGTTATAAATCTAACAATCTTAATAAATTAATATATTTATAATCTTTAACACTTAACATTGAAGTTTAATGAAAATCGTGGAAGAAAAAAGAAATTTATGGAATAGAGAAATTTGATGTGGGAAGAAAATTTGTGAAAGTGAAATGAAAGTAGAGAGAAGACTTTGATGTGGGAAGAAAATGACCAAGGATGCAGGTATTTATAGAAAATGTGCGACGGTTTGTGTGTAAACTGTCGCTAGTAGCGACAGTTTTTGTATAAACCGTCGCTAATAGCGACTACTAAAATAAACCCGTCGCTATTTGCGTTGGTTACCTATACCGTCGCTATAAGCGACGGGGTTTCAAAAAACCGTCGCATACATTAACTTAGCGACGGTTGTTTTGTCGCTAATTTAAAACGTCAAGAATTTGTAAATGCGACGGTTTATAAACCATCGCTAAATTAAATCGGCGACGGTATTGAAGAAACCGTCGCTAATATGCACGACGGTTAAACGAAAACCGTCGTTAACCTTTGCGACAGATTTGTTTAAATCGTCGCTAAGTTTAAATTAGCGACGGTGCTTTATTAAACCGTCGCTAAATATTAACCGATTTTTTTAAAAAAATTAGAAACTACGACAACGTTTTTTCAAAAACCGTTGTCTTTAACAAAATAAAACACTAAGAAACGACAACGTTTTAAAAAATCGTTGTCGTAGTTAAAAAACCATTCGAAAGACAACGGTTTACACAAATCGTTGTCTTTGACCCTTGACAGAATTTATATAGACAACGGTTTTTGAAAAAACGTTGTTGTAGCCCAAAAAAACCATCCGAAAGACAACGATTTTTAAAAATCGTTGTCGTAGCCTAAAAAAAAACCGCTAATAGACAACGGTTGTTAAAACCGTTGTTGTAGCAAAAAAATAAAGCTCTTAGACAATAATTTTTAAAAACCGTTGTTGTAGCCCAAAAAAAACGCTCATAGACAACGGTTTTTAAAAACCATTGTCGTAGACACATCAAAGACAACGGTTTTTTAAAAACCGTTGTCTATAAGCGGGTTTTTTTAGGCTACGACAACGGTCTTTGTTAAAACCGTTATTAAAAGAAAAAAAGACAACGGTTTTAATAAAAATCGTTGTCGTATGAGTGTTGTTGATTTGTATTTTTCCTGTAGTGGGTGTACAATCATAAACTAGGACGTTTCCACTCGATAAGTGAGAACCACTTGGTAAGTCCTTTATGGAGGTTTGTTCAGTGCACCCTACAAGGAGCACCTATCTGCATGCTCGGACATCACAATGTCCACTACCAATGAAACATGGTAATCACATCGCATATACTAGTCTCAAACTCAAGCGGCCTTTATCCTTCTTAATGGCGGCTAGAGCAGCTAGGAATTGTTTAGAATATACTGTAAGGAACGTGCATCGTATTATTGTAAATCATACTTTGATTATTGATAATTTATTAGATTGTTATGTTGTTAGAGAAATATGTTTTGCTAATAAATGATTGAAGTAGTAATTGAATTGTGTTTGAAAATTATGCTAAACCGCAATAGAAAAGTGACATATGTTACAGTTTTAAGCATAATTAATTGAGTATTATTCCAAATGAAATAATACTAATTCCATGGGAAAGCTAATACATAGTACTAAGACTTTCATGTTTTGAGTTTTGTCCAAATCCATTTGAAAATAGGAGCAAAATCATCATGAAGGGTAACGTGTGCTTTGTAGTTTCTGCACTGACAGATTTTGGGAAAATGAGCATAACTCTCGCGTCAGATATCAAAATTGAGTGAGGTTGGTGGCAAATGAAAGATAAGACATAGATCTAAAACTTTCATGTTGACTACCTTTACTAAATTATAACCGAGAATGTTGGATAGAGAAACCCGTGACCGAGCGCGATATTTTACCGCCCGAGCGCGGCACAACCAGCACTCGGGGGGACAGAACGTCTTGCGCTTGGGCTCGAGATGTTACCGCCCGAGCACGAGTTCAGTGAAGTGATAAGAACGAGTTTATTCTTCTATTTCTTTCATTTCCTTTCAGTAACTTCAAAACTCAATTAGAGAAATTTGATTTCTTTTGTACGAATCAACCTCGAAACGTTATCAGAACGCGAAACAAATTATATATTCCGAATCCTCGCGTCGAGAACTTCTTTTTGACGTAAGTTTCTTCTAGTTTCAGAACCTCTAATTATGAAGTGCTGGAATGACATGTATTTGAAGTCGAGATTCATATATGTGATAGAATAACCGACAATGGATAGTTGAATTTGAATGAAATTATTGATTGAAATGAATATGTTATTGTTGTAGATATATTTTTATACTGATATTTTCAAGCTACATCGACTGGAATAAAGAATTGAGGTATCTTGCGACCGAGTGACATACGACAGATATCTGTGTCAAATGATATATATTTGATTGATTTGATTGAAAATATATGTATATATGCCTTATTTGTTGAGTTGATGTGGCATACATGACATACACGTTTAGCTATGATCCTTGGATACAAATTATGATTGGATTTGATTCTGGTATTTGTGAACACAATCTTATGTTTGGCATTATATGGCCCTTAAAACATAATCATTAGTGGCCCCACTAATTGATTTAGATTTGAGATTTGATAGTGCTTTGCCGACGTTATCATACGAGTATCCCTGATTGAGGCCGGTGTGCCAGCTCGAGCATTGATTTGATAGCGATTCGACTAATTCTGATATAAGCTCAGTGGATGGGCATTTGACCTGATACTTCCACGACATACATGCATTGCATATCATATATCCTTGTTTTGATACTTGTGGTATAAATTGTGGTTGTTTTAGATTGAGCTTTGCTCACCCCAGAGGGGCTGTTGCTGTCTTTGTATGTGGACAATGACATGTACTCAACGATATCAGGAGGCTGGAGAGGGTGCTTCTGGAGGGAGTCACAGTTTGAGCTGAGGTTTTATATTTTTCCCAGTGTATATATGTATCCATATACTGGGGCATGTCCCGAGGATATGAGTTGTTTTATGTAGTTGTTTTGATTATGTGTGGGCATATTTCATGAGGTGAGATGAAATACTATTTTTAGTATTCAAATAATATATTTTGGGCTCATTGTAAATAAAATTTAAACTTGTTTTCCACTGTAATTAATTAATCCTAATCACATTGAATTGTAATCACAATTAGGATTTAAGGGCCCCACACAGCATGGTATCAGAGCATAACTGGGAATGCTCGATTGAGTCGTGTACACTGGAATATGCACAAATGAATTTATGCGTTTGTTTTTTATTTATTTGTATTACTTGCTCCACTTTATTTAGTTTGAGTAAGTTATTGATAAGATGAGTGATATGATCTGATGATGATGTGTAATTGATATTTATTTGTGATATTCTTATTATATTTTGTAGATGGATCCCACGAATGAAACTGCGAGTAGTAGTACTGAGAGCATGGTTGGACAATTCGAAGGAATGTCCATGGATTTAGTGATGGCTCGATTCCAGGATTTGAAACTACCGAGGTTCTTTGGCACCAAGAGTGCAGAAAGAGCAGAGTTCTGGTTGAAGGATATCGAGCACTTGTTTAATATTGTTGAATATTCCTCGGAAAATGAAGCTTGCCCTATATCAATTGAAAGACCGAGCAAAATCTTGGTGGGAAACTGCTGAGATTGGACTGAAAGAGACCGGGATTGAAGTCACATGGGATGTCTTCAAGACCCAATTTTTGGAGCAGTATTCTCCTCCTTCGTGCAGAATATGCTTCGAAGTTTTCTATGTTGTTGAAATATGCACCTCAAGTTGGTGCGAATGCAAAAGCAAAATATAACAGGTTTGTTAATGGATTTCATCCTGCTATATATACTTTTGTCATTTCATGTTCGCCTACGAGCTACGTAGAGGCAGTTGAATGATCAAAGGCAGCTGAAGCTGGACTAAAGCAAGGAGGTCCTCAGTACACTCCTTCAACTCCAGTGTCAGCTCAGCAGCCTACCTTGCGCCCGAAGTGTAGAAATTTTAAAAAGACTTGTTCTACTACTTCTTCATCTTTTTCTAGTTCCAGTGGATCCCAGCGAGGGAGTCCCGTTATTGCTCATTATTGCGGCCATTGTGGAGGCAAACATACTATTGAGCAGTGTCGACGTATGTTTGGTACTTATTATCAATGTGAACAGGAATGCCATTTCTCTTGTGTATGTCCGAATAGGGGTACGACTTCTTCCCAACCCCAGTCAGGATTTCGAGGTGGCTCTAGTACGATGAGACCTGCTATTCATCTTCTTTCTTTTCAGCAATCGAATGTTCCACGATATCGAGGACCTGGTTGCCAGACTGTCCAAGGCTTTCCTCAAGTGAAAGTGTATGCCTTGACTGAAGATCAACCGAAAGAAGCTCCTGGTGGTGTTATTGCAGGTATTTGCATACTTTGTGACTATCTTGCACGTGTTTTATTTGATACAGGAGCATCTCATTCATTCATATCATATGCATTTGTTGCATCCCGTGATATTATATGTTCCCCATTGTATGATATTTTGTCAATAGCTACGCCAGCAGGAAAGATTATTCTCTCTGAGCAAGTTGTGCATAATTGTGTATTGATATACGAGGATAATGTGATATTTCTGAACCTAATTGTCCTCCCAATGCACGACTTTGATTGTATTATTGGCATGGATATCTTGACGACAAATCGAGCTACTATCGATTATTTTCATGGAGTGGTTTGATTTCGGCCTATTGATGGACCCAAGTGGAATTTTTATGGCAAGGGTTCCCAAGCTAAAATTTCATTGGTATCCTCATTGGAAATTTCCTAGCTTTTATTTAGCGGAGATGATGGTTTTCTTATCTATGTTGTTGATGTATCTAAAAAGGAGCCCTCTTTATATGATATTCATGTTGCAAAAGAGTTCCCGAATGTATTTCCCAATGAGATTCATGATTCTCCGTCTCATCGAAAAGTTGAATTTAGTATTGATCTTGTATCGTGGACTGCGCCTATTTCGAAAGCTCCTTATCGCATGGCACCATTGGAATTGAAAGAATTGAAAGAATAATTACAGGATCTTCTCGATAAATGATATATTCGACCGAGTCTATTACCTTGGGGAACTACAGTTTTATTTGCTCGAAAAAAATATGGTACTCTGCAAATGTATATCGATTATAGGTAGCAGATTCAGGTTACTGTGAAAAATAAATATCCAGTTCCTCGTATTGATGACTTATTTGATCAGCTTCAGGGTACTTCTGTTTACTTTAAGATTGATCTTCGTTTTGAGTTTCATCGAGTACGAGTTTGAGAAGGAGACGTACCTAAGACTTCTTTTTGTACCAGGTATGGCCACTATGAGTTTTTGGTTATGTTTTCGGTCGCACGAATGCTCCTGCTGTATTTATGGATCTAATGAATCGTGTCTTTTGAGATTTTCTGGACCGATCTGTTATTGTCTTTATTGATGATATTCTTGTCTATTCAAAATCGAAAAAGGAGCATGCTGAACATCTGAGACTAGTACTTCAAACTCTTCGCAATAGACATTTATATGCTAAATTGTCCAAATGTGAATTCTGGATGGACAAAACAGTATTTTTGGGCCACGTCATTTCAAGACATGTCATATCTGTTGATCCTGCGAAGGTTGAAGCTGTATTGAATTGGCAGAGACCTACGAATGTTCATGAGATTCGTAACTTCATGGGTTTTGCTGGTTATTATCGTCCTTTTATTGAAAGATTTTCAAAAATAGCTAAACCTATTACTCAACTGACAAAGAAAAATCAAAGATTCATTTGGTCAGATGAATGTGAAGTTATTTTCCTTGAATTGAAGATGAGATTGACCACAGCACCTGTGCTTACTATTCCCTCAGGTACTGGAGAATTTTTAGTGTGTACAGATGCATCTAGTAAAGGTTTAGGTTGTGTTCTGATGCAACATGGCAAGGTGGTTACTTATGTATCTCGTCAATTAAAATCTCATGAAACTCGTTATCATGTTCATGATCTGGAATTGGCCGCCATTGTGTTTGCTCTAAAGATTTGGCGCCATTATTAGTACAGAGAAAAGTTTTTTATTTATTCGATAAGAGTATGAAATATCTCTTTTCTCAATCTGATTTGAATATGAGACAACGGAGGTGGATGGATCTTTTGAAAGATTTTTATTGTGAGATTCTGTATCACCCTGGATCGGTGAATGTTACTGCGGATGCCCTTAGTCGTAAAGTTCATGATTCTGTTTTAGCTTCTATTAATGTCGCCAAAGTACACGAGGATATATGTACTTCTGATTGGACTTTTCACTCGAATTGGAGCTCTGTCACTGTCTCAGCATTGCAAATTGAGCCTAATTTGATATCTAAAATACGAAAGTCCCAACGAAGCGATGCTCAGATTTTAAAGTCTAAAAAACATGTATACGAAAGACATCAGTCTGGATTTCAGATTTTTTCTGATGGTTCTTTACGACTCAACGCTCGATTATTAGTTCCTGATGATTCTGATTTGAAATATGTCCTTCTTCACGAAGCACGTTGTAGCAAATATAGTATTCACCCTGGAGGTCGAAAAATCATGTATTTGACATTAAGACCTCAATTCTGGTGGAAACATATGAAGAAGGATATTGCTGAATTTATTTCGAAATTTCTTGTCTGTCAGCAAGTGAAGCCGAGAGAATGAAACTTGGAGGATTACTCAATATTCTTGAAATCCCAAAATGGAATTGGGAACATTTTGCTATGGATTTTGTTACTCATTTGCCTCGTTCGCCCAAGGGATGTGATGCTATTTGGGTTATTATTGACCGGCTTTCGAAATCTGCACATTTCATTCCGTATGAACGGACTTATCCTTATAAGAAAATGGCCCGTTTATACATCGAGAATATTGTGAGACTGCACGGTGTGCCAGTCTCGATTGTATCTGATCGTGATCCCAGATTTGTTTCTAAATTCTGGGGAAGTTTCCAATAAGCTATGGGTACGCGTTTGGCTATACGTACTGCTTATCATCCTCAAACTGATGGCCGGACTGAGCGTACAATTCAAACGTTAGAGGATATGTTACGTGCTGTTGTAATGGATTTCAAAACAGTATGGCAAGATGCCTTACCATTAGTGGAATTTTCTTATAAAAATAGCTTCCAAACGAGTGTTGGTATGTCACCATTTGAAGCTTTATATGGGAGACAATGTAGGTCACCGTTATTCTGGGATAAAATTGGTGAAAGACAAATGACTGGACCTGAAATGATACAGGAAATGAATGATAAGGTTCAGTTGATTCGACAGCGAATGAAAACTGCTCAGGATCGTCAAACGAGTTATGAGAATAAATGAAGACGACCCTTAGAATTCCAGAAAAGTGATGAAGTATTTTTTAAAATATTTTTCTTTAGAGGCACTGTTCGATTTGAAATGCGAGGGAAATTATCTCCTCGATATGTTGGTCCATACTAGATCCTTGATCGAGTTGGGGATCTTGCTTATCGGTTGGCATTGCCGCCAGCTTTATTTGCCACTCACAATGTATTTCATGTTTCTATGCTGAGGAAATATGAACCAGATCCATCACATGTGCTTCAACCTGATGAAGTTGAATTTGATCCTTCACTTTCCTATGTTGAACGACCTGTTTGCATTATGGGTCGTAAGGAGAAGATATTGCGTAACACATAGATTTCTTTAGTTCGAGTACAATGGACACGTGGGAATTGGAGAACAAGATGCGAGAATCATATCCACACTTATTCATTCCATTCCACCTGTTCCATTGTATTCCATGTACAATTATCCTCTTTCGGATTTTAGTTTTGATATGTAATATAACTGGTGATATATTATATGTCTGCCACGTTGTGTATATAGAAATGCTTAAGATTTCGACGACGAAATCTTTTAAGTGGTGGAGAAATGTAAGGACCGTGTATCGTATTATTGTAAATCATACTTTGATTATCAATAATTTATGAGATTGCTATGTTAGAGAAATATGTTTTCCTAATAAATGATTGTAGTAGTAATTGAATTGTGTTTGAAAATTATGCTAAACCGCAATAGAAAAGTGACATATGTTACAGTTTTAAGCATAATTAATTGAGTATTAGTCCAAATGAAATAAGACTAATTCCATGGGAAAGCTAATAATAGTACTAAGACTATCATGTTTTGAGTTTTGTCCAAATCCATTTGAAAATAGGAGCTAAATCATCCTAAAGGGTAACGAGTGCTTTGTAGTTTCTGCACTGACAGATGTTGGGAAAATGAGCATAACTCTCACGTCAGATATCCAATTGAGTGAGGTTGGTGGCAAATGAAAGATAAGATATAGATCTACAACTTTCATGTTTACCACCTTTACTAAATTAGAACCGAGGATGATGGACAGAACATCCCGTGCCCGAGCGCGATATTTTACCGCCCGAGCGCGAGTTCAGTGAAGTAATAAGAACGAGTTTCTTCTTCTATTTCTTTCATTCTTTTCAGTAACTTCGAGACTCAATGAGAGAAATTTGATTTCTTTTGTACGAATCAACCTCGAAACTTTATCAGAACGCGAAACAAATTATATATTCGGAATCCTCGCGTCAAGAGCTTCCTTCTGACTTAAGTTTCTTCTAGTTTCAGCAGCTCTAATTATTGAAGTGCTGGAATAGCATGTATTTTAAGTCCAGATTCATATATGTGATAGAATAACCGACAATAAACTAAGTTTGAAGTCGGAATTGAATTATGTTATGATTTCGATTTGATATGAATTTTCAAATTTTCAAAAGATACTTGAAACTTATATTGTTGAATTTGAATGAAATTATTGATTGAAATGAATATTTTATTGTTGTAAATATATTTTTATACTGATATTTTCAAGCTACATGGGCTGAAACAAAGAATTGAGGTATGTATCGATCGAATAACATACGACAGGTATCTGTATCAAATGATATATGTTTGATTGATTTGATTGAAAATATATGTCTATATGTCTTATTTGTTGAGTTGATGTGGCATACATGACATAAACGTTGAGCTATGATCCTTGGATACCTATTATGATTGGATTTGATTCTGGGGCTTGTGAACACAATGCTATGTTTGGCATTATATGGCCCTTAAAACATTGTTATTAGTGGCCCCGCTGATTGATTGAGATTTGGGATTTGATAGCGCTTTGTCGATGTTATCATACGAGTATCCCTGATGAGGCCGGTGTGTCAGCTCGAGCATTGATTTGATAGCGATTCGACTGATTCTGATATATGCTCAGTAGATGGGCATTTGACCTGATACCTCCACGACATACATGCATTGCATATCATATATAATTGTTTAGATACTTGTGGTTTATATTGTGATTGTTTCAAACTGAGCTTTGCTCACCCTAGAGGGGGCTGTTGTTGTCTTTGTATGTGGACAATGACATGTACTCCGAGATATCAGGAGACCGGAGAGGGTACTTCTGGAGGGAGTCACAGTTTGAGCTGAAGTTTTATAATTTTCCCAGTGTATATATGTATCTATATACCAGGGCATATCCCGAGGATATGAGTTGTTTGTATGTAGTTGGTTTGATTATATGTTGGCATATTTTATGAGGTGGGATGAAATAATATTTTTAGTATTCAAATAATGTATTTTGGGCTCATTGTAAAGAAAATTTAAACTTGTTTTCCGCTGTAATTAATTAAACCTAATCAAATTGTATTGTAATCACAATTAGAAGTTCAGGGCCCCACATATACAATATTCCAAATATGATTTTCATGATACTCATCATATGAGCATCTCATATTCTTTCTACTATTTTTATAATCAATGACTTTATCTATGTATCTAGCATGGGTATACAAATAAAGAAGTGTCAAATCAATAATTTCAAATATTATTCAAATAAAGATTGTTTATACATAGAGTTTATCGACCGACACTTGGCTCGACGGGCACCTACTCTAACAGACTGATGCAGAGATAGCGACGATGATAAGCATTCCTTATGCATCTACAATTGGTAGTATCATGTATGGGATGATATCTAAAAGTCCTGGCGTGGCTTAGCACTAAGTGTAGTGAGTAGATATCAATAGAACCCTAGTCTTCCACACTGAAAAGCTGGGAAAGACATCCTCAAGTATTTGAGAAGGACCAATAAGTTGTTCTTGGTCTATGGGGGTGGAACTTAAATTGGAAGGCTATATTGACTCTAGCTTCCAAAGCGATATCGATAACTCAAAGCGAACCTCTGGGTTGTATTCATGCTCAATGTCTTTCTATCTCTTGGAAGAGTTCCAAGCAAGACAGTACTGTGGATTTCACCACTGATGCCGAATACGCATCAGCTGCAGCAAAAGAGGCTGTTTGGTTAAGGAATTTCGTCCAAGATTTGGGCGTCATTCCTAATGGAGTTGCTCCAGCCCCGATGTTTTGTGACAACACGGGAGCCATTGCTCAGGCGAAGGAGCCAAAGTCTCATCAGAAATCCAAACATGTATTGAGAAAGTATATAATCCTTCGAGAGATTGTGGAAAGAGGAGAAGTGTCGATTAAAAAAGTCGGCTCCGCAGATAATGTTGCTAATCCACTAACTAAGCCTTTAACTGGACCATTATTTGATAAGCATCGTGAATCGATGGGTATAAAGCATATGGGTGGTTGGCTCTAGTGCAAGTGGGAGATTGTTAGAGTAGGTTCTCGTCGAGCCAAGTGTTGGCCAATGATTCACATCGAAACTCTATGTATAAACAATATTTATTTTAATAATATTTGAAATTATTGTTTTGGCACATCTTTATCTGTATACTCATGCTAGTTGCGTAGATAAAGTCCTTGATTATACAAATAGTAGAAAGAATATGAGATACTCATATGATGAGTATCATGAAACTCATATTTGAAATACTGTATATTCTAAACAGTTCCTAGTCGATTCAGCCGCCACTAAGAAGGATAAAGGTCGCTCGAGTTTGAGATTAGTATGTGCGATGTGATTACCATGTTTCATTGATAGGGGACATTGTGATGTCCGAGCATGCAGATAGGTGCTCCTTGTAGAGTGCACTGAACAACCCTCCATAAAAGACTTTCCAAGTTGTTCTTACTTATCGAGTGGAAACGTCATAGTTTATGGTTGTACACCATTAGTCCTTATGACCCGGGACAACACTGTGACTCTATATGCTAGCATTGAACTTTGACTTGTTTACAGACTCATATGGGGTCATCAAATAACAAGGTTGGGTGTTTTGTCGAAACATATAGGAGTCGATGCATTGTAGTCGGGGATTCACCGGTTACCTTCGGGTATGGATATCCTATGTGTTCTTATGTATATGTAGTTTGAAATCTCTTATCAGAGTGTTAGTGGTTATTAAGAAAGGGATTTCTTAGATTATACCATCGATGAAACTACGACATAACACATAGTATCGATTCTTTGACTACTCTCGATATACCAATAGTTGTCGAATCGGTCGGGATATATGAGATGAAGGGACCGTACTGTACGCTAACCATAATGAAATGGTTCTTGCAGGCACTGTCATTTGATACCTAAGGAATCATGTAAGCTATGCTGCTAGGTGTTTAACATGATTGGTTGGGTACTATCAGACTTGAGTTTTGGCGTTCTTTTTATCAAGGAGTTGATAAGTAAGAATGAAGCAACTGGGGTATGCTTATATAAGGATATGTTTAGTCCTGAATCACATTGAGATGTGAACTCACTGCTAGTTGTATCAATGAACCATTGAAGGTCACAAAAGTACTGTCTCTCTAGATCCCGTTGAATGTGTTGAATTTATAAAGGAGTTTATAAGCGCAAAGAAAAATAGAAGTACGACTTCTATAAGAGGATTATGGGGAATTTAACTTTTAATTTGTGGAAGTCTTCCTAAATTAAAAGTTGGCTCAAATATATAATGTATTTGGAAATTGTGATTTTCATAAATATTGTTATGGACTAAATTAAATTAATTCAAGTCTTGAATTAATTAAACACTAGTGGACCTTGTAAAGTCCAAATAATTAAATTAATTTAAGTGTTGAATTAATTAAATAACATTGGGTCTTGTAGAGCCCAATTGAAAATAATTATTCAACTAGTGGGCTTGAGTAAATTCAAGTAAGATTTTATTTATCTCAAATGTGTTTGAGATATTAAAATAGTTCAAATATGTTTGAGATATTAAAATAGTCCATGGGCTTTGTACATGTTACAAACCCAAATAGCATGCATGGAGAGGTGAAAAGTTGAGAGACAACTTTTTCAATAAATAAGGGTATGTCTTGCACATGCACTTTAGCTTTTTCAAGCACCAAGAAAATTTTTCCTTCTTTCCTGCAAGCACTTCCTTTGGCCGAAATTCTCCATCAATTTTCTTAAAAATATTTGCTTCTTCATTTGATGAAAGGATAGCAAACTTCTCAAAAAAAAAATGCATTGCATTTCTTAGTGCAATTGTAAGGTGGTTCTAGCTAGTTGGTGGTGGGCTTGATTTTGAGCAAGAAGTGCTCAAGAAAATCTTGTAGAGTTGTCTACCTATTGAAGAGTTAAGTTGTTTAACAACTTAGTTGGAGCCATCATCAATCTTTGTAATTTATAGGTAAAACACTAAAACACTCTATGTATGTTTGTGTTTTTTGTATTTGTTACACACTAAGTGAGGGGTGCTTGGGTTTTGCTATTGTAAATGATTTTTAAAATTTTCGTTGCGCATTCCGGGCACCCATAATCGATACCCTTTCAGATTAAAAAAAAAAATTTGGCAGACAGTCAGCAGAAAAATCAACAAGTACCCTCAAAGAAAATTGATAATTTTCAGGCTTCCTTCACCGCTAAAAAAAAAAAAAAGAAATACTAGAGAGTACAAATGTTGCTGCCAGGGATATCCATCCAAATCCAGAACCCTTGAATTACTTTTGATTTTGATTGTATTGTATCTATCTGATCTCTAATTATCTCTAATGTGCATTTGGATTATATGCTGAATTTTGGCATCACCATATAGAGGAATTTTTTTATGTATTTATAAGTTTAGATGATGTTCTCTAAAGTCATTAAAATACAGAAAGTACTAAATTCAACAATTGAGAAATTCAGTATCCCACATTTCAACATACCCTCGCACAAATCTTAGAAGATCTACCTTGAATCACTGAGGATATACCAAACTCGAAAGGTATATTTAAAAAAATCTCTAATGATTAATGGATCTCATTGTCAGTAATATCATCACATATTTATTTCCTTAACTAGTGAGAAAATATTATTTCAAATCCAAATATCAGAGAATGTTCATAGTATACAGACAAAACATTTTAATCGTTAGATGTAAGTGTTTCAGGGCGTTTATTGCTCCATTATATTTTTGGAATAAAATGAATGACACGAGGAATCTAGCACTATTTATGTTATGGACATGGTATGACTGAATTATTGGCATTCAAATATGAACTTTGCAATTCTTTTATAGAAGGTTCAAGATTCAGCAAAGGCTCTCAACACCATCTACGATCTGTTACCTACTCTACTCGAGATTTTTTTAAAAAAAAAACTTTTTTGAAAACTTACAAGCACATAGATAAAAGATTTATTCTATTTATTTCATAGATCATTTGTGTTGAATTATTACTAACAGCTGTTTCATTGCTCACAAGTGTTTCATACCATATTTATTTCGTGAAAGTTTTGTAATGACAAAAATAGTCATTCTATTCAGAATTTTCTAAGTTGTGAAAAGTTGTTTCTAAGAGTTTTAGTAGGCTGTGTATATGTCCTATTTAAGTTGATGTTTATAAGTGTTGTAAAACAAAAATATTTTAGTGAAATCCTTTTGGAAACAGAAGAAAGGAAGACGTAAAAGAGATTCATCCTTCTTACTTCCACATACAACCTTTGTGTTTTTTACTTTTAGTTGCATCTTCGTTTGCTGGTTTATTGCTGGTGGTTTACTGATTTTATTTTGGTTCAATAAGTTCGGCTGGACTCCTTCTGCACTGATTCTTTATTAGTTGTCCACCAAATCTAAAATATCGAGATCTAATTTCAACTACTAACATCAGTTGAAAATCACTACTAGTGAGGTGTTTATTTATTTCCTTCTAAACATCTCCATTGATCATTAATAATGATATAGAATTCCATCTAAATCTTTGCGTTGGACTAAATACAAATCGGAAAAAACTTATATAAGAATTTCTCATGGGTTAATTTTGTGTGATGGGTTTCCGACCCAACTCATGAAAAATTATTACTTAAGTCAAAAGTATTATTTTTCATTGTAGATATGAATCGATTCGAACCATCTCAAATATATAGACCCGTGAAGCTGTCACATGATAAACATACTTAAGACTAATTTTGATTTTTTTATAGTGGTAATTTAGGATTTAATTCTTGTACTTTGATGAATTTCATGGAGTTACTAAAGTTTAAATGAAGCTATAATATTCAAATGACATCTGCATTGATAATATTTTTGCATGAATAAAGTTGTTGTACAATTTAAAATAAAACAGTCTTTCTGAGTTGTTACGCAAAGAACACTTGATTGTAGGAGATGATTCACCAATGGAATAGTACCTAGCAGTTGACGCTGTCAAATGAAGCTAACAAAAAGTAACTGGAAATCGAAAATCATATGGTGAGAAAGTGATTAACTTGGAGGTGACTTCATGCAAGTTTTACCGGTTGTTCCAAAAGAAACAATTCATGAAATGAGTCTAGTAAAATCATATTTGTATTTACAGATAAAAAAATTTATTTTATCTGAAAACTGAAAACATGATATCCAAGTCTGAAAAGAGATGGCTTATTCAAATATTTTGTTAAATTACTTACTGTTTTAGAACACCATAGGTTTCAATATATATGTGATGTTATTATTAGGAATATTTTATAGTGTAACTTAATTATATAACTTGTAACTCAATGCAACCAGAGAAAAGTAGCTCAGGAGATGGTAGTAACTTGCACCAAAGAGTGTTCAACAGACACACTATATGGATCCAATTATATAACTAGCTACGTTTACATAAGAGTACGTATCTCATTTGCAATACATGCTCTCTTTTTTTCCCTAGAACGGTCAAATATGGTTTTGATTGTTTCTAACCAAATTGTTTTGTTTTATTCACCATACTCATTCTTGCTTAATCGACACTTAACCTCACTTTTTTTTATTAAATATTATTTACATTTGGATATCGCATTAATTATTTTAATAATCAAATTACAAGTTTTTAAAAGAAATCATAATGCTCGTCAAAAAAAAAAAAAATCATACTATAATTATAACCGAGCTACCTAAAAAGTTTAGTTAAATATTATGTGGTAGGTCTCATGTGCATTAATGGTGAAACGGTCGATTTGTTTCATACATGAGAAGTAACATTTTGAACGTAATATTTTTTATTCAAATCAATATGTATTACATGATATACTTTTGACGTGATACTTTTCACTCAACAGATCTGTTAGACGGGTCGATTTGGTTCATATATGCACTAAGAAATAATATCTTAGAGATAAAAAATAATATTTTTCACTTAAATCAACATATGTTACATGATATACTTTTGACGAGATCATCATATTTTATATTTGTATTTATTCATAACATAACAAAAAAATTACTTTTACAATAAAAAATAATAATCTGAACGTAAAAAATAAAATTTCATGAATTAAATCAAAATTTTTTTCTTAAAATTAAATTATAAAATAATCTGATGAGAGTTTTTGTGATTAATATTGAAACGTCTGCTATTCGTTTTCTTAAAACGTGCTAGAAATTTTTTTTTAAACCTCCCTAGCATTGGCTGAACCACCAAAAATTACATAAAATATTTTGGACATCATTTTAAAATAAAACAACCAACTATATATTTTAGAAATACAGCCCATACTATAATCTCTCAAAAACCTCTCAAAACATAAATAAAAAAAGTCATAAAATATCTTTAACATTACTTAAAATCATAAATCATAACTAGTGCGGAAAACTAGCGTGGGTCATCGGGTTATGTGCACCTTCAGTCCAGCAAAGTCAACCATCAAGACCTCCATTATCATATTCATAATCAATATAACCTGCATCAATCACACCTAGTGAGTCTAAAGACTCAACACGTCATATTCTTGATAACGAGTAATACGTAATACAGTTAACATATAACAGTGAAAAATATTTGTACTTAAAATATCGTTTTCATGAAGATGCATAAACATAAATATTTTCGTAAACATTTTCATGATGCATAAAACCTTTAAATAAAAACATTTTCAAAATCTTATGCGTAAACATTTTCATATAAACATAAACATATTCATATTCGTATCCATATTCATATCAACATATTCATACCATCATATTCATACTCATGTTCATATTCGTGTTTGTTGAATTCAGATCGTGATTGTGACTCGTATTCTTAAACGTATTGGGCGATTGATCCATCTAAAGAAACCACATTACTGGGCGGCGGGGACACCAGCAACACTCTCACTGATCAACTGGGCTTTGGCCTATGTATTAACATATCATGTCATTGGAAATACGATCGTCGGGGCTCCCTCTGGGGCCTTTTCCCATAAATGGGCTCCCTCTGGGGCCTTCTCCCTCACGACATCTCCAATCATATCATCATATTCGTATTCGTATCAACGGAAACACGATTGTCGGGCTCCCACTGGGACCATAACCCTCACGATATTTCCAACATATTGTAGTCACAATCCCTTCACATCCTTCAACATGTCGTGTTTCCATCACTTAATAAAAACATGCATATAATATCATTTTATTTTGAAACCAAGCATGCAACATATCTTTTAAATGTCCAATTTAAATCATAAAATTCATAAACATTTAAAAATCATAATTTAACATATTAAAATCATAAATATCCATAAATATTTTAAAATAAACATTTTTAAAAGATTAAAATCCGTAAACATTTAAAATAAAATTTTTAACGTATAAAAATCATAGAAAGCCATAAAAGTTTCAAAATAAACATTTTAACATCATAACTGTTTAAAATAAATATTTAAATCATAAACATTTAAAATAAACGTTTTAACATATTAAATTATGAAACATTTAAAATTGGCATGTTAACGTATAAAAATTCCATAAACATCCATAACCATTGAAAATAATCATATTAGCACATAAAACAGCATTCAGGACACTGCCATGACGTTTACTAATTTCTAGGTGTAAAATGATCGTTTTATCCCTGGACATAAAATTTCTCGTTTTTGACATTTTCTTAATTTCATTGACTATCACATGTCCCAAATAATTATTTAAGCTTACACGAATTTTTCTATATTTTTATTTGGCATAAATCGATGACTTTTAATTTAATCTTTAAATGTGACGTGTTAATGCGTTTTAATCCCGAATTAAACCAAACCTTAATATAAAATTTCCAAATTAAAAACTTAGACTTCTAATAATTATTTGAGCTTAAATATAATTTTTCATAATTTTATTAAGCTTAAATCTATGTGTTTCCCTATTCGTTTTTAAACTTAGATGTACTTCCCAGTTTTGACTCGTATGGACTCAAAACTTAACCAAACTTTACCAAACTTGAACCAAAGCTTAATAACACCTAACTAACCCATATACAACCAAATTCCAGCCCATTAAGTCCCTTGGATATGCCTAGGAAGCTACTGAATTTTTCTGCACAAGAGTCCTAGTCCTAATATGATTCGAACCTAGGCTAGCTTCCCTTAACCACCATGTCCAGCCTCTACCCATCCCTCCTATGCAGCCCAATTAAGTCTAGTGGACCCTCCGTAACCGCATCTAGCAGCCGTGACCCTCAAAGACTCCTAGTTAAAGAGTCCTTTCCCTTAAGTAGTTTATTTTCGTTTTTATTCTTTCCCTATTTTTTTCAGCTTTTAAACACCTAGGGACCCTTAAACATGTGGAAAAACATCCTTTCAAGTACCCCTACAATGGCAGCCCCTTTGTGCATCATTATGAAAAGTTTTAAAAAAGAAAAACTCTTGTTTTGTGCATGTATAACCATAAAAACGAAAATATAAAAGTTGTATCATGTTTTTCATGCAATCATATATCAAACACATAATATGGTGTGAAAGATGAGTAAAATGAGAATATAGCGTGCCTTTGCGTTATTAACGCACGATTATACGTTGACGATTGAAGAACGACGACACGAAGACGATGGCTTGATTTTTCCTTGCAAAATTTTGATCCTCCTTGAAGAATATGATGTGTGTGCCGTGAGTTTAAGGTGCAAAGGATTCCTTGAATTTGTTGGGGTGAGGGAGGCGTGGGTGTTTGTGGGGTTACGGGGGTGATTAACATATTTTATAGTTAATAATTCTTTAATTAAGCTTAGGTCCATTAAGCATACAAATTAGGCCCATTAATGCTTAATTAGAATTTAATTAAAATATTAAAATAGTTTTGTTTAAATAAGTTTGTGAATTTATTAGCCGGGTTGTCAAAACGTTCGTATTTTTGTTGAAAAACCAACAGCGATAAAATTTACGTCCCGGCGTATAAAATCACCTCAAAACCCCGTATTTTTTTTAAAAAAAAATAAGAAAAAACATCACTCATATTTTAAATAATTAAAAACAACTATTTAATAGAAACATTTTCTATTTTCAGCCATCGGTCTCCGTTCCTCGATCGCAACTCGAATAACCTTTAAAAATACATTTTTAATGCAACAATGTAGAAAAGTATATTTTAAACATGTCAATATGCACAACATAATTAATTAATGCAATTAAAAAATATAATTAAAATACAAAGGAGTTTAATAATTTGTGCATATGGTTCACGTAGATCTTTAAATTTTCTGGGCGTTGCAAATATCTTGACGAAAGTTTAGATAACATGAACTTAATATTATACTATATTTTTTTTATAAAAATAATAAATCGGTCAAATTGTGAAAACGAGAATGATGTAAAGGTAGGTATTTATATGTATAGTCAGCCGAGATGGCTTGAGCAAAGGGAAATTGAAAATTCCTCTCAATCTTCTCTTGTTCTTCCGCAACAAAAATATTGTACTGCTGTTGAATTGAAATCTTCGATCCGAGGAGAAAATTAAACAGACGCCGATAAAAATGGTGCTATGGGAGATCACATTGGGTACAGCGTATTTTTTGGGTCTCAAACGAACCTACAAACTGGCCCTCAAGCTTCAGAGGAGGCTCATTAGCCCTAGATATCCCAAGACCCGTCAATTCGTTCAGAGGTACGGATATTCATCGTTTAGTTTTAATTTTTTTGTTTCAATCGCCTTCAGCTTCTGTGTTTTTCTAGTAGCTAATTGGTTTTTGTATTGTATCAATTACTTTTCATGCTACTGCGATTTCGGAATTTGATTCAGTATGTTTTTTTTTCTGCTGGAATATTTGTGTTTCCTGTAATTTTTGTTCGAAACTTTTGTGGAAATATTAGTAAGCCCCTATTCAACTTGAATCCTTGTTACACTCTTATTTGGATGGTCGTGAAATTTGACCAAATTTCTGGTGTTTACGGTTGAAAAGCGGTTTATGAGTTATGTGTCAATGGAAAAAGATACCGTATGGCAATAGTTGTTTGCCATCCTGCTAAGGTATTGCTGTGATGGAAGATGAGCAAAAATAAGACCTTTTAGGATGATTCGTTATCCAACGAAGAAAAATTTAAGGCATGAATTTGGTTTGAATAGATAATCACTAGAAGTCTGAAAATTTTCAAAGTTTTTGCTCGAATTAGATTCCAAGCTCGGCTCAAAATATTTGGATATGTTTGCGAGCTATCGGATAATCGCTCGAAAATAAATACTCCAAAGGCTCTAAATTATTTATTTAACATATAATTATATTATATTTATAAATTATAAAATATTGAACCTAGTGAGCGGGCGCAAATTGTCAAATAAAATAATTTGGTTTCGAGTACATCTTAAGAAAAAAGTTTGAGTATGTTCAAAACTTCAAATTCGCTTGAATTAAGTAATTTTCAATATGAATCAAATATTTATCGAGTCAACACCCCCTTATTTTGTGGGTTGCAGAAGATGCGGATTGGTATCACAATTGGTGGTCCAAAGTTGCATGGTATGACTCGGTTAATTAATTTCAGTTAACTTAGTTCAGCCTTAGTCGTCACTGTCGATCACTCATCATTGATAAAATTGCTATTATCAACAATTTTAAAAAAATAACACAAAAATTTTGGAAAATGAAAACCATCACTTTCAAATCTATGGGCTATGATAGAAACAAATCAATGCAAACCTGTATATGATTTTCAAATTAAAAACTTTTGAGTTTTCTTTTGCGGGGCAAGAAAAGGGAGAGGAGTTTAGAGCCTTTGACGTAGTTTGGTCAAGGAACAGGTGGAGAAATTGAATTCAGTTGTATAGTTCAGCCTTAGTTTTTGCTGTCAATGACGTTTGAGGAATGCAGTTCCTACAGCAATTTACTAATGTTGAAATGTCCACAATCATTTTTAACAGGACTAAAAAAAATGGTGAATGACCAACCTCACCGTCTAACTGTATGGTTATGTTAATATTGGCTATGCATTGTTGACTTCTAGCTAGACAAGTGAACATTAAAGCTGGATTGACCGTTCAACTCTCATATTTTACATGGAAAGTTGAGTATTTGATCTTTTACTTGTATTTAATAACATTCTCGGATCTTAACTACAAATTACAGCATTGTATTTTGGTCCCTCTATTTTCGGTCCCAGGCATCTGCCATTTGCCATCTGCATCTACGAATAGGTTAAGTCAATGGCAGTACCCATGTTCATACTCATGCCCCCCATAGGTACCTAATAAAGTATGATAATACTGAGTTATTGATAAATTAAACAAAAAAGCCGATTATTTGTCTGTTTGTTTAATGGGTTCAGTATAGATCGAGATAACAAACAAGTGTGGAGGATGAGTTTGGTTATGATTCAACTCCTTTTTTTCCATTTTTTTTAATCTTTATGAAGTTTTAGTACAGAGATATTAAAAAACTATAATTTTTGTTTTCTTGGAAATTACACATGTTAGCTAATAATAAAATAACAGATTATAGTACCATGATGTTGGTGGTGGTGATGCAGCCTGAGTTAAGTTGTTATTAGTTGGAATAAATTACCACTTTTATTTTTCCGAGTTACACTATGAAGTCTATCTGCATTGAATTTTGTTGAGGATTACGATTTATATATGCCGAACGATTCTGTGCCATAATATCTTGTCAAATTTACATCGTGTTATTGAGTTACCTCTCAAATTGCCATTTCTATGTTTGTCGGCTAAGTTTTCACTCTGACCATTGGATATGGTCGGGGCAGTACCCCTTGCTTTGCTAGTGCTTATCACTCAGGTGATTCTATTAATCAATTGATTTTGGCCTTCATATCTTCTTTAGATTGCGTAATGATTTCTAAAGCAAGCATTTTAGTTATTGGTTAATTTTTTGCGCTCTAATAATATTATATATCTTTTAAGCATAGTATCCATAGCTCCTTTGCACGGTTGTCATGTTGTGTAGTCGGTTAAATTTGCATCTAACATGTGAAAATTGATCCAAATTTCAGTCGAACTCGAGTTGTTTTTGATGTCGCACTCAAAGTGCATCGCAATATTCAAGAAAGGGATATTGAAATTGGTAGGAACCTCGGTAACTGGATCCTCCGGTGCCTTGACAGAATTAAGCCATCCGCTCAGATCCGAGGAAATCCTCCCTCGGGCAGCAACATAAACACCAACGCCACAAAGCAGTTGAGCAGCACATCTCTGCTGAACAATCGAGAAAGATTTAAAATTTTTGGTGCAAGATGGGGGAATCAAGAATCGGGCAGACAATTGTTTACAGCTGCAAGAAATTTGTCTCCTAAACTTTTCCCCACCATCGCCATGAATATGAGGCCTGCTGGAGGTAATATACAATATAGGCAATTTAAAACTGGTGGCTTCACTCCGTTTGAAGCGAAATATGGGAAATTTGGGTGTGGGGATGTGATTAGAAATTGACATAAGGCAGTGGATGTTGAATAACTGATACCAAGTGGGAATGGATGGAAGATGAGGGAAATACCAGTTTTCGTAGATAACAATGTGAGAGAAATAATCCTCGTACGAGGTAAACTCGCACTCGATTATGTCCTTTATATGCATTTTAAACCATCTTTTATATTTGATATTGCCTTATACTAACTACTGAATGTTTGTTTTTCCCTCTCAAGTGTATTTCTAGTTTGGTATGGAAAGCTATATAGGTCTGATCATGGCAATAAAACTAAAAATACTGGTTTTAATGACGTTAATTTGAATTGAAGTTTTTTTTTTAAATTTTAAAAATCATGAAAAATTAATAAAAGTATAACTAATGAGATAATAATTAATTTTAATTTATTTATATGTTATAAAAGTGTAAAAAATTATTTCGATACACGGACTATTGATAAATTGACAAATTTGTGCATGAATTAATGTAAATAGTTTAATTGTACATAATCCAATTAAAAATTTTATTTTATCCTTAAATAATTTATTTTTAAAACTCCAATTATTGTTATTAAATTCAATTAATACACAATTTGTTTTTCAATGTTATTCTATTGATAAAAAAATGTGAAAATAAATTTATATTTATTTAAAAATTATATTATATTTGTAAGTTCCAAAATGCGATAACGTAATCCAACTGTATGCAAATTTAGCGAAAATAGAAAATGACTAATTAAATGATTTTGATTGCATAAATTTAATATGATTTGCATGTTTGCGTGTTTAAAAATGTATCTTTCTACATGAATACATAAAACGGTATTTTAAAAATTATTCGAGACACGATCGAGGAACGGAGACCGGTGACCATATAAAGGAAAATATTTTTATTAAATAATTATTTTTAATTGTTTAATGTGTTGTGTATTTTAAATGGAATTTTCGAAAATGAGGTGTTCTAAGTTATTTTTACACGCCGGATCGTATTTTTAAACGGTATTCGATATTCGACGAAAATATGAAATTTTCGAGAACTCGGCTAATATTGTCACAATCTTTCCTACAAAGTATTTTAAATATTAACTAATGTGCCTAATGGTCCTATTATACTGGGTTAATGGACCTAAACTTGCACCAAGAGTTTTATATCAAACTTACAGTCAAAAACCTTTCCTACACACACACATATCCCACGCCCCTTTCACCTATTAGCATTAGGACTCTTCCATCAGCACTCACCACACGCACCACACGAGATTTTGAAGGAGGAAGTCACGGTTTCTGAAGGAAAATTCGGAAAGGGTCGCCTCTCCGCCAATGTTTCTCGCATCGCCAAGTTGTTTTCGTGCATAATAAACGTAAAGGCACGTCTTAATATTCCTTAAAGCAATTTTCACATCATATTATGTATGTTAAATTATGTTTGCATGAGCAATATGATGCATCACTTTTATTTTGTTTTTATGGCTGTACATGAAAAAAACTAGAGTTTTTCTTTTTTCAAACTCTTCCTAATAATGCACAAAGGGGCTGCCATGCTTGGAGTACTTGAAAGGATGTTTTCTCACATGTTTAAGAGCCATATAAGCATAAGCATGATACAAGGCTGGAACGTGGGAGGCTAAAGGCTGCACAAATTTTGGGTTTTAAGGTAACTAGGGCTCGACTTTTGGGAGGTTCAGGAAAGGTGCCGTGCGTGGTTCTTTCCAGGCGAGGGGCTGGGCTCATGAGGGTCCTAGCATCGAGCCATGGTGGTCCACGCAAGGGTGGAGAGGCAGGAAGAGAGGAGGCGCACGACTAGGACTCTTCCTAGCTGCGGCCGAGTGCTTGGGATGAACCATGCGGGTTTATGTGCATTGGCTGTAGAGGCTTGTCTAAGGGGATTCTAAAGGATTCGGTCTAGGTCTTAGGAGAGTTGGTCAGGGGCTGGTCCAATCGGTTAGGGTCTAGGTTCGAAAGTTTAAGGATGACATGAGAGAGGATTCGGTCCATATAGGCAGAAAATTCAGTAGCTGATTTAGGCTTTTTCATGGGTCTTGATTGGCTTGATTTGGGTTATATATGGTATAACTATGTGTTATTAAGCTATGGTTCAAGTTTCATAAAGTTTGGTTAAGTTTCCAGTTCATACGAGTCAAAATCGGGATGTACGTCTAAGTTTAAAAACGAATTGGGAAATGAGTCGAGAATCTTAAGTTTACGTCTAAAAAATATTTATGGGTGTATTTTAAGATGTCATGTTAAGTTTGGAAGGATTTGGGTCTTCGTTTTAAGGTCTAAGGATAAATTGAGAAAGTTAGACTTCTTAGGGCAAAATAGTCATTTTATACCTGAAAATGTTAGACGTCCTAGTAGTGCTTTGAATGCTGTAATAAATGTTCAAAATGTTTATTTTAAAAGTTTATGGAATTTTATGATGAAACGTTAATGCTAAAAGACATGTTGCAAGTGATGGTTTAAAAGAAAAATGATTTATACGTGCATGAATTTCTACAAGTGATGGGAATATGAAAAGTCGAAGGAGGTAAATTGATTGAGACTAATACGGTGATACAATGATACGATGATGCGACGATATGTAAGGTCAAGGCTTAGTTGACGGGTGAGAGGGTTGCTGATTTCCCCGCCGCTCGGTACCGTGGTAATACGTAGATGGATTCAACGACCTTCAGCTAATACGAAAGTTACAATTGAAGATATAAATTCAATAAAAAGGGAAACGTATATGTATATGATGAATGATATGCTGAAGGAAAATGCTAAAGTTTTTGTTCATGAAAAGATATTTTAAGTAAAAGTATTTTCATTGTTGTTTGTGAATGTATATGTATGACTTGTTATCATGATTAAAGTTTGCTAAGTCAATAGACTCACTAGGTGTGATCGATGCAGGTGAGCTTGATAATAATCGAGGTCTTGATGAATTATGTTGTTGGACTGAAGGTACACACAACCCGAGGATCGTCGCTAGTTTTCTGCAATAAAATTAAGTTTATGATTACTTAAAGATTTTATGATTATGATACTTTTGAGAGGTTTTTGAGAGGATGTTAAAATTAATTTTATTTTGAAATAATGTTAGTTTATGTTGGTTGACGTTTTACGACTTTATGCCTTGAATTACTTTCTTTTGGATTTTCAAATAATAGTTGGTTGGTTTATTTTTAAATGATGCAAATTATTCATATTTTAAATGCTTATTGTTTCGGCCGAATAAATTACAAACGAAAAAAAATTTCTAGTACTTTTTAAGAAAAACGTAGTGAACGTTTTAGTTGGTATCAGAGCATATTTCTATAAAGAGTTGTGCCACCGGCATTTCCGGAAAGCTCAGTCGTAAAGCCTCAAGTCTGTATGATTAATTTCTTTACATGATTTTTATGATGATATATGCATGTTTACATGGTTTATATGTGTTCGTTACATGTTTAAAATATTTTTGAGGTTAAATGTTATATATGCTTAAAGTTGCTCAAAAAGGGATTAGTATATGCTTAATGATTAGAAACTTAGATTTAAATGCATGTTGGTTACATTTAGAATTTGGAAAACGTTTAGATATAATATCTCCTAGACGCACACCTAGTACCGATAGGGAAGTTGAGACTCTAATGGGGATCGTCAAGGAATGCACCCCCACCTCCTAATGGGGATGCTGCTACACGAGCTCTAGAGGGCATGACACGTTTCTTTGAGCAGCAGTTTCAGCAAGCTCCGAGGCCGCAGCTTGACGTTTATGATCAGTTCTGGAGGCTAGATCCGAAGGAATTTTTTGGCACCACCGACCCATTTACTGCTGAGGGTTGGATTCAATCACTTGAGGTGCACTTTTGTTATCTAAATATGGGAGACGCTGATCGAGTTAGGTGTGCTACTTATAAGCTTCGAGATGATGCTTCTCTTTGATGGGAATGAGATGAATATGATATCAATCTTGCCACACTCACTTGGGAGCAATTCAAGAACATTTTCTATGAGAAGTATTTTACTTCCGACGTCCGAGGGCGCCTGAAGAGGTAGTTCATGAGTCTTCGCCAGGGGACACGATTGTGGCTGAGTTTGTGAGGAAGTTTTATAGGGGTTGTCACTTCGTACCCCTAATTGCTAGGGATGCTGCAAAGAAATTAAGGCACTTCATGGATGGCCTTCGACCTACCATACGCCGGGATGTGATGATAATGCGACCAGCGGCCTATGCAGCTGCCACGACTTGTGCATTCCAAGCTGAGCAAGCCCTAAAGGATATTGACTTTGAGATGCAGCGCAAGAGGCAACAATACCAGCAGAACTGACAACCGAATAAGAGGCAATTCACGGGACCTCGTCGAGCTCAAGGGCAACAAAAGCCCCAAGGACAAGGGAAGAAGCCGGGACAACAAAAGCCACCACAGTCTGGAGCGCCAAAATCTGAGGAGAGGCTACTATGCAAAGAATGCAATCGCTTACACTATGGCAAGTGCACGTGGGGAACATATAGGTGCTTCACATGCAAGGAAGAAGGACATAAAGCTGCTGACTGCCGGAAGAAGAAAAGACCGACTGTGGGTAGAGCTTATGTGATGCACGCTGAGGAAGAGCCAGACACGACTCTAATCACTAGTAACCTAGTTGTTTAACATTTCTATATTGCTTTTATTGCATGAAATGTGAAGGATCGTGTGCTGGTGCCTTTGAAGGCATTTTAAACACAATATTCTCCAATGAGCTGCAATAGCTCGTGTTCTAAGAATGTTAACACCGATGAATTAAATCGAGTTTGGTTAATCCTTCGTGAAGAAGACTGTTCAATTAGAAAATATTTTAATTTATGTAACATGAATAACTGAAAAGCATGGGATCAGTTGTCGCACATATCAGTTAAGTTATGGCAAGAACTGAACTGACGGATGCTCTAACTGATCAAGTCAGTTTGAAAACATCAGTTAATTAGTTAAATACATAAGATATGTTTATGGATGTTCAGGGACTTCAACTGCTCCTACGTCACCCCTTTTACCACCTCGGGTAGAATCCACTAGAAGACTTTGATTTATACAACTATTTGTACAAACCCACCCAACTTAGGACTTACCCACTGCCTAACTGAACTCCTAGTCTAGCCTGAAGGCAGCACCTTTCAGCCAACACTTCTTTAACGTCTATGTGAGAAATACTACATACACAAGTTTAACGTCTTTGTGCAAGACTGTATTTGAGTGGTGGTGTATGTGCGTGTGTGAGAACTGAACAATTAATACACCAGAAAGGTGTTCTCATAAACTGAGGGAAGTGAGCTTCGAAACTAAGCTGATGATACTTGAGTATTCCCTCTGGGCTGAATGCTTCTTAAAAGCTGATAAGCAAAATAAGCGTGCCCTTTCTTTTACCACACTCTCTCGTGTATATGCTCTTGTCTTCACTGATCTTCATCTTCTATTTATAGGCGCGAAGCTAGATCGTACAGTGAGACTCAATTATTGTATCTGTTACATTTGAATTCGTTCCTTGGACTTTGTGTCTTGACTTTTTGACTGCCCTTTTGAAACGTTTGTCTTTAATGCTCCGATGCAACGCTCATTATTGTCCTTTGACTGGACAATGGCTTTGTACCTTTGTGTATAGCTGGAATCCACCGAATGAATTTGTCTTCATCTACAACTGAAAGATTCTTAACTGACGCTCCGAATTAGTCAGCTGAACTGATCTTCAGTTGGGCTGGTGAAATTAGTTGACTTGTCAGTTGATCTGATTTCTTTCTCATTCAGTTGAACAGATCAGCTGGGTTACTACATTAGTCGAAAACTCTTTCGGTTGGCCGGGCTTCTGAGGTTCTCCTGCTGAACCACCTATCAACTGGACAATAAGCTGAACTACTCATTTGACATATCAGTTCACCTGATTTGGTTTGTGCGATTAGTAGGGTCTTTAATTTACTATGTAAACAGGTCGTAACTGATCATAGCTTCTGCACACTAAGGCAAAACATTAGTAACACAAAATAACAAGTTTTGTTAACATCAAAATTAAGATTGCGAACTTGAAAAGTTCCAACAAAATGTTAAATTGGTTAGTGGATTTGATTGGGATAATGAAGAACTTAGAGGAAAATAGGTTGCATGTTCTACCTTAGTTGGATTTAAGGGATGACATCGAAATTATAGAAATTGGGCATAAAATATAAGCCTTAATAATGTAAATGAATGGATTGAACCAAAATAATAATTTTAAGGCTTGAAACGGAAAAATAGAAAATTTATGGGGTTAGGATGCTAATTTTCGAAATTATAGGTACTAAATTGTAGAATTCGAAAACTATTCGGAATGAAAATGCTAATTTCAAATATTTAAGGGGTTGAAATGCAATTTTTTCGAGAAAAAATAGGGTACAAGCATGTAATTTTGGAAAAAATTTGGGAAAATAGTGATAAAATTCCTTAAGGTGCAACACGAATAGATTTGACGGCGTTATTATTCCGAGTTTGGATCGAGTCTTGTTCAATTCGGCTATTCAAACTTTCTGTGACACCTTATTCAGCCACCATAATACCGAGGAGTGATTCCCAAGCTATGATGCTCGAGGCTTGGTCAATTTGGGCTCGGGGTACAGAACGGATCCTGGTCGGGTCAGACTTATAGGGATATCAATATTACCTCCTTCTTTTGGTCTAAAAGAAGTATGAATTTTGGATAATTTTGGCTATAGCAAACCCGAGCCGGTGTTTCATCTCGAGGGTGCTTTTGTCGAATTTTTTGTTAGTTTTATTGGCTTCTAAGCTGTTGAAATTAAAGGTCATGAATGGTTACGTGAAGTAAACCACAATCCGCGTAAATTCCCCTTTTGGTCGTTCAATCTACACGTGGTCGGCCTGGATTACGTGTCTGTTTGCTTCCTGAGACGTCGGGTCGGGCACCGGATTGAATCTACACTGTCCGATTTTTTTTGATTTTGCAGTAGTGCTTGTCTGACCCTCTATGTACATAGAAAACTCTCCCACATCATTTTCACTTTCTCGTTGTTGTTCCATTTTTTTGCCAATTTTAAAACTCGATTCCGGACCAAAAATTTATCTTCGGACCACTACGTAACACAATAAGTTTTGTCAATATTTACCATGTAGAGCCCCGATCCTGGGATGGTCCAGGAATTGGCCATAGATTTCCATAAATTTGTCGGAGTAGATAGTCCTAGGAGTGAAAAGGTAGATATTGCCGACCCCAATCCCAACTCCTCATGCTCCAAAGATCCCTCACACTCTGAGCAAGATAGTGACCACATGCGTAGACTCAAAACAGTTAAAGCCATAGAAAAGCGCTTAAAGAAGAGGGGACTGAAATGGTATGAGTTAGTTGGGTCTTACCTCAATAATATATTAGGTGATGTGTTTAGAGAGGGATCAGTCATGCCGTCTGGTTACGAACTAGCTATGCCGTAGGCCGAGGACCCAGTTCACAGCCCATCTTTTGGCTACCACACATTTTATACTGACCAGATAGATTTGGGTCTCTTATTTTCTATCCCAAAAACTATCCAAAATATGTGCGAATACTATGGCATTTCCCCGAGCCAACTCTTCCCGAACTCGTATTCCACTATGCTTTCCTTGAGGGTTCTTTTTAAATATTTTTGCATTCAAATTTCATAGGTATTCTCCTTAGGTTTGTTCATATTAAGAAAAAGTTTTGTATCAGCCCGAAGGTGGAGGGTAAATTCTTGAGTAACAACCCCACTTCCCGTAAGGGGTGGCCTAACATGTTTTTTCCTATCCAAGCCCCTATTATCGAACCTTAGGCTTGTGATATGACTTGGTGGAAGGAGATTACGGCTTGGTCTCCATTCCCTTTCAAATCCTAGCCCAAAATCAAATTTTTTTAGTTAACATGTCTATCAAATGCTTCCTAACTACCATCCTGGTACAAGATGACCTATTATGTCACTTCGGGTTCTACCGAAAAAATTTCAGGATAGAAGGGGAATTAGATAGGGTCGGGGATTCCTACTTCCTTATTTTATGCTCAGGGAAGGCTTCCTCTTCTCAAGGGCCTCGGAGGCAAAACTTTGCGCCCTTTGAATCCGAAGTCCTGCTGGATGAGACCGAGGTTCCGAACTCAGGATATTGGGCTACTAGGAAAAACCCGATGATCGACCTGGTGCACTCTCTGCTAGTTTCTTCTGTCATTGATTCATGGCCCTCTTTTCTTCCATTGTATCTCTTATTTAGGAATATTCTGGATGAGTTGCCCTTCACTTGATATAGAATCAGCTTCTTGAGGTGGGCATGATGACTGTGCATGGGAAACTGATCGGGAGGTGGATGAAAGGAATGGCCCTTCGTTTTCTTCAAGTTTAAAATCACTTGCATTTTAATTTTCTCGACTTCTATCTCACATCTTTGTTTTTCTTTCTTACAGGGTTCTTTCTAAGCAACTGAATGCTCCATCCGAGCAGCTAAAACTCGGGAACAACTTTATACCCGGACGAAGGGCTTAAAAAAATGTTTGGTCCCGACTTAAGAAGCTAATGTAGTAGCTTCGAGCCACAGATAGCCAGACGGCCGAGGAGAGGGTCTCTTATGAGACTAAGCTCAAATCTGCTCGGGAAATTACTGAAATGGGCGAATATAAGGCCAATTTCTGAGCTGAACATGACGAACAGAAAAGGGCATGACTATTGGGAAAGAACCTCTCTCTCGAAAGCCAACTGCCAATCCACCAATAGGAGGCTGAGGCTCTTTGGGCAAGCAAAAAAGAAGAATTTCTCAAGTCCAAAGATTTCGATGTCCTTTGCACGGGCAAGGCTTTACCGTACTTTGAACATGACTTTCAGGGCTGCCTGGATCTGCTGTGATTACTTTGATGTAGAGCACCCCGCCTCGTTTTTGGATGTTGATAATGCCCTCGAGACCATGCTCAAGGAGGGTGAGGTCTCCGGGTTGGTTGAGGCCGATGCGGTGGATGCCGTGCAGGAGAAGCCTTTTTTGTAATTTTAATAATTGAGCTCGGCTCATTAATGAAATTTCCCTTTAGTATTTTCCTTCAAATTTCTCTATTCAATCCTTCATCCGAGCAGATACGAGCAGGTACCTGCTCGGATCTAAACAAAATGTTACGAGATTTCATTGAATCTTTGTCTTGAGTAGAAATTCTGCTCAGAGTTTAATCGATTGTAAGTAGAATATGATGGAATTCTACCGTGTTGAATCATTTTCCTGAGCAAGACCTTTGCTGAGGGTGTAATGGAATGTAAGTAAAATATGATGAAATTTTACAAAGTGTTGAAACAATTTCCTGATCAGGACCTCTTCTCGTGGTGTAAATAAACATTAGTAAAATATGATGAAATTTTTCCAAGTGTTGAAATCTTTGCCCGAGCATGACCTCTGCTCGGGGTTTAATTGAACATAAGTAAAATGTAATGAAATTTTGTCAAGTGCTGAAACATTTGCCCGAGAAGAACCTCTGCCTGGGTTTTAATTGAAAATAGGTAAAATATGATGAAATTGTTCCAAGTGTTGAAACCTTTGCCCGAGCAGGACCTATGCTTGGGGTTTAATTGAATATAAGTAAAATATGATGCAATTTTACGAAGTGTTAAAACCTTTGCCCAAGCAGGGCCTTTGCTCGGGGTCTAATTGAGCATTTTTTTGCTAATAATCTGATGTTCCGAGTGAGAGGTTGTATTTATATATTTGTCAAGCTGCGTTGGGCTTTTAAGGTGCAGAGAGGTCGGACTTATGTATTTTACAAGCTGTGTTGGGCTTTTAAGGTCACGAGCACGAGGTCAGACTTATGTATTTGTCATGTTATGTTGCGCTTTTAAGGTGCCGATCATGAGGTTGGTCTAATGAATTTTACAAAGTGTGTTAGCTTTTAAGGTGCCGAGCGTGAGGTCGGTCTTAACGAGCTTTTTTGCTGAGAGGCATTCTTATGAAATGGCCAACAAGCACAATTTTGACAGAGTATGATTAAAGATCCTTTTTAACTGTGACGAAAATTCATATAATAGAAAGATTTTTGTTTGAGCCACAGCGAACGACAAAATTAGGGAGATTTACGAAAAATTAATAAAAGATTTAAAGTAAAGAGTTTAACTATAATGACTTGCATGGACACTTTCTTATGTATAATTCTTTCTGAGGTGGAAATGATTCCAAGGTGGTTGGTCCTTTTTCCTTTAGTGTCCTGTAAGTAGTAACCTGCTACGCCCTCTTTCCTATCTACCTTGAAAGGGCCCTCATATTTGGGATCCAATTTTTTTCTTTCGCCCTGCCATTGGATTTTCTTCATCAATAATCCCGGAGCTCGAAGGATCGAGGTCATACCTAAGCCCAGGTCACTCTCTTTCGATAAAATGCTAGTCAGACCACGGATCGGTCCATTTTCTCTTCCACCAAATCCAAATACATAGCTCAGAAAATGTCATTGTACAAACCACAATTCAATATCCAAGCACTTTCTTGACCAATTTATGCAGGCAAAATGGCTTTTGAGCCATACACCATGTTGTAAGGGGTTTCTCTTGTCCCGACTTGCTCGGTGGTTCAATATTCCTATAAAACACTTGGGAGATCGTCCATCCATTTTCCCTTTGTATAGCCGAGCCTTAACTTCAGAGCCTGTACTAAGAAACGGTTGGTGACCTCTACTTGTCCATTGCTTTGCGGATAGGATACCAAGGGGAAGATGAAACGTCCACTACTCGTTTTTCTTTAAAATATGCTAGAATTTTTTTTCCTTATCCATCTATTCGGCCGAACCCATACACATATATATAAATATATTTTAAAATACTTTTGCACCATTTAAAAAAACCAACCAACTATTATTTGAAAATACAAAAGAACGTAATTCAAAACATAAATCGTAAAATGTTAACAAACCTAAACTAACATTATTTCAAAAATAAACTCAACTCTAACATCCTCTCAAAAATCCCTCAAAAGCATCATAAGCAATAAAATCTTAAAAGTAACTTAAATCATTAGCATAAGTCACAAACATAAGCGCGGAAAACTAGCGATAGTCCCCGGGTTATGTGCACCTTCAGTCCAACTAGTTCAACCATCAAGGCCTCCATCATATCATGCTCACTTGCATCGATCACACCTAGTGAGTCTAATGGCTCAGCAACCCTAAACCATGATAACAAGTAATACATATACATCCACATATAACAGTGAAAACAATTTTACTTAAAATAGCTTTTCATGAAAATGCATAGCTTAAACATTTTTCCTTCAATCATATAAAATTCCCTTCTTCATCATATACGTATAAATTTTCATTTTACTGAATTTGGATCGTTAATTGTGACTTTCGTATCAGCTAAAGGTCGATAGATCCATCTACGTGTAACCACAGTACTGGGCTGCGGGGACATCAGCGATACTCTTACCCGTCAACTGAGCCTTGACATTGTATCATCGTACTAGTCACAATCACTTCATCTCCTTTAACTTTTCATATTTCCATCACTTATAAAAATTCAAGCATATATAAATCATTTTTCTTTTAAACCAAGCATGCACCATGTCTTTTAGCATTAACGTTTCATCATATAATTTCATAAAAAATAAAAATAAGCATATTAAAATTATTTTAAACATTCAGGGAACTGTCAGGACGTCTAACAATTTTAGGGTGTAAAATGACTGTTTTACCCCTAGACGCATAATTTTCCATAATTATCCCTAGACCTCGAAACGACGTCCCAAATCATTCCATACTTAACCTATTACCTTTAAATACTCCCTTAAATATTCCTTATGCTTAAAATTTTGCTTTTCGACAATTTCCTTGATTCGTTTTTAAACATAGATGTATATCCCGATTTTGACCCGTATTGATTAAAAAATTAACCAAATTTTTCCAAATTTGAACCAAAGCTTGATAACACCTAACTAAACCATATTCAACCCAATTGAATCCAATCAAGACCAATGAACAAGCCTAGAACTCCTACTGAACTTCAGCCCTATTTTCGAAAGAAAACCCTAATTCCTATGGCCGTGCAAGCTTCGGCTCATGCCCTTACCCACCAAGACCAGCCCCTAGACCACCCTCCTAGGACCATAATTGTGACCCTAAGCAGACACTGGACAGAACCTAAAGAACATAGAAGCCTCAGCCCCTCAGCCCGATTACATTGCATGCGGACGGCTCCCTCACGCCAAGTAGTCGCATGTGCCCTTCGAGCCACCCTCTTGCAGCAATCTTAGGACTATCATGCAGCCCTCTTGGGTTTCCTAGTCATGCTATAACAGTCGTTAGAAACCGTGACAACCTAGGACTCCTAGTCGATTCCCTTAGCCGCTAGGACTCTATGTTATTTTCCCACGCATGCCTTTGTTCCATGCGGTTGCAGCCCTCTCCCAGCCTTCCATTTATCATAAACACGTTAGAAAAATGACCCTCTAAGTTACCCTGCCATGGCAGCCCCTTTAGGTAACCTTAGCATGATTTTATGAATCATAAAACATGAATTTATGGCAAACGAAATTAATTGCAAGGCAACATATTTTCATGAAAATATACATCAAACCCATAATATGGTGTGATAGATGAGAAAAAAGAGATTAAGGCATGTATTTGCGTTTATTACACATGAAAACATCTTGGCGATTCGTGGGACATCGACGGAAAGGACCTTGCTGAATTTTCTTCAAATTATCATGAGTTCTTCCGTCAAAGCTCTTTGTGTGTGCGTGTGTTTTGTGAAGGGGAGAGTCCTAATATGCTTAAGGGGTTGGGGACGTGAGTTATGAGGGTTATGAGGTAGGGTGTAGGGTTTTTTTATTTGAATTAAAACTCATAGTGTAGGCTTAAGCCCATTTACCTAGTATAATAGTTCCATTAAGCCAATTAATTAATTTTTAAAATATTTTTTTTAGAAAAGTTTGTGAAAATATAACCGAGTTCTCGAAAAGTTCATATTTTTTTCGAAAACCGAACACTGTTTAAAAATAAGATTCGGCGTATAAAATCACCTCAAAACGCCTCATTTTTTAAAATACCACAAAACATAAACCATATATTAAACAATTAAAATAATTATTTACTAAAATAAATTTCCCTCATGTGGCCCCCGGTTTCCGTTCCTCGATTGTTTATCGAATAAGCTTTAAAACACAGTTTTATACATTAATGTAGAAAAGTGCATTTTAAACATGTAAGCATGCACACAATATTTAATTCATGTGCATTAAAACAATTTAATTAGTCATTTTTCATTTTTCCCTAGATTCGCATGCAGTTAAGTTACGTTATCGCATTTGCCCCTCACAATTCCTCTCTCCCTTAAATGAATTTCGTCATCGAAATTTAAACTTACCGAATAACTTCGGGTAGCGGCTCCTTATATCCCTCTCGATTTCCCAAGTAGCTTCCTCCTCCGAGTGATTTAGCCATTTGATCTTGATCATTGGAATGACTTTGTTTCGAAGTCTTCTTCCTGTCAACCTAGGATTTGTATAGGTCTATCCTTGTATGACATATTTGGAGTCAACTACGGAGGTTCTTAAATTAATACATGTGAAGGGTTCGACATGTATTTCGCAGCATCGAGATGTGAAACACATTATGTACTCCGGCTAGCATCGGTGTCACTATAGGCTAGTGTTTTAACCCTCTCCAACATCTCAAACGGCCCTATGAACCTCGGACTGAGCTTGCCTTTCTTACCAAATCTTGTAACACCCTTCAAGGGTTCTACTTTCACAAATACGTAGTCACCCAGTGCAAAATTCAATTATCTTCGACGATTATCGGCGTAGCTTTTCTGTCCGCTTTGTGCAGTTTTCATCCTATCTAGGATTTTGACTACTAGCTCCGCTGTTTGTTTGATCAAGTCCGGCCCAAACTCTCCTCTCTCGCCAACCTCGTCCCAATTATTGGTGACCTACACTTCCTCCCATATAGTGCCTCATAAGGAGACATCCCTATAGACGATTGATAGCTATTGTTAAAGGTGAACTCCACTAGAAGTAACTTCGGTTCCCGACTTCCATGGAAATCGATCACGCAAGCTCGGAGTAAATCCTCCAAAATTTGAATCACCTTTTCTGACTGGCCATCAGTTTGTGGATGAAACGCTGTGTTGAACAACAACTTAGTCTCCATCGCTACATGCAGACTCTTCCAAAAACACGATGTGAACTTCGTATCTCTGTCAGAGAAAATAGATACTGGAATCCCATGCAGTCGAACTGTCTCTTGTATATGCTGCTCGGCATACTGTGTTATGGTGAATGTCGTCTTGATAGGTAGAAAGTGCGCTGATTTCGTAAGACGATCAACTATCACCCAAATGACATTGAATCTCTTGATAGTCCTTGGCAATCTTACAACAAAATCCATAGTGATATTTTCCCATTTCCACTCGGGAATAGGAAGTGGCTTATGTTTTTCAGCTGGCCTCTGATTCTCGGCTTTAACTTGTTGGCATGTCAAACACTCGGACACAAAATGTAAGATGTCTCGCTTCATGCCCGGCCACCAGTATAATAGCTGCAGATCTTTGTATATCTTTGTACTTCCAGGATGAATGGAGTATGGAGTATCATGAGCTTCCTTCATAATGACTTCTCTCAAAGAATCGCCACTAGGAACCCAAAGTCGATCTCGATATCGAACTATGCCATCCTCCTCGGAATACAGCTTCCGACCGTTAGCTTCATCTCTTAATCTCCAATTTGCAATTGCTCATCAGAAAATTGTCCCTCGCGGATTCTATCTATCAAAGTCGAATGTACTGTCAAGGTGGCAAGATTAGGGTCCTCGCCCCTAGCATATACTGCCAGCTCAAGTCGCTATATATCATATTGTAAGTGTGTCTAAAGCGATAATTGAGCATTAATTGTTGTCTTCCTAATTAATGCGTCCACTACTACATTAGCTTTTCTCGAATGGTAGCTAATATCGCAGTCGTAGTCGTTTACCAACTCTAACCATCTTTGTCGCCTCGTATTCAACTCTTTTTGGGTGAAAAAGTACTTAAAACATTTATGGTCGGTGAAAATCTTGCACTTCTCCCCATATAAATAATGTCTCCAAATCTTTAATATGAATACCACTGCGGCGAGCTCAAGATCATGTGTAAAGGGGCCTAAAACTCCTTTCTTGAAATTTGCGGAAAATTAAAAATTTTCTTTTTAAAAGAACTTAAATGGTCTCATTCATAAAATCACTGGGGAATCAAGTTCAATGTTTAAAATAATAGCAGCGGAAAAAAATAAAGTTTTGCCAACAATAACAATTTAAAAATTATCCAACGACTGATAAAAACTGTTTGCGGAATAACAACTGCTGCACTGAGGTCCTCGGGTGCCACTACTGCCGACCCAAGCTGGCTCACTGGTCCCCGCCCTCGGCCCTGGCCTCATCAGTACCTACAACAATCAAGTCTAGTGAGCCTAAAGACTCAGCATGCATAAATCGCATCTAACGAGTAAAAATCTGAATTTAAAATATGCACGAGTTAACATATCCTGTCCTGAGGCATACTGAAAAATAATCTGTACTGAGCAATTATAATACGTGCATAAATGAACTGATAATCACAGTAAAAATGTCTGCTCCTTGGAGCCTGTACTGAAATAACTGATAAAATTTTCTGTTGAGATTATGTTACGCCTGTGGCCACTGCACTAAGCTGAACTGATCGGTAACTGGCTACCGGGGAGGCTGAAACTGAACTGAGCTGGCCGGTCACTGGCGACCGGGTGGTACCATACTGAACTGATCGGTCACTGGCGACCGTATAAAATAACACTCCCACATAGTGAATGAACCACAAGCCATATCGCATAAATCTCAAAAATAATCATTTTCTATTTAATGCACGTAAAATAATTAACTGGCGTAATGAAAATTCCTGTAATTTTACCAACTGGATTGGATTGGATCGTCCCCAGGCTCGCTGCAACCTAACTGTGCTATGAAAGATATGCAATAGCTTAAACTTGACCAACTATGCAATTTACATTCAAAAGATGCGACTATGACGCCTAATGACTTCGCATTTAATCATGACTCCGAGCCAACCTGAACCGACACCAAACCGACGTATAGTCATGATTAAAATACGCTGAAAATCATAAAATAATGCTCCTAAAATGATAGGATCGAAATCTAGGTGGAATGGAGGCCAAAACACGAAACGCTCTTTCGAGAGTCAATTTGGCACATCGCACCGTAAATTCTCGTACGACCTCAAAAATGATCCGAATGACAAACGGTCAAAAACATGACCTTCCCAACTCAATGAGGCACTGTCCAGTCCAAGGCCATGGGCTAAAAGCCAACCAAGAACTCAAACGAGCCTTCTGAACGACACAGCAACATGCTGTAATTTCCAGCAGCTGCGCAACTACAAGACTTGCGTTGGTTTCGAGACTATCGGCCATTAGGGGCGTGAACCACCGACCATAGACTCTTACCAACATCCCAAGGAATGATTTGAACCATGGCTAAGGGCCCTAGGCCAGCCACAATCCGCATCACACCAAATCTTAACCGAAGGGTCCAACCGAGAGCAACGTGCATGCGTGTGTAGTGTTTATGCTATGATCGATGTCTCGTGTCATTCCAATGGCCATTTGATTGACCATGGCACGATCTAGACATCTAGGAGCATGATATGAACCGTGGCTAAGGGCCATAGACCAACCAAGATCCATATCAAGCAACAAAAGAAACAAAACCCTATGCTGAAAAATGGAAGGGGCCGAATGGGGAAAGGGGCTGTTCTTGTTGATTATTTAAAAACCGATGAGCCATGGACCAAGCCACCAAAAGGGAAACTTAGTCACGTCTTAGACATGCTAGGTAAGTGATCCAACCATGGCTATAGGCCCTTGGGGCAGCCAAGATCAGATCCTTCCTCCATGACAACAAACTGAATTTTTCGAACAACATTTCTGCACCTATGGGGACTTGCTGTCATTCTGAATTTCCAGCAAGCATGGGGCTGGTTTGAATGGACCAACATGGTCCTAATGCATCCTACTACATGTATACAAGCCGCCTTGGGAGCCTGGAGTCGATCCAATACCTGAAACTCACAAACCAAAAGAAATCGTGAAGCTTGCCAAGGAAATCGAAAATTCTGCATGGGTTGTTCCAAAATGTTTTGAAATGGATCTCGATTTTTACTTGAATAAACATGATCATGTACTGAAAAATAAATGATAATATGACTTGATTGAGGTTTGAAAGAAATCTAGACATGCCTGGTTTCGTTTCGAAAGAAAACGAACGAAACGACGACGACGCGGCACGGAGGAGATGGAGCGCTTCTTGTCTACCTTTCTTGCTCTCGATTTTTCTCCCTTTCTCCCTAGCTATTATTCACGTTTTTTCTACTGAAAAGGGGTCTGATTTCACTCTGAATTTTCGAAAAGGAGAGGGGGGGAAAAATGGTTAGGAGGGTGAGGGAAGTGGGTGCAAGATATAAGGAAAGAATCAAGACCAAGTCTTCTCATTTTTGAATTTTGAATTATGGTTTGATATCAAATGAGTTGGTGGATGCTTCTAGGAGGTAGTGGCCGATTTTTGCTTAATTTATAGTCTAGGATATGTCCATTTATTTAATTAAATTGTGCTCCCAAAAATCCTAGAATTATCCTACTAATTACATGCAAAGAATTGGTCAAAAGGTTGATGAGTTGGCAATTGAGTTGCTTAGCAACTAAGGGGCCGAAATTATGCTAATAAAATGAGTGGGAAGTGTTGGTTATCTAGTCAACTAATAATCCTTGAAAGCCTTACTAATCCTTTAAATAATTTAGTGAGCTAACCCCTTAATTTAATAACTTAAATGAGTTCATTTCTTAATCACCTCAAATAATTAAATTAAATCCTCAAACCTCCCTTACTAACTTAAATGAACTTACTTGCTAGCTAACTTAACTTCTGGAAATATTTCTCGAATCTTAAATTCTACCTCAAAACTCCGACTCCGGTCCGGCCTCACTGAAATAACTGAAATGCTAAAAATCAAACTACTGAACTGAAATAATGAATAATTAACTTCAAATAAATGCATTTAAAATAATCATGCAATGAAGTCAATTAAATTTAAAAATCTAGAATTATGCATGGCTTATACGTCTACTGATTTACGGGTGCTACATCATGTGTGGGGAAATTTTTCTCATGTACTTATAATTGTCTCGATGCATATTCTATCACTTGGTCGCCTTGCATCAGAACTGCACCTAACCCAAGTTTCGAAGAGTCCGTATAAAGAACATACTCTCATTGCCTCAATGGCATCAAAAATACTGGGTCTGAAATCAAAGCTTACTTCAACTTGTCAAAACTTTCTTGTCATTCGGATACTCATATAAACTTTGCATTCTTTTTCGTCAAGGCGGTCAAGGGTACCGCAATAGAAGAGAATCCTTGTATGAACTTTCAGTAATAGCCAACTAGTCCCAAGAAACTATGGATCTTGGTTACACTCTTAGGTACGAGCCATTCTTTAACTGCCTCGACTTTGCTCGGATCAACCTCAACTTAATCTCTAGAAATGATATGGCCTAAGAACGCCACTCTCTCGAGCCAAAACTCGTACTTGCTGAACTTTGCATATAATTTCCTATCTTGCAGTATTTGCGGTGATTCCTCAAATGCTGACTATGCTCCTCTTTGCTCATTGAATAGATCAAAATATCATCGATGAAAACTATAACAAATTGATCCAGATACGGCTGAAATACGCGATTCATGATATCCATGAAAATCGTTGGCGCATTGGTCAACCCAAATGGCATGACCATAAAATCGTAATGCCCATATCGAGTCCTAAATGCTGTCTAATGAACATCCATCTCCTTAACCTTTAAATGATGGTATCCAACACGAAGATCTATTTTTTAGAATATCGATGCTCCTTGTAATTGATCAAATAAATCCTCAATTCTAGGCAAGGGATACTTATTTTTGAAGGTGACTCTATTCAGCTCTCGATAGTAAATGTAGAGTCGCACACTTCTCTCTTTTTTCTTCATAAATAAAACTGGTGTGCCCCACGGAGAACAACTATGGCGAATAAAACATTTGTCCAAAAATTCTGTAATTTGATCTATTCTTTCATTTCTTAGAAATTGGCACATTGCCCATCATCAACTCAATAGAAAATTCAACTTCTCTGTCCGGTGCAATGCCAAAAACGTCCTTAGGAAATACGCTAGGAAAGTCTCTAACGACCTCAATATCCTCTTATCTTCCGACTGTCAGGAACATGTGCTGGAGTAACACATAGTAGAAAAGCTTGGCAGCCTCGACTCGTAAGTTTCCTCGCACAGAAACAAGAGATTATGTGCTGCATTTGTTTGTTCCTTGCTGCCTCAAAGATAAAAGACTTCCCACTAGGCGGTCGAATAGATACTGACCTTTGCCGAAAATCTATCCAAACTTCATTCAATGATTGCCAATCCACGCCAAATATAATGTAGAATTCAGGCATCGGAGTTACGATGAGATCTGCCCGAACCACATTTTTTTGCAAACGAAGCTCCAGATTCTTTTTAATGCTCGAAGTGATCATTTGATCACCTGAAGGAATAGAAACTTTGAAACTCAATCTTATATCCTCGAGTATAATATTTAGTCGCTTGACGAATGTCTCGCATATGAATGAGTTTGTAGCTCCCGAATCCATCAATGTGTAGGTAGCTACACCTAGAATGAATATCATTCATGCGACAAATACGTCGCTAAATCTATTCGTGTGGAATCTTTAGGAATTTCTATCACAATTTCCCCCAAAAATTTTCGAAAATCACATGCTTGGACCCTAACTTTCCCGAAAAAATTGCATTTGAACCCTTAAATTTCCAAATAGTACTTTTTCATCCCTAAAAGTTTCGAATTTTTCAATTGAGCCCCATAGATTTCGAATTCCATCTAATTAGGCCCTAAACATTCGGATTTATTGTTTGAACCCTTAGGATTTTGGAAATTTTGAAACAGACCATAATTACCTAAGATTTGCAAAAACAGCCCCTGGACTTTTAAAATTTACAATTTACTCCCTTAAGCTTTTGGATTTTGAAATTCGAACCCTAGGTTTTTGAAAATGTCCATACATGTCGTGTTTTGGCTTCAAGGCATGCTGAGTCTGCTTCTCAAAGAAACGTGACATGCCCTCTAGAACACGAGAAGCAGCTTCATCATTAGGAGGTGGGGGTGCATTCCCTTGACGATCTCCATTAGTCTCAACTTGCCTATCAGTACTAGGTGCACGTCTAGGAGGCATTATATCTGAACGTTTTCAAAATTATAAATGTAACCAACATGTATTCAAATATAAGTTTCTAATCATGCACTATACTAATCCTTTTTTGAGCAACTTTAAGCATATAAAATATTTAACCTCAAAAAGCTTTTAAACATGTAACGTAAACGTATAAACAATGTAAACATGCAGGTGTCATCATAAAAATCATGTAAAGCAATTAAACTTACAGACCTGAGGCTTGAAGACTGAGCTTTCCGAAACTGGCGGTGGCACAACCCTTTGCAGGAACATTGCTCTGATATCAACTGAAACGTCCACTACTCGTTTTTCTTTAAAATATACTAGAATTTTTTTCCCTTATCCATCTATTTGGCCTAATCCATACACATATATATAAATATATTTTAAAATACTTTTGCACCATTTTAAAAAAACCAACCAACTATTATTCGAAAATCGAAAAGAATGTTATTCAAAACATAAATCGTAAAACTTCAACCAACCTAAATAAACATTATTTCAAAAATACACGTAACTCTAACATCCTCTCGAAAACCCCTCAAAAGAATTATAAACAATAAAATATTCAAAGTGACTTAAATCATTAGCATATGTCATAAACATAAGTGCGGAGAACTAGCAACGGTCCTCGTGTTATGTGCACCTTCAGTCAAGTTACGCTCACCTACATCGATCACACCTAGTGATTCTAATGCTCACCTACATAACTACATTGATCCAGTTATGTTACATCGATCACATGAAACGGTGAAAATACTTTACTTAAAATAGCTTTTCATGAATATGCATAGCTTAAATATTTTTCCTTCCATTATATACATTTATTTTTTTCATCATATACGTATACATTTTTTTTTTACTAAATTTGGATCGTTTATTGTGACTTTCATATCAGCTGAAGTTCAATGGATCCATCTACGTGTAACCACAATACTGGGCGGCGGAGACATCAGCGACACTCTCACCCGTCAACTGAGCATTGGCCTTACATATCATCGTATCATCATAATCATCGTATCATCGTATTAGTCACAATCACTTCACCACCTTCAACTTTTCATATTTCCATAACATATAAAAATTCAAGCATATATAAATCATTTTTCTTTTAAACCAATCATGCAACATGTCTTTTAGCATTAACGTTTAATCATATAATTTCATAAACATTTAAAATAAACATATTAACATCATTTATAGCATTTAGGGCACTGCCAGGACGTCTAAAAATTTTAGGGTGTAAAATGACCGTTTTACCCCTAGACGCATAATTTTCCATAATTATTCCTAGACCTCGAAACGACATCCCAAATCATTCCAAACTTAACCTTTTACCTTAACACTCCCTTAAATATACCTTAGGATTAATATTTAGCTTTTTGATAATTTCCTCGATTCGTTTTTAAACTTAGACGTACATTCCGATTTTGACCCGTATTGATTTGAAACTTAAACCAAACTTTTCCAAATTTGAACCAAAGCTTAATAACACCTAACTAAACCATATTCAATCCAAATCAAGCCACTCAAGACCCATGAACAAGCCTTGAAATATTATTGAACTTCAGCCCAATTTTCAAAAGAAAACCCTAATTCCTATGGCCATGCAAGCTTCGGCTCTTGCCCTTATCCACTAAGTCTAGCCCCTAGACAACCCTCCTAGGACAATAACCATGACCCTAACCAGCCACTGGATCAAACCTAAAGAACCTAGAAGCCCCAGCCCCTCAGCCCGTTCGCATGGCATGCGGACGGCTTCCTCACGCCAAGCGATCGCCTTTGCTCTTCCAGCCATCCTCATGCAGCTATCTTAGGACTATCATGCAGCCCTCTTGGGTATCCTAGTCATGCTCTAACGGTAGCTAGAAACCGTGACAACCTAAGACTCCTAGTCGATGCCTTAGCCGCTATGACTCTATGTTCTTTTCCCACACATGCCTTCGCCCCATGCGGTTGCAGCCCTCTCATAGCCTTCCATGGACCCTAAAAACGTTAGAAAAATGACCCTCCAAGTTACCCTGCCATGGCAACCCCTTTAGGTATCCTTAGCATGAGTTTATGAATCGTAAAAACATGAATTTATGGCATAGCATGGAATAAAAACGAAAATAATTGCAAGGCAACATATTTTTCATGCAAATATACATCAAAATCATAATATGGTGTGATAGATGAAAAATATGAGATTAAGGCGAGCATTTACGTTTATTACGCACGAAAACGGCTTGGCGATTCGAGGGACGTCGACGGAGAGGACCTTGCTGAACTTTCTTCAAATTTTTGTGAGTTCTTCCTTCAAAGCTCTTTGTTTGTGTTTGTGTTTTGGGGAGGGATCGAGTCCTAGTATGCTTGGGGGTTGGGGACGTGAGTTATGACGGTTATGGGGTAGGGTTTATGGCCTTTTTTTTTAATTAAAACTCATAGTGTAGGCTTAGTACCATTTACCTATTATAATAGGCCCATTAGGCCCATTAATTAATTTTCAAAATATTTATTTAGAAAATTTTGTGAAAATATTAGCCAAGTTTTCGAAAAGTTCATATTTTCGTCGAAAATCGAATACCGTTTAAAAATACGTATTGGCGTATAAAATCACCTCAAAACGCCTCATTTTCGGAAATTCCACATAACATATACCATATATTAAACAATTAAAATAATTATTAATAAAAATATTTTCCCTCTTATGGCCCCCGGTCTCCGTTACTCGATCGTGTCTCGAATAAGTTTTAAAAGATAGTTTTATTCATTCATGTAAAAAAGTGCATTTTAAAAATGTAAGTATGCACACTATATTTAATTCATGCAATTAAAACCATTTAATTAGTTATTTTCTATTTTTCCCTAGATTTGCATGAAGTTATGTTACGTTATCGCATTTTGGACCTTACAGAAGACCTCCTTAATTTTCATTTCCCTACACTAGACTTGTAATTTAAAACCACATAACTGTCTCCCATTGTCCGAGATGAGTCTTCAAGGTATATCGAAGCGCCAAACAATGTTTTATAATAGAAAGCATAAAAACTCATTTTCAGTAATCAGAGCAAGTGGTTTGGCCTCTACCCACTTAAAAAAATAAGCAACGATTACAAGTAGGAATTTTCTTTGACCGATGACAAATAGAAGGGGCCAACATTATCCAATTTCCATTTTTCAAAGGGACAAGGTGATATCACAACCTTCATGAGCTAGGATGGCTTCCATTTTAGATTTGCATGTCATTGGCATCTTTGACATTTCTTCACCATGTCAGTTGAATCTTTCTTCATGGTTGGCCAAATGAATCTGGCCAACAAAGCTTTCTAAGATAAAGCTATGCTTCCCAAGTGGTTATCACAACATCCTTCATGAATTTCTCTGAGGACAACCAACTTCTTCCTCTCCCAAGAATTTGAAGAAAGTTCAGGAGAATAATCTTTTATGTTACACACCATCAAAAAGGACGAAACACAAATCCCTTCTCTTAGTTTCCCACATCTTCTTCTATTCAGTCGGGAAAATCTTATTGAATAAGTATTAATATATATCAGATTTACATTCTACTTATTTTATCTCAGCTTGCATCATATTTTCTTGTTCAATATGGAAGCCAAAGGTTCGGCAAAGAGAGCAAGAGCTATCCATATTGCCAATTGATCATCTTTGTCATTGTCAGCGCAAGGGATGTGCTATATAAGCAACTCAGTGAAGTGTTCTCAAGATAGATTAAAAGCTCCAACATACTTGATCATCATGTCATTTTTTATTTCCAATTTCTCTATGCTTTGCTGAGTCACAAGTTGTGAGTCCGAGTAGAGACAACTCGAGTGGCTCCCATGATTCAGGTGACTTTGAGCCCCAACAGGAGGGCTTCGTACTCTACTTCATCAGTGAAGTGTTCTCAAGATAGATTAAAAGCTCCAACATACTTGATCATCATGTCATTTTTTATTTCCAATTTCTCTATGCTTTGCTGAGTCACAACTTGTGAGTCCGAGTAGAGACAACTCGAGTGGTTCCCATGATTTAGGTGACTTTGAGCCCCAACAGGAGGGCTTCGCACTCTGCTTCATTATTAGATGCTCGGAAGTCCAATTTTACAGCCAGACTGGTTTCTTCTTCCTAGGGGGAATTAATGAGGATGATGGCCTCACTCCCAGATTGGATAGATGATCTGTCTACCTATATGATGGGATCGGTTCTAAGCACCTATGAGTGTGCTTCAAACACAAAATTCTCAATGAACTGCAATAGCTCGAGTTCTAAGAATGTAAACACCGATGAATTAAATCGAGTTTGGTTTTAAACCAAGTTAAAAAATATTTGAAGTAATCATTCGTTAAGAAAGCTGATTAGTTTAGAGATTTTTGCTTGTTGAAACTGATTAACTGAAATAAGGGGGATCAATTATTGTTTGTATTATTTCAGTTATGGTAAAAACTGAACTGATATCAGCTGAAACTGATCAAATAAGTTTAAAAACAAAAATTATACTGTTAAATACACAAGATATGTTTATGGATGTTCGGATACTTCAACTGCTCCTATGTCACACTTCTACCACCTCGGGTAGGATTCACTAAAAGACTTTGATTTATACAACACATTGTACAAACCAACTCAGTGTAGGACTTATGCTACTACCTAACTGAACTCCTAGTCTAGACTGAAGGCAGCACATTTCCAACAAACACCGTCTATGTGTCAAAGACTACATACACAAGTTTAATATCTTTGTGCAACACTCACTATTCTCTATGTATATGTGAGTGATGGTGTGTGCGTGTGTGAAAACTGATCTATGAATACAATACAAAAGTGTTCCCACACACCGAGGGAATTATGCTTCTAATCTAAGATGATAATACGTTGAAGTGTTCCCAAAAATCTGGGCTGGTTTCTTTTTGTAAGCTGATATGAATTGAGTGTGCCATATCTTCCTCTCTCTGTTTTTCACACACTCCTCTTCTTTGTTGATGGTCTTGATCTTTTATATATTGAGGCAATGTAGTCGTACATCAAGACTCATCAACTATGTCCGTTGCAATTTGAATCTGTTCCTCGAAATTTGTGTCTTGTGTTTCCTGACAGCCATTCTGGAACGTATTTCCTTCAAGCTCTGCTGCAACGTTTATTTATTATCCCTTGATTGGACATTTGCTTTCCTTAATATTCTCAGCTGGATTCCACTTTGTTAAGCTTGTCTAGTTCTGCAAACTGGTCGTCTCCTAAACTGATGCTCTGAACTGGTCAGCTAAACTGATCTTGAATTGGTGTGGTGAAATCAGTTGGCTCGTTAGCTGAACTGATTTCACTGATTCAGTTGAACTGGTCAGCTGGGCTCTTCATCATTTGTACTCTTCATCAGCTGGCCGGGCTTCTGAAGGTCTTCTGTTGAACCACCTATTAGCTGAACAATCAGTTGAACTGTTCTTTTATATATTAGTTGGGCTTGTTCAGTTAGGTCAATCAGTTGGTAGTTTCAATTTGCGTCTCGATAGCTTCAGCTTTTGTTCGTAAACTGATCAGTTCAAAACCTGGTCAGTTTCTGCTTTCTGCGCACTTAGGTAAACTTGTTAGAATAAAATAACAAGTTTTGTTAACATCAAAATCAAAATTGCGAACCTGAAATGTTCTAACAGTATACTTTCCATTGCATTTCCTCTTCAATCTGGACTGTTTCTGACAGAAAATTTTCCAGCATTTGAGCATTTATAATGGTACGGGGCTCAAACTGAATGTCATATTCGTTGAGATGTGTTATCCATTTGACGAGTCTTTTGGATGCATCTGGGTGAGAAACAATTCTTCCTAAAGCACTATTGGTTAACACGGTAATGGCATGTGATTAGAAATATGACCTTAATTTTCGAGCTGTGATGATCAAAGCTAGAGCTAAATTTTCTTTTGTGGTGAAATTCATGTTGGTTCCCTTCAACGCATGGCTAACAAAGTAGACAAGTTGGTGAACAAGGCCTTCTCTTCGGACCAATACCGAGCTTGCCGATCAGGTAGTGACTTCCAGGTGGACAAATATTTGCCAACCGATCATCTTTCCCTTTTTCAGCGCAAGGGATGTGCTAGATAAGTAGCTTAGTGAAGTGTTCTCGAGATAGATTGAAAGCTCCAACATACTTGATCATCTTGTCATTTTTTATTTCCTGTTTCTCGATGCTTTGCTGAGTCACAAGCTGTGAGTCCGAGTAAAGGACAACTCGAATGGCCCCCATGATTCGGGTAACTTTGAGCCCCAACAGGAGGGCTTCGTACTCTGCTTCATTATTAGATTCACGGAAGTCCAATTTTATAGCCAGAATGGTTTCTTCTTCCCGGGGAAATCATAAGGATTCTGACCCCACTTCGAGATTGGCTAGAAGATCTGTCTACGTATACTTTCCATTGCTTTAACGAGTCTTTTGGATGCATCTGGGTGAGAGACAATTCTTCCTAAGGCATTGTTGGTTAACACGATAATGGCATGTGATAATAAATATGACCTCAATTTTCGAGCTGTGATGATCAAAGTTAGAGCTAAATTTTCTGTTGTTGTGTAATTCATCTGGGCTTTCCTTAACGCATGGCTAACAAAGTAGACTGGTAAGTGAACCCACCCTTCTCTTCAGACCAATACCGAGCTTGCCTCTTGGGTAGTGACTTCCTGGTAGACGAATATTTTCCAACCTATCATCTTTCCCATTGTCAGCGCAAGGGATGTGCTATATAAACAGCTCAGTGAAGTGTTCTCGAGATAAATTGAAAGCTCCAACATACATGATCATCTTGTGAATTTTTATTTTTAATTTCTCGATGCTTTGCTGAGTCACAAGCTGTGAGTCCGAGTAGAGGACAACTTGAGTGGCTCCCATGATTCAGGTGATTTTGAGCACCAACAAGAGGGTTTTGTACTCTGCTTCATTAGTAGATACTCGGAAGTCCAATTTTAAAGCCAGGCTGGTTTCTTCTTCCTAGGGGGAAATCATGAGGATGCTAACCCCACTCCCAGATTGGCTAGAAGATCTGCCATATACTTTTCATTGCTTTTCCTCTTCAATTTGGAATGTTTCTGGCTGAAAATTTTCCAGAGCATGAGCATTTATAATGGTTCGGGGCTCAAACTGAATGTCATATTCGTTGAGATATGTTACCCATTTTATGAGTCTTTTGGATGCATCTGGGTGAGAGACAATTCTACCTAAGGAACTTTTGGTTAACACGATAATGGCATGTGATAAGAAATATGACCTCTTATGTTAAACAATTAAAAATAATTATTAATAACAATATTTTCCCTCTTATGGCCACCGGGCTCTGTTCCTCAATCGTGTCTCGAATAAGCTTTAAAACATAATTTTACTAGTTCATGTAGAAAAGTGCATTTTAAACATGTAAGCATGCACATTATATTTAATTCATGCAATTAAACCATTTAATTAGTCATTTTGCATTTTTCTCTACATTCACATGAAGTTATGTTACGTTATCGCATTTTGGATCTTACAGAAGACCTCCTTAATTTTCAATTCCCTACTCTAGACTTGTAATTTAAAACCACATAAATGTCTCCCATTGTCCGAGATGAGTCTTCGAGGTATATCGAAGTGCCAAAACAACGTTTTTCAATAGAAAGCATAAAAACTCATTTTCAGTAATCCGAGCAAGTGGCTTGGCCTGTACCCACTAAGAAAAATAATCAACGATTACAAGTAGGAATTTTCTTTGACCTATGACAAATAGAAGGGGCAAACATTATCAATTTCCCATTTTTCAAAGGGACAAGGTGGTGTCACAACCTTCATGAGCTAGGCTAGCTTCCATTTTAGATTTGCATGTCATTGGTATCTTTGACATTTCTTCACCATGTCAGTGGAATATTTCTTCATGGTTGGCCAAATGAATATGGCCAACAAAGCTTTTTGAGATAAAGCTATGCTTCCCAAGTGGTTATCACAACATCCTTTATGAATTTCTCTGAGGACAACCAACTTCTTCCTCTCCCCAGAATTTGAAGAGAGTTCGGAAGAATAATCTTTTATGTAACACACCATCCAAAAGGACAAAACGCAAATCCCTTCTCTTAGTTTCCTGCTTTTTCTTCTATTCAATCGCAAAAATCTTATGCATAAGTATTGATATATATCAGATTTGCATTCTACTTATTTTATCTCAGCTTCCATCATCTTTTCTTGTTCAATATGGGAGCCAAATGGTCTGCATAGGGAGCAGGAGCTATCCATATTGCCAATTGATCATCTTTCCCATTGTCAGCGCAAGGGATTTGCTATATAAGCAGTTCAGTGAAGTGTTCTCAAGATAGATTGAAAGCTCCAACATAATTGATCATCATGTCATTTTTTATTTCCAATTTCTCAATGCTTTGCTGAGTCACAAGCTGTGAGTCCGAGTAGAGACAACTCGAGTGGCTCTCTTGATTCGGGTGACTTTAAGCCCCAAAAGGAGGGCTTCGTACTCTACTTCATTATTAGATGCTCGGAAGTCCAATTTTACAGCCAGACTTGTTTCTTCTTCCTAGGTGGGAATCATGAGGATGATGGCCTCACTCCCAGATTGGGTAGAAGATCTGTCTACCCATATGATGGGATCGGTTCTAAGCACCTGCGAAGGTACTTCAAACACAATATTCTCAATGAAATGCAATAGCTCGTGTTATAAGAATATAAACACCGATGAATTAAATCGAGTTTGGTTTTAAACCAAGTAAAAAAATATTCGAAGTAATCATTCGTTAAGAAAGCTGATTAGTTTAGAGATTTTAGCTTTTGTAAACTGATTAACTGAAATAAGGGGGATCAATTATTGTTTGTATCATTTCAATTATGGTAAAAACGAACTGATATCAGCTGGAACTGATCAAATCAGTTTAAAAACAAAATTTAAATGGTAAAATACACAAGATATATTTATGGATTTTCGGATACTTCAACTGCTCCTATGTCACCCCTTCTACCATCTCGGGTAGGATTCACCAGAATACTTTAATTTATACAACACCTTGTACAAAACAACTCAGCTTAAGACTTACGCTACTGCCTAACTGAACTCCTAGTCTAGACTGAAGGCAGAACATTTTCAGCCAACACTTATTTAACATCTATGTGTCAAAGACTACATACACTAGTTTAATATCTTTGTGCAAGACTCACTATTCTCTATGTATATGTGAGTGATGGTGTGTGCGTGTGTGATAACTGATCTATGAATACAATACGAAAGTGTTTTCATACATCGAGGGAATTGTGATTAAAATCTAAGATGATAATACGTTGAAGTGTTCCCAAAAATTTGGGCTGGTTTCTTTTTGTAAGTTGATATGAATTGAGTGTGCCCTATCTTCCTATCTCTGTTTTTCACACACTCCTTTTCTTTATTGATGGTCTTGATCTTGTATATATAGAGGCAATGTAGCCGTACATCAAGACTCATCAACTATGTCCATTGCAATTTGAATCTGTTCCTCGAAATTTGTGTCTTGTATTTCTTGACAGTCATTCTGGAACGTATTGCCTTTAATCTCTACTGCAATGTTTATTTATTGTCTTTTGATCAGACATTTGCTTTCCTTAATATTAACAGCTGGATTCCTTTTAGACAAGTTTGTCTTGTTCTGCAAACTGGTCGGCTCCTAACAGATGCTCTAAACTGGTCAGCTGAACTGGTCTTGAATTGGTGAGGTGAAATCATTTGGCTCGTCAGCTGAACTGATTTCACTGATTCAGTTGAACTGGTCAACTGAGCTTTTCATCATTTGAACTCTTCATTAGCTAACCGAGCTTTTGAAGGTCTTCTGTTTAACCACATATCTGTTGAACAATCAGTTGAACTGTTCTTTTATATATTAGTTGGGCTGGTTCAGTTAGGTCAATTAGTTGATACTTTCAACTTGCATATCGATAGCTTCAGTTTTTGTTCGTAAATTGATCAGTTCGAAACCTGATCAGTTTCAGATTTCTGCGCACTTAGGTAAACTTGTTAGAATAAAATAACAAGTTTTGTTAACATCAAAATCAAGATTGAGAACCTAAAATGTTCTAACAGTATAATTTCCATTGCTTTTCGTCTTCAATCTGGATTGTTTCTGACAAAAAAATTTCCAGCGCTTGAGCATTTATAATGGTAAGGGGCTCAAACTGAATCTCATATTTGCTGAGATGTGTTACCCATTTAACGAGTCTTTTGGATGCATCTGGGTTAGAAAGAATTCTTCCTAAAGCACTGTTAGTTAACACGGTAATCGCATGTGATTAGAAATATGAACTCAATTTTTGATATGTGATGATCAAAGCTAGAGCTAAATTTTCTTTCGTGGTGAAATTCATGTTGGCTCCCATGAACGCATGGCTAACAAAGTCGACAAGTTGGTGAACCAGGCCTTCTATTCGGACCAATACCGAGCTTGCTGATCGGATAGTGACTTCTAGGTGGACGAATATTTTCCAACCGATCATCTTTCCCATTGTCAGCACAAGGGATGTACTATATAAGCAGCTCAATGAAGTGTTCTCGAGATAGATTGAAAGCTCCATCATACTTCAACATCTTGTCAATTTTTATTTCCAATTTCTCGATGCTTTGCTGAGTCACAAGCTGTGAGTCCGAGTAAAGGACAACTCGAGTGGCTCCCATGATTCGGGTGACTTTGAGCCCCAACAGGAGGGTTTCGTACTCTGCTTCATTATTAGATGCTTTGAAGTCCAATTTTACAGCTAGAATGGTTTCTTCTTCCCAGGGAAATCATAAGGATTCTGACCACACTCCAAGATTAGCTAGAAGATCTGTCTACGTATACTTTCCATTGCTTTTTTTCTTCAATCTGGACTGTTTCTGACATAAAATTTTCCAGCGCTTGAGAATTTATAATGGTTCAGGGGTCAAACTGAATGTAGTATTCGTTGAGATGTGTTACCCATCTAATGAGTCTTTTGGATGCATCTGGGTGAGAGACAATTCTTCCTAAGGCATTGGTTGTTAACACGATAATTGCATGTGATAAGAAATATGACCTCAATTTTCGAGCTGTGATGATCAAAGCTAGAGCTAAATTTTCTTTTGTGGTGTAATTCATCTTGGTTTCCTTCGACGCATGGCTAACAAAGTAGAGTGGTTGGTGAACCTGGCCTTCTCTTCAGACCAATACCGAGCTTGCCGCTAGGGTAGTGACTTCCAGGTGGACGAACAATTTCCAAACAATCATATTTCCCATTGCCAGCGCAAGGGATGTGCTATATAAGCAGCTCAGTGAAGTGTTCTCGAGATAGATTGAAATCTCCAACATACTTGATCATCTTGTGATTTTTTATTTCCAATTTCTCTATGCTTTGCTGAGTCACAAGCTGTGAGTCCGAGTAGAGGATAACTCGAGTGGCTTCCATGACTCGGGTGACTTTGTACCCCAACAGGAGGGCTTCTTACTCTGCTTCATTATTTGATACTCGGAAGTCCAATTTTACAGCCATGCAGGTTTCTTCTTCCAAGGGGGAAATCATGAGGATGCTAACCCCACTCCCAGATTGGCTAGAAGATCTGTCTTATACTTTCTATTGCTTTTCCTCTTCAATTTGGAATGTTTCTGGCTGAATATTTGCCAACGCATGAGCATTTATAATGGTTCAGGGCTCAAACTAAATGTCATATTCGTTGAGATATGTTACCCATTTGATGAGTCTTTTGGATTCATCTGGGTGAGAGACAATTCTTCCTAAGGCACTTTTGGTTAACACGATAATGGCATGTGATAAGAAATATGACCTCAATTTTCGAGCTGTGATGATCAAAGCTAGAGCTAATTTTTCTTTTGTGGTGTAATTCATCTTGGCTCCCTTCAACGCATGGCTAACAAAGTAGACTGGTTTGTGAACCAGGAATTCACTTCTGACCAATAATGATAGAGGTTATATTTACGTGTTTTATTGCATCGTGTGAGTCTTAGTTTGCATCGTTTTGTTGCATGAATTCTGCATTTAGTTTATTTTATCTTAAATTATTGCATATGATCACAGCTCACTGATTTGTAAGAATGTACACGAGAACGGCACAAAAGAAGAAAATTCAACCGGAAATGAGCTGAGGATAGGGCACCTCGCGCTAAGGCTGTAAAACCTGACCGCGCCAGCGCGAGTAAAGCAAAAATTGGATGCCGGGAAGAATACCTCGTGCTAGGGCGGTAAAACTTGACTGCCCCAGCACGAGAGGCTGAAGAATCAATATAAGACCTCGCGCTAGGGTGGCAAAACTTGACCGCCCCAGCGCGAGAGGCATGTGAAGCGACCAACATTGCAGAAGACCTCGCGCTAGGGTAGTAAAACTTGACCGCCTTAGCGCGACTAAATAAGGAAAATTTCCTAATTGGCTTGCATTCAACTTGGAAGGTGTATGGCTGCAAAAAAGAACCATAGGGACGATTTTTCATACATTATTCAGCAACCACAAAGCTTTGGAGAAGAGAAAAAAGGCTTGGAGGATTTAAAGATTTCCGGGCAACATTTCTCGCGTTTTCGTCACGACTAGTATCTTTAGTTTAATTTCTCTTTTTAAATATTGTTTGGCTTAATTTGAACATGAATTCTAGTAGCTATTTTTCAGTATTAGTTGGGATTTAAGAGGATCCTACCCCGAAACCGAGTTTAGTTAATTCATCTATCGACTTTTGATTTATTCTTGATTGTGCTATTATTTTATTTGCGTTGTTGAAGCGTAGCTAACTTTAATAATGATATAATATTGCAAGTGAGTCGAGAGAATAGCCCATGATAGGAACGAGTAGCATAATCCGTGGATTTATAATTTACATATAAATATAAAGTCGGATACACGTCGATAGTCATAGTCCAGTAGGTCGAAAACTAGGGGATTTCATAGAACGACATACAGTTCACCTTTGATAAATAACTAAGAGATTTAATTACTTCACTGTGTTGAATTAGTTTTGCATAGCTCGAGAGGGCATGTTCAATTGGATAGGAAATCCCGTCAAAAGTGTATATCATTTTCAAACGAATTAAGTAAATTAGCAAGGGTTAGGTGAACCGAGATTTCCAACAAATTCATTTCTCATTGAATCTTCAACCAACTATTTTAGCTTATTTATTTCATCATTTAATTTGTGAATCATTTTATTGGGTTTTTATTTAATCATTAAAATAGTCAACAACCATTACAATTATCGTTTCTAAGGGTTGAATAACTGGAAATAACAATTGCAAAATACAGTCTCTAAAAAAACGATACTCGCACTCTCGTACACTATATTATTACTTGACATCGTGCACTTGCAATTATTTCGAGCTTGAATATTATGAATTTTTACTAAGAATTTCACAATGCAAGTTTTGCTCGATCAAGTTTTTAGTGTCGTCGCCGGGGACTGTTAATCCACAATTTTATTCTTAGTTATTTACTTTAGCATTATTTATTTTGTTTTTTGTTTGACACCTTTGATTTATTTGCAGGTATCTCTCTCGGTACATGCCAAGATCTCTAGAGTTTGAACTAGAGATATTCGATCTCGAGATTGAAAGAACCCTACGCAGACAAAGACAACAACAGAGGCTGAGAGACATGATGAACAGAAACGAATGTGAGGAAGAGCATCATGAAGATCTAAGAGTCGAAGAACCAAGGCGGATACCCATGTTGGAGTACGCACAACCTTCGGTTGATGGAGCACGTCCAAGCATAGTGCGACCAACCGTCAGGGAGAACCAATTTGAGATCAAACCAGCCATTATTCAAATGATTCAGAATACGGTCCGGTCCAGTTTGGGGGAAATACGCTCTATGACCCAAACGCTCACATCGCCGACTTCTTAGAAATTTGCGGCAATTTTAAATTTAATGGAGTGTCTGATGATGCTGTTAGATTGCGTTTATTTCCTTTCTCTTTGCATGACAAAGCTAAATCTTGGTTAAATTATTTTTCTGTAGGTTCAATCACAACTTGGGAAGATATGTCCAAGGCATTCCTCTTGAAATACTTTCCTCCATCAATAACCATGAAGCTGTGAGCGGACATAACCACATTCTCTCAATTTGAGCAGGAGTCACTCTACGAGGCTTGGGAGCGCTACAAAAACTTATTGCGGAGATGTCCACATCATGAGTTGCCTATTGGGTTAGTTGTCCAAACTTTTTACTAAGTTTTAATTTCGTCTAACCGTACCATGATAGATGATGCGGCCTGTGGGAATCTGCTGTGGAAAACGGCTGAAGAAGGGTATGAGTTACTGGAAGAGATGGTTGCTAGAAGTTATCACCCTCAATCTGATAGGAACAATCAGAGGATGAGTGCAGGAGTTCACCATGTAACTGATTTTTCTGCAGTCACTGCGCAATTAGAAGCACTTAACAGGAAAATAGACAGCTTGAATGTAAACGGTACAACTATGCGCCAGCAAGAGATATCCTGTTATAAATGCGGAGGCGAACACTATGTTAAGGATTGTCAAGACAATGATCCTTTTTATGTGCATGAGGAGGCACCAGTACATCTAGTGTGGATTCAAAACCGTCCTAGGAATGATCCATATTTGAACACATTAATCCTGGATGGAGGCAATATCACAACTTCTCATGAGGTGGTCAAAACAGTCAAAATCGGCCACAAGGAGGACAACAATATGGTAGGCAACCGATGTAAAGACTTGAGCCTAGAGAAGAGAAGTATAGTTTGGAGCAAATGATGTCTAAATTTATCTCACCCACCGAACTAAACTAAAGAACCAGGATTAATCGATAAAGGGGGTTAGAAAATCAGATAAGGTAGTTGGCTAAGATGATTGCTAGTAGAGATCCAAGCACCTTTCCAAGCAACACTGAAACTAAAGCAAGTGAAGGCCGTAGCATTGAGGAGTGGAAAGGTACTTGAACAAGAGGGGAAGGAAAAAGGGGAGCACGGAGATAAAGCAGCTGACACATCCACGGGTATGTTTCCTAACGCTACACCCCCACTCACTGCACAATCTAGAATTGTCATACCTCTACCGTTTTCCTGTAGCATTAAAAAAAGGCGAAATGGATGCGCAATTCAGTAAGTTCGTAGAATAATTTAAAAAATTGCGCATTAATATTGCCTTTGTTGATACTTTGATGCAAATACCTAGCTATGCTAAATTTCTAAAGGAAGTCTTAGTATATAAAAGGAAGTTGGAGGATCACATGTGAAACGTCCACTATTCGTTTTCTTAAAAATAACTAGAATTGTTTTTTAAAACTTCACTAAATTTCGGCCAAAAAATAAACACATGCATAAAAATCCTTTAGACCCCATTTAAAAATGATTCAACCAACTAAATTTGAAAATCAAAGGGAATAGTCAAAACATAAAATCTTCCAACGTTTTACCAAGCCTAAATAAACAAGATTTGAAAATAAAGCCAATACTATCATCCTCTCGAAAACCTCTCAAAGCATAAATAAAAGTCGTAAAAATCTTTTAACAAAGCATAAAATCACTAGTGCGGAAAATTGGCGTTGGTCCTCGGGTTATGTGCACCTTCAGTCCATCAAAGTCAACCATCAAGACCTTCATTATCATTATTGTAAGGTCCAAAATTAAGACGACGTAAACCAACTGCATGCGAATCTAGGAAATTATGAAAATTTAGTAATTAATCGACTTTAGTTGCTAACTAATTATGTGACATACTAGTTTATACGCTAAATGAGATTTTATTGTCATCATGCATAAAAATTGTATTTTTAGGAATATTCAAGTGACGATCGAGGAACGGGGACCGAGGGCTGAAAGATGTAAAATATTTTTATGATTATTTTAATTATTTAAAATATGACCGATGCTTGTTAGTAATTTTGAAAATAAGGGTTTTGAGGTGATTTTATACGTCGGGACGTAGATTTTATCGGTGTTGGTTTTTCAACTAAAATACGAGCTTTTTGGCAACCCGGCTAATAAATTCACATATTTAATTAAAGAAAAACTTTGTTATTATTTTATTTAATCCTAATTAAAACTAATGGGCTTAATTTAGAGGCTTAATAGGCCTAAGCCCTATTAGTAGAATGATTTAATATATAATATGTTAAAACCCTTCTCCCCATCACACTTGTACACGCCTCTTTTCTGAAATATTTTCTCCCAAAGACCTCAAATCACACGGCACACACCATCACCAATTTGGAGGAGAAAAATCGAGATTTTTGCAAGGAAGAGTCTAGCCAAGGTCTTGCTCCGTTCTTCGCAATCGTCAACGTAAAATCGTGCGTTAATTACGCAAAGGCACGCCTATTCTTCCTTTCAAAACCATAATCACATCATATTATATTTTTGCTCATGAAATGTTTGGAAAAACAACTGACACTTTGAATTATTTTCGTTTTTATGCAATCCATGAAATTTCAAGCATGATTTTGAGTCAAACTTTTGTTGTTTACATGTATATAAGGGCTGCCATGATATAGGTTATGTTTGGGCACGATTTTACACGGTATTAGAGTCCTAGATAATCACCTAAACACCACACGCGAACCTGGAAGCAAGCTGAACACGAGTTGCTGTCATATGGGATAAAGGGCTTCGGTTTTGGTTTCACAACTTGGCTTGGCCATGGCTCCTGTCCAGGGCTAGCCAAGGTCACGAGGGAGTCCAGGGAAGAGTCCTAGCCATGCTAGGACTCGAACTAAGGGGCTGGGTGGAGTCCTTGACAGCAAGGACTCTTACCCGAGAGCCCTTTAAAGTGCGCGCAGGAGATGCGCAGCTTGTGCACGGGATGTAGCTCGGCCGGGGGGCTTGAGGCAGGGCTAGAGAGATGCTGTTGGGTCCTAGGTAAGTACACGAGAGGCTGGTTCAGAGCCTAGGTTGGTTGGCTAAGTCCTAAGATAGTATGAAGAGTCCTTGTCCATTGAAACACTTCTCAGCCAGCTTAGGGTAGAGGAATAGGAGCTCGTTTTTCATGTGTGGGGCATTTTCCTTGGGATCTTTGGGTACAGTATGATAATTTCGGACGTTTGTCAAGTTTTGAATCGACATAGTTTGGGGGTAACTCGTGAAAATCGAATGTTGGCTCGGGGTCGAAGATTTTGTGTCAATTTAGGGTTTGGAACTCATTAAAATTGAAAAATGGTTCAGGGGGGGTTGATTCGTGGTTCATGGGGACTAAAATAATATAAAAAGACTAAACTTAGAATTTAGAAATTTTATATTAAAGTTTGGGATTTTGCGGAATTAAAACGCCTTCAAACACGTCCAAATACGAATTAATTAAAAAGTCTCGTTTTTTTTAAGCTACATAAAATAATGGGAATTTTAATTTAAACTTAAATAATTATTTGGGACATGTTAGAGTCAAGAAAATCAAGAAAACGTCAAAAACGTCTAACGTCACGTCCAGGGGTAAAACGGTCTTTTTACACCGGGAAATTAGTAAACGTCATGGCAGTGCCCTATTTGCTGTTTTATATGCTAATATGATTATTTTTAATGTTTATGAATGTTTACAGGGTAAAATGATTATTTTATATGTTTATGATTTAAAATGTTAAAATGTTCATTTTAAATGCCTATGGATTTTAATGATGAAACAATAACATTAAAAGATATGTTGCATGCTTGGTTTAAAATGAAAAATGTTATATGCATGATTTTTATTAAGTGATGATAATATGTTGAAGGATGTGAAGGGATTGTGACTAACACGATGATTTGTTGGAGATATCGTGAGGGTTATCGTCCCAGTGGGAGCCCGACGATCGTATTTCCTTGGATACGGATATGTATATGTATATGTATACGATGATATGATAATACGTAAGGCCAGGGCCCAGTTGACCGGTGAGAGTGTTGCTGGTGTCCCCCGCCGCCCAGTACTGTGGTTACATGTAGATGGATCCATAGCCTAACACGTATATGAAAGTCACAATCAACGATCTGAATTCAACAAACACGAACATGAACACGAACATGAGTAGGAATACGAATATGGACATGAATATGAATATGTTTAAGTGATATTTTTATGTCTTTTGAAAATGTTTTTATGCATCATGAAAATGTTTACGAAAATATTTAAGTTTAAGTTTATGCATCCTCATGAAAATGATATTTTAAGTACAAGTATTTTTCACTGTTATATGTTAACTGTATTACGTATTACTTGTTACCAAAGATAGGACGTGTTGAGTCTTTAGACTCACTAGGTGTGTTGATGCAGGTGGGATTAATGGCAATGATATTGGAGGTCTTGACGGGTGACTTGCTGGACTGTCGGTGCACATAACCCGAGGACCAGCGCTTCTATTTCCGCATTTAAGTTTATCACTTTAAGTAAAAGATTTCTACGACATTTTACTTTATGATTTTGAGAGATTTTTGAGAGGTAGTATGGGCTACACTTTTCAAATAATTATTGCTTTCTAGGTTTGGTAAACGATTTACGATTTCATGTTTGACTTCTCTCTTTGGATTTTCAAGCACTAGTAGGATGTTTTATTTTAAAAATGGTGACAAGGTATTTTAAAACGTTTGTATATAAGTATATTTATTTACGAGGAAAAAAAATTTTCTTGTACTTTTTAAGAAAACGAAAAAGAGGAGACGTTTCATATGGTATCAGAGCAAAGGTCCTGTAAAGGGTTGTGCCACCATCAGCGCCGGGAAGATCAGTCGTCAAGCCTCAAGTTGTAAGTTTTACTTGCTTCATGTGATTCTATATGATTTAACCTGCATGACGTTATGGATAATGTGTTTATGATACATGTTTATTAGCTTTTTGAGTAGTATTGCCTTGCATGCTTAAAATGCTAATTAAGTTAGGATGTGTTACATGATTAGAAAACTTAGATTTAATTGCATGTTGGTTACGTTAGAATTTGGGAAAACATTCAGATAAAATGCCTCCTAGACGAGTACCCGTTATCGAGAATCAGGGAGAGAACAGTGTTAATCGCCGAGGGAATAGTCAAAGAAATGCACCACCACCACCACCCCCTCCTCCAGGGGATCCTGCTACTCGTGCATTAGAGGGTATGGCTCGTCTCTTCGAGCAACAGTTACAGCAGCAGCAGTTACAGCAGCAACAGCTACAACTGCAGTTACAGCAGATGCAGCAGCAGCAGCCACAGCAGCCACCTAGGCCACAACATGATATTTATGACCAGTTCCGAAGGCTAGGGCCGAAGGAATTTTCTGGAACTACTGATCCCTTTGCTGCTGAGAGTTGGATTCGTTCACTCGAGGTACATTTTCGCTATCTAGACATGGGGGATGCTGACCGTGTGAGGTGTACAACTTATCTGTTTCAAGATGACGCTTCTTTATGGTGGGAAGGAGCCGAGCATGGTGTTGACCTTGCTACACTCACTTGGGCACAGTTCAAGACAAAATTCTATGAGAAATACTTCACTGCTAATGTCAGAAGCCGGATAAAGAGGGAATATATGACTCTCTGCCAGGGAGACGTATCTGTTGCTGATTTTGTGAAGAAATTTGATAGGGGTTGTCACTTTGTACCCCTTATTGCTAGGGATGCGGAAGAAAAGCTTAGACACTTCAAGGATGGCCTACGACCTACCATTCGGGATAAGGTCATGATGATGCGTCCTGGAGATTATGCCACAGCAGTTACCTATGCATATCAGGCTGAGCAATCCCTAAAGGACATTGACTTTGAGTTACAGCGTAAGAGGCAACAACATCAGAATAATAACCAACCCAACAAGAAGCCATATACGGGTCCTCCTAGACCTCAAGGGCCTCAAAAGCCCCAAAGTCAAGTCAAGAAACCAGCACCACCAAAGCCACCACCTACAGCGCCAAAGCCTGCCGATAAGCAACCTTGCAAGGAGTGCAACCGTTTTCGTTTTGGCAAGTGCATGTGGGGATCCTATAAATGCTTCATCTGCAAGGAAGAAGGGCATAAGGCTTCCGATTGCCCGAAGAAGAAAGCACCTACGGTTGGAAGAGCTTATGTGATGAACGCCGAGGAAGCTGAGGAGGAGGCAGACACTACACTCATCACGGGTAACCTAGTCATTTAACATTTTTATATTGCTTACTATTGCATGAAATGTTAAACTGGTTAACAGAATTGTTTTGGGAATGTAGAATTAACCTAGTGAAGATTAAGTTGCATGTTCTACTTAGTTAGAATTAAGTGATGATTCTAGAACCATAGAAAGTGATTTGAATTGTGTGCCTTATTTTATGAGAAGGATGAAATGGTTCCAAATAAAAAGTTTTAGGGCCAAAATTAAAGAAAATCATAATTTAGGGAGGTTTCGAAATTTTGGGGGTTATTGTGAAATTTTCGAAACTTTGAGGTCTATTGTGCAATTTCGAAAAATAAGGGACCTAAGTGAAATTTCTGAAAATCTTAAGGATCAAAAATGCAATTTTCGAAAAATGAAGGTCTAAATCAGAATTCCGAATAATATAAGGACTTAATTGCAATAATTCGAAAATTTTGGGGTCAATTTTGCAAATTTCAAAATTGGGGGACTAATGTGCAATTTTTCTTTCAAAGAAATGTTTAAGTTCGACACGAAATCTTCATATAATTTTGGGAATTAATGATAGTAAATCCTTAAGATTCAACACGAAAAGATTTAAAAGACATTTTTTTCGCAGGGAGGATCATCATTCTAGGTGTAGCTACCTATGCTTTGCTAGATTCAGGAGCTACACATTCTTTCATATCAGAAACCTTCACCAAAAGACTGAATATTACTCCTCAAGACTTGGGTTTGGGTTTCAAAGTTTCTATTCCATCCGGTGATCAATTGCTCACGTCTAAGATTGTCAAGAATCTGGAGCTTCGTTTATTCAGGGATGTAGTTCGGGCAAATCTTATTGTGCTCCCTATGCCCGAATTTGTTACTTGGGATGGATTGGTTATCAGCAAACGGAGCTTCGATTGATTTTCGTCAGCGATCAGTATCTATTAGACCGCCTAGTGGTAAATCTTTTGTCTTTGAGGCGGCAAGAAACAGGCAAATGCCGCACATCATCTCTTGTCTATGTGCGAGGAAGCTCATTAAGCGTGGATGTGCCAAGCTTACCTGGCATGTGTCACTACTACGCATGCATCTGCCAGTCAGAAGTTAGAAGATGTTGATGTTGTGAGAGATTTTCCTAGTGTTTTTCCCGAAGACGTTTCTGGCATTCCGCCTGATCGTAAAGTGGAATTCTCTATTGATCTTATGCCGGGCACTGTTCCTATATCTAAAGCACCTTATCGTCTAGCACCCGCTGAAATGAAAGAATTGAAAGATCAAATTCAAGAACTGCTAGACAAGGGTTTCATTCGCCCTAGTTACTCTCCATGGGGCACTCCGGTATTATTTGTGAAAAAGAAAGATGGTAGCATGCGTCTTTGCATCGATTATCGTGAGCTTAATCGGGTTACTATAAAAAATAAGTATCCACTGCCAAGAATTGAAGATTTATTTGATCAGTTGCAAGGAGCATCGATATTCTCTAAGATTGATCTGCGATCGGGATACCATGAATTGAAAGTTAAGGAGTCTGATGTTCACAAGACGTCATTTTGCACGAGATATGGGCAGTATGAGTTTATGTTCATGCCATTCGGGTTGACCAATGCGCCAGTGATCTTCATGGATCTCATGAATCGCGTATTTCAGCCGTATCTGGATCAGTTTATTATTGTCTTCATTGATGACATATTGATCTATTCCAAGAGTAGAGAGGAGCATAGTCGCCATTTGGGGACAGCACTGCAAGTTCTAAAAGACAGAAAGCTTTATGCAAAATTCAGCAAGTGCGAGTTTTGGCTTGATAGAGTGGCATTCTTAGGCCACATTATTTCTAGTAGAGGAGTGGAGGTCGATCCAAGTAAAATTCCTTTCAAAACCATCATCACATCCTATTATATTTTTGCGCATGAAAAGTTTGGAAAAACAACTGACACTTTGAATTATTTTCGTTTTTATGCAATCCATGAAATTTCAAGCATGATTTTGAGTCAAACGTTTGTTGTTTACATGTATATAAGGGCTGCCATGATATAGGTTATGTTTGGGCACGATTTTACACGGTATTAGAGTCCTAGATAATCATCTAAACACCACACGCGAACCTGGAAGCAAGCTGAACACGAGTTGCTGTCATATGGGATAAAGGGCTTCGGTTTTGGTTTCACAACTTGGCTTGGCCATGGCTCCTGTCCAGGGCTAGCCAAGGTCACGAGGGAGTCCAGGGAAGAGTCCTAGCCATGCTAGGACTCGAACTAAGGGGCTGGGTGGAGTCCTTGACAGCAAGGACTCTTACCCGAGAGCCCTTTCAAGTGCGCGCAGGAGATGCGCAGCTTGTGCACGGGATGTAGCTCGGACGGGGGGCTTGAGGCAGGGTTAGAGTGATGCTATTGGGTCATAGGTAAGTACACGAGAGGCTGGTTCAGAGCCTAGGTTGGTTGGCTAAGTCCTAAGATAGTATGAAGAGTCCTTGTCCATTGGAACACATCTCGGCCAGCTTAGGGTAGAGGAATAGGAGCTCGTTTTTCATGTGTGGGGCATTTTCCTTGGGATCTTTGGGTACAGTATGATACTTTAGGACGTTTGTCAAGTTTTGAATCGACATGGTTCGGGGGTAACTCGTGAAAATCGAAAGTTGGCTCGGGGTCGAAGATTTTGTGTCAATTTAGGGTTTGGAACTCATTAAAATTGAAAAATGGTTCACGGAGGGTCGATTCGTGGTTCATGGGGACTAAAATAATATAAAAAGACTAAACTTAGAATTTAGGAATTTTATATTAAAGTTTGGGATTTTGCGGAATTAAAACGACTTCAAACACGTCCAAATACGAATTAATTAAAAAGTCTCGTTTTTTTTAAGCTACATAAAATTATGGGAATTTTAATTTAAGCTTAAATAATTATTTGGGACATGTTAGAGTCAAGAAAATCAAGAAAACGTCAAAAACGTAAAACTTCACGTCCAGGGGTAAAACGGTCTTTTTGCACTGGGAAATTAGTAAACGTAATGGCAGTGCCCTATTTGCTGTTTTATATGCTAATATGATTATTTTTAATGTTTATGAATGTTTACAGGGTAAAATGATTATTTTATATGTTTATGATTTAAAATGTTAAAATGTTCATTTTAAATGCCCATGGATTTTCATTATGAAACAATAACATTAAAAGACATGTTGTATGCTTGGTTTAAAATGAAAAATGTTATATCCATGATTTTTATTAAGTGATGATAATATGTTGAAGGATGTGAAGGGATTGTGACTAACACGATGATTTGTTGGAGATATCGTGAGGGTTATGGTCCCAGTGGGAGCCCGACGATCGTATTTCCTTGGATACGGATATGTATATATATATGTATACGATGATATGATAATACGTAAGGCCAGGGCCCAGTTGACCGGTGAGAGTGTTGCTGGTGTCCCCCGCCGCCCAGTGCTGTGGTTACATGTAGATGGATCCATAGCCTAACACGTATATGAAAGTCACAATCAACGATCTGAATTCAACAAACACGAACATGAACACGAACATGAGTAGGAATACGAATATGGACATGAATATGAATATGTTTAAGTGATATGTTTATGTCTTTTGAAAATGTTTTTATGCATCATGAAAATGTTTAAAAAAATATTTAAGTTTAAGTTTATGCATCCTCATGAAAATGATATTTTAAGTACAAGTATTTTTCACTGTTATATGTTAACTGTATTACGTATTACTTGTTACCAAAGATAGGACGTGTTGAGTCTTTAGACTCACTAGGTGTGTTGATGCAAGTGGGATTAATGGCAATGATATTGGAGGTCTTGACGGGTGACTTGCTGGACTGTCGGTGCACATAACCGAGGACCAGCGCTTCGATTTCCGCATTTAAGTTTATCACTTTAAGTAAAAGATTTCTACGACATTTTACTTTATGATTTTGAGAGATTTTTGAGAGGTAGTATGGGCTACACTTTTCAAATAATTATTGCTTTCTAGGTTTGGTAAACGATTTACGATTTCATGTTTGACTTCTCTCTTTGGATTTTCAAGCACTAGTAGGATGTTTTATTTTAAAAATGGTGACAAGGTATTTTAAAACGTTTGTATATAAGTATATTTATTTATGAGGAAAAAAAAAATTTCTAGTACTTTTTAAGAAAACGAAAAAGAGGAGACGTTTCAATTATTATCATAATCACCTGCATAAATCACACCTAGTGAGTCTAAAGACTCAGAAAACCATATTCTCGAGAACAAGTAATATATATACAGAACACATGCAACAGTGAAAATACTTTTACGTAAAATAACATTTTCATAATGATGCATAAACTTAAACATAAACGTTTTCATATCATCGTAAATGTGGGGACCCGGAGCTAATCATATTCTTAATCATCATTAGGACAATTTAATCAATTATAATAAACAGGGTCTAATTTTTTTTTTTTAAATTGCGGAACGTAATGGAATACATGCAAATATACATCTCAGTATATTAAAAGTACAAGTCTGGTACTATATATACAATCATTCAACTAAGGTTTAACAACTAAATGTCAAGTGTTCAAACCCTACTCTAATCCAAGTCCGTAGTCTCCACTCTAATCACGATCTATCTTCATCTCCTCGACTCTGAACCTGTCCCACCTGTTGTCATGCACACATACAAACACGACAACAGCCGGATAACTCCGGTGAGAAATACATCCCAGTATAAATCAACGAAACATGCAGTTATATCAACAATGTAATAGCTTGTTAAACATGTAACAGATATCAGTAACATGTAACAAAATCTGAAACGTAATCAATATACAATCGCCAATCAAACTTGTGACTCCACGTTTCAGACTAGACTCAATCCTAGTCTAGGGATCCCGGTTTTCAGACGTTGGTATTCCATATTGACCAACAGTAATAGAAGAAACTCAGATTCTATCCACGTCGATATAACCAAGCATCCAGTGTCTTGACCTAACCGTCACAGACTTTGGCGTTTTCACCAATTTCCTATCCTGTGGCATCATGCAATGTGCTCGTGGCGATCCCACCACTATCAGGCACTTCTGTCACAAGATCACTCGTCTAATACTCATCTAATACGTGATTTCTATAAATCAATAGAACAAGCATATCAAATCAAATCAATGAACATAATAATAATAAGTATGTGATTTAGGGAAACTCAAGTATGTCCCACTTGAGTCGATGTCCCAATACCACATTGACTTATACCTTCCGTTTGTAGTCTCGGTCTGATGCAATATTAGTTCTGAACTCAAGACTGTCTCTGTAAATGTCCAGTTGTAGTCGGCGTCGATAGGAACACAGTATCGAAGTCGGATTCAAAATCAAACGGGCAGATTTCTCGCGAATCGAATTCTAGTATCAAGGAACAAAGCTTTCCTCTGAATTTTCGTCTCCCCCTTTTCCTTTCTTATGAGGAGAATGACGTTTGTTTATATATATATATATATTGCATGCTCCGGACAAGTGGTTTATTTTTCATAAAACACGTCTCACCGCGGGTGCGCTACACTTTGGACCGCGGGTGCGCTAAGCATACTGGATAACTACCAACATTTCGGAAGGAACGACCGCGGGTGCGGTGCTTTTTATACCGCGGGTGCGGTGCCTCTACTGTAGCAACACCGCGGGTGCGGTAGATTTTATGGCACGGGTGCGGTGACCGTTCTGTATCTCTTCCAAAATTTCCTATGAACCACCGCGGGTGCACTGTCTTTTGAACCGCGGGTTCACTGTCTGTGCTGTCCCAGCAATATATTTTGCAACTAAAATCAAATCGCAACGTCTCTTGTTCGGTCTTCGATAAATACATCAAATCATGCATTAATAATTGCTGATTACCAGCTCACATCTCGGGCATTACATTTCTCCCCCCCTAAGATATGATTTCGTCCTCGAAATCTCAGGTAATCATATCAAATGCCATCAAATCAATACAATAACTCAGTCAAAGTAATAGAAACTAAAATAACAGACTCACATAATCAAAATAACTCTGGGAACTCCTGTCTCATGTCTGATTCAGTCTCCTAGGTAGCTTCTTCAATGCCATGACGAGTCCACTGCACTTTCACTGAGCGGAATTGTCTTTGTTCTGAGCTGTTTTTCTTTACGATCGATAATCCGAATTGGTTTTTCGACATAACACAATGTCTCATCCAGCTCGGTCTCGTCTGGCTGAATAATATGAGAATCATCGGGGAGATACTTCCGCAGCATAGATACATGGAAGAGATCATGTATTCCTGATAATGAAGGCGGTAAGGCGAGTCGGTAGGCACGATCTCCTATCTTTTTGAGAATTTCATATGGACCAACATATCGTGGAGACAATTTCCCTTTCTTGCCAAATCTGACAAATCCTCGGAAAGATGAAATCTTCAGGAATACTCGATCTCCTGCCTCAAATACCAACGGTCGTCGTCAAACATTGGCATATTTGGCCTGTCGGTCCTGTGCTGCCTTCACTCTTTTCCGAATCAGCTTCACTTTCTCTGTCATATCTCTGATCATATCAGGTCCAATCTCAGGAATCTCAGAGATATCATCCCAATAAAGAGGGGATCTGCATTTTTTTCCGTACAACGCTTCGAATGGAGCCATCTCAATACTCGTCTGATAGCTATTGTTGTACAAAAACTCGCACAGAGGTAAGGCATCTTGCCAATTAGTGCTAAAGTCAAGCACTACAGCTCTCAGCATATCTTCCAATGTCTGAATCGTCCGCTATGACTGTCCATCAGTCTGTGGATGATATGCGGTACTCAGATGTAACTTCGTACCTAGAGCTTGCTGTAAATTCTGCCAGAAGTGCGAAGTAAACCGAGGATCACGGTCTGAAACAATCGACTTCGGCACTCCGTGCAATCTGACCACTTCTCGGACATAAATATCGGCCATTTGGTCATATCTGTATGTCATATTGTACGGAATAAAGCATGCAGATTTGGTCAATCGATCAATCACGACCCAAATTGCATCACAACCTCTGGAGGATCTCGGTAACTGTGTCACAAAATCCATGGAAATGTGATCCCATTTCCATTCAGGAATGGACAAACTCTGTAACAATCCTCCTGGTTTCTTTCTCTCGGCTTTCACCTGTTGGCAATTCAGACACTTGGCTACAAATTCAGTAATATCAGATTTCATTTGTTTCCACCAATATTGTGTCTTCAAATCATTATACATTTTCCTGCCACCAGGATGAATGCTAAAACGACTGCTGTGCGCTTCTGTCAATATTCGGTGTTTCAAATCTGAAACATTTGGCACAACAATACGATTATTCACATACAAAATACCATCATGAACCTGATACTCCGATTGATGTCCAGCTCTGACCATAACATTCGAATTTTGTACGTTCTGATCAACTTTCTGTGCCTCTTTGATTCTCACTATCAATTCTGGTTCAGCTCGAATTGCACATAATCTCAGAGGCTGACAATCTGTTCCAAAAGCTAATCCAGACAAACAACAATCTTCTATCAAATGCGATACACCTATCGTCAATAAGAATAAGGAACATACCTTTCGACTCAGTGCATCAGCTGCTGCATTGGACTTTCCTGGGTAATATTTGATTTCACAATCGAAATCCTTCAATAAATCGAGCCATCTTCATTGCCTCATATTCAGCTCGGACTGTGAAAACAGATACTTTAGGCTCTTGTGATTAGAATAGATCTCAAACTTTTCACCGTACAGATAATGTCGCCATATCTTCAAAGCAAAGACAATGGCCGCCAATTCAAGATCATGAATTGGATAACGAGTTTCATGTGGTTTCATCTGTCTCGAGGCATAGGCAATGACATGCCCTCGTTGCGTCAGTATACACCCCAATCCTCGATGAGATGCATCACAATAAACCATCAAATTACCTGTACCTGATGGAATCGTCAAGATCGGTGCACTGGTCAGTCTTTTCTTTAATTCAAGAAAACTGGTCTCACATTCCTCAGACCAAACAAATGGAACATTCTTCTGAGTAAACTGTGTAATCGGTTTGGCAATACTAGAAAAATCTTTGATGAATCGACGATAATATCCTGCCAAACCCATAAAACTGCGAATCTCGGGCACTGATGTCGATCTCGGCCAAGAAATCACTGCCTCAACCTTACTGGGATCAATAGCTATAACGTCTCCGGATATAATATGTCCCAGAAATACTACCTGTCTCAACCAAAACTCACATTTAGACAGTTTAGCTTACAATTTCTACGCCCTCAAAATTTTCAACACAGTTCTCAGATGATCAGCATGCTCAATCATATTCTTCGAATAAATCAATATGTCATCAATAAATATAATAACAAAATCGTCAAGGTATCTCTGAAAAACACGGTTAATCAACCCCATGAATACAGCTGGTGCATTCGTCAAACCAAATGGCATGACAATAAACTCATAATGTCCATACCTGTTTCTGAATGCAGTCTTCGAGATATCAGAATCCCTGACTCTCAGCTGATGGTATCCATATCTCAGATTGATCTCGGAATATACGGATGAACCCTGCAACTGATCAAACAAATCATCAATGCGAGGCAAGGGATATTTATTCTATACCGTTGCTTTGTTCAGTTGCTGGTAATCGATACAGAGTCTCATTGAACCGTCATTCTTTCGAACAAACAGTACTGGAGCACCCCAAGGAGACACACTCGGTCTGATATGCCCCTTGGCCAGTAGATCTTCCAACTGTTCTTTCAACTCTTTCAACTCAATCGGTGCCATTCTGTACGGAGCCCTCGAAATCGGAACTGTACCTGGCATCAACTCAATGCTGAAGTCTATCTCTCGAATCGGAGGCAAACCAGGAATTTCATCTGGAAAGACATCAGCAAACTCACACACCACTGGCAAATCCGCCAATGATAGACTCGATTTCAGTAAATCAACTGAATAGACAAGGAATTCTTCCGCTCTTTTCTGTAACAATCGAGTCATATTCATAGCAGATATCAAAGGAATTCTGGCTCGAGAACCCTTGCCATAAAATTTCCACTCATCAGCGATCTCAGGTCTGAATCTTACAATCTTGTGGAAACAATCAAGTGTAGCTCTGTACTTGGTCAACATATCGATACAAATATTACAATCAAAATCAGACAACCCAAGCACAATACAATCTATCTCAATCTCGTGCCCATCGTACTGTAGCATACAATGTTTAACAGACTTCACTGATATCAAACCTGTCCCCAACGGAGAAGAGACAGACACTACAGCCGACAATGACTCAATAGGCAATGTATGACTCAATGCAAATCGCTCAGATATAAATATATGCGATGCACCAGTATCAATCAATACGTATGCAGGATAACCAGAAAAAAAACAGTTACCTGCAACAACATCATCAGGTGCATCCTGTGCCTGCTCCTCAGTCAAAGCGAACACTTTGGCCTGCTGTCTCGGAGGCTGGCTCACTGGCTGGCTTCCTCCTGGCCTCTGCTGTGACTGAGTAGACGGTGCTGGCTGGAAAGAATGAACAGCAGATGGTCGTCTCCCTGTCTGAGCCACTGATCCAGATGACTCTGCACCCTGTGATCTCTGAGAATCTCTCAGAGGACAAACTCGAGCAAAATGTCCTTGCTGCCTACAAATACGGCAACTGCCGAACACTCCTCGGCACTGCTCAGTGGAATGCTTCCCTCCACAGGTGCTGCAATAGGGTCCTTTATAACTCTGGCCCTGACCAGTCTGTCTCGAGCCACTAGAACTGGAAGAACTGCTGCCAGACTTCTTGAACTGCTTTCCCTTAGCTTTCAGAAAATCTTTCTTTCCACTCCCACTGCCACTCTCAAATCTTGGAGATGGTGGAGGCATCTGTGGTCTCGGTGCTGAAGGCACAAACGAAGCTCCTCTCTGTCTTATCAGACCGGCTTCGGCCCCCTTGGCTCGGTTCAGGGCATCAGTAAAATTATTCGGTCGCCCTGTGTTCACCAATGTAAAAATCTCAGGATTCAAACCATTGATGAACTGATCCGCAATGGCTTCTTCATTCTCGGCCACATGTGGAGCAAATCGCAACAGAGTAGAAAATTTAGTCACATATTCCTCAATGTTCAGCTGGCCCTGTCTCAAGTTTGCAAACTCCGCTCCCTTATCCTTCCTGTACGACACTGGAAAGAATCTCTGATAGAATTCAGTTCTAAAGATATTCCAGGTGATAGTCGTACCTCGATGTTCCAAGGCCTGTTTTGTGGTAATCCACCAGTTCTTTGCCACATCATGCAACTGGTGCCCTATCAATTTCACTCTCCTCTCATCCGTATACTCCAAGGACTCAAACAGCATCTCGATATCGTCTAGCCAACTCTCACAATCCACCGAAGTCTCGGTACCTTTCAGAGTTGGTGGATGAAATGACTGAAATCTTTTCAATAGTGTCTCCATAGGAGTGGCTGTAACATCCATGGGAGGATTCGAAGTGCTACCCTGTTTCGGTACTCTTCGGGGAGGCATATCTGCTTATCAAAGAGGTTAGCAAAAAAATACAACCAATCTGTTTCAGTCCTCCTCCGGTCATCTTACTGCTGATCCAGAATCGGTGCTGATTCATTATAAATAAAACATATTACCATATCAAATCAGATAAGCAAGTAACTTGTATTAAAGCAGTAAGACATGCTAGCATTCAAAAGCAGGAAAGAACACACATTCTACCCCGCTCACTAGCTCCTATCTCAATCTAAAGGATCTATGGCTCTGATACCACCTGTTGTGGGGACTCGGACGCTAATCATATTCCTAATCATCATTAAGACAATTTAATCAATTATAATAAACAGAGTCTAAATTTTTTTTTTAAATTGCGGAACGTAATGGAATACATGCAAATATACATCTCAGTATATTAAAATTACAAGTCTGGTACTATATACACAATCATTCAACTAAGGTTTAACAACTAAATGTCAAGTGTTCAAACCCTATCTCTAATCCAAGTTCGTAGTCTCCACTCTAATCACGATCTATCTTCATCTCCTCGAGCCTGAACCTGTCCCACCTGTTGTCATGCACACATACAAACACGACAACAGCCGGATAACTCCAGTGAGAAATACATCCCAGTATAAATCAACGAAACATGCAGTTATATCAACAGTGTAAAAGCATGTTAAACATGTAACAGATATCAGTAACATGTAACAAAATCTGAAACATAATAAATATACAATCGCCAATCAAACTCGTGACTCCACGTCTCAGACTAGACTCAATCCTAGTCTAGGGATCCCGGTTACCAGACGTTGGTATTCCATATCGACCAACAGTAATAGAAGAAACTCCGATTCCATCCATGTCGATATAACCAAGCATCCAATGTCTTGACCTAACCGTCACAGACTTTGGCGTTTTCACCAATTTCCTATCCTGTGGCATCGTGCAATGTGCCCGTGGCGATCCCACCACTATCAGGCACTTCTGTAACAAGATCACTCGTCTAATACTAATCTAATACGTGCTTTCTATAAATCAATAGAACAAGCATATCAAATCAAATCAATGAACATAATAATAATAAGTATGTGATTTAGGGAAACTCAAGTATATCCCACTTGAGTCGATGTCCCAATACCACATTGACTTATACCTTCCGTTTGTAGTCTCGGTCTGATGCAATATCAGTTCTGAACTCAAGACTGTCTCTGTAAATGTCCAGTTGTAGTCGGCGTCGATAGGAACACAGTATCGAAGTCGGATTCAAAATCAAACGGGCGGATTTCTCGCGAATCGAATTCTAGTATCAAGGATCAAAGCTTTCCTCTGAATTTTCGTTTCCCCCTTTTCCTTTCTTCTGAGGAGAATGACGTTTGTTTATATATATATATATATTGCATGCTCCAGACAAGTGGTTTATTTTTCATAAAACACGTCTCACCGCGGGTGCGCTACACTTTGGACCGCGGGTGCGCTGAGCATACTGGATAACTACCAACATTTCAGAAGGAACGACCACGGGTGCGGTGCTTTTTATACCGCGGGTGCGGTGCCTCTACTGTAGCAACACCGCGGGTGCGGTAGATTTTATGGCGCGGTTGCGGTGATCGTTCTGTATCTCTTCCAAAATTTCCTATGAACCACCGCGGGTGCACTGTCTTTTGAACCGCGGGTGCACTGTTTGTTCTGTCCCAACAATATATTTTGCAACTAAAATCGAATCGCAACGTCTCTTGTTCGGTCTTCGATAAATACATCAAATCATGCATTAATAATTGCTGATTACCAGCTCACATCTCGGGCATTACAGTAGACTTATTCATATTCATCATAAACATATTTGTATTCATCATATCCATATACGTATTCATTTTAGTTGAATTTAGATCGTAAATTGTGATTTTCATATTCGTATTCGTATTGGGGCGATGGATCCATCACATGTAACCACAGTAGTGGGCGGCGGTGACATCAGCGACACTCTCACCCGTCAACTAAACCTTGGCATACGTATTAAAATATCATCGTCTCATCGTATCAGCGTATTAGTCACAATTACTTCACTTCCTTCAACATTTCGTATTTTCATCACTTATAAAAATTAAACATGCATATAAAGTTTTTCTTTTAAACCAAACATTCAACATGTCTTTTAACGTTAACGTTTCATCATAAAATTCCAAAAGCATGCAAAATAATAATGTTAACATGTAAAATAGCAATCAGGACACTGCCATGACATTTACTAATTTTTGGGTGTAAAATTATTGTTTTACCCCTAGACGTAAAATTTCTCCAATTTGACTTTTTCTTAGTTTCATTGACACTAGAACATCCAAAATAATTATTTAAGCTTAAATTAAATTTATCACAATTTTATTTAACTAAAATTATAGGCTTTTCAATTATTCTTTAATTATTTATTTTTAATGTGTTTTAATCCATAATTAATTCTAACTTTAATATAAAATTCCCAAATTTAAAACTTAGACTTTTTTATATTTAATTAACCCTTGTGAACCACGACTCGACCCCCGTGAGCCATGATTCGAATTAACCATGAAGAAAACCCTCATTCGAACTACCTAAGTCTCCCTCGAGCCATAATCGATTTTCATCGAGCCACCTTCGAGCAAGCCTGAGTCAGCTTCAAATCAGCCCTCCCCTGGACCCTCTTGAACCCTTAGCATCCCTAGGACCTAACCCCAAGCTCAAAACCGAAGCCACAACTCAGATGAAGCTCACGGCCGAGAACACTCCTTGCCTTAGGACTCTTCGAACTTGACTCAGCAACTTAACAAACGAGCCAGCCCTGAGCCCAGTCCCTTGTGCACCCTCTTAGGACCCTAAGGACCTAACCTAGCCCAGACCAAAGCCCCCTAGCTGAGCCATAACTCCCTTGCGCGGCTGCTACTCATGCACAAATCTCTCGGGTGGAGTCCTTGTAACGAACCGTATTCTTTAATACTTAAAATTTGCGGAAAAATTAAAAATTTTCTTGAATATAAACATCCATACGGTCGTCAACTCATCGTTCATAAAAATATCTTTGAAATCATCCAACATCAATAAAACGTGCTAACAAAATACTTGTCCCAAACATCTCTCACCGAAACATAAAAAAAATCAGAGTATTTTAAAATTGCATAAAAATGTTTAAATAACATGGGCGGTCCTCGGGTCTAGCCTTCCGCTTAGTCCAAGCCTGCCCCCTTGGTCGCCACCTCCGCTCTCCTCATAGACATCCTCACCTGCATCGATCAAGTCTAGTGAGTCTAAAGACTCAACACGTATAAACTGGAAATAGAAAGTACTACATAATAAAACCACATGCAACTTTAAAATAGAACATACATACTTGAAGATTGGATTTGAAATGAACTTGAACTTGCATACGTACATAGACGTGCCATAACTTGAAAGCTTTCATAAACATGCTTACATACTTGATCATACTTAAACATACATGACTTCATTTTTGCGTAAAGGATGTTTCAAAGCAAGTGACCCATACATAATAAACGCCTGATCAGACAAACCACAAAACTGGGCTGACAGGGACGTATCCACTGCCACATACATGAGATCCCCGTTCATGATTTAACGGGCTGGTTGGTCTCCGTTCATAATTTAACGCTTTCCAACCACGATCTAACTCGTTCATAATTTAACGGGGTGGAGAGGTCCTCGGCCACGTTCACCGACTTCCAAACCCATTCATAATTTGTTCACAAGACAATTAGCATACCTCAAAAACTTAAAATATTTTCTTGCACGTTAACATACTTAGTTGGCGTTGAGGGATTCGTTGGACTTCGATCGGGGTCGTCGCTGCTGCACATACTAACATGAAACTGCATACTAAACTTGCATAGCTTAGACGTATCAATCCTACTTACTTACAAGTTCATTCAATTCCTTAGGACGTTCTAAAATTCCCATGACTCGACCTTGTAAATCATTGTACTAGACCATGACATAAAACCTCAAGGCATACTATAGAATTTTTCCCAAAATATGAAGGACACGGACCCCGTGCCTACCTCCGTGTATGGGTCCGTGTAGGTTCGGGTGAGAAGAACTTGAAAGGAGGGGTGGACACGGACCCCGTGTCCGGGTTCGTCTAAAGGTCCGTCTAGACTCTGTAAAAAGACACCGAAGGGAAACAAAGGCACGGACCCCGTGTCAGGGTCCGGGTAGACATCCGTGTAGGCACTGGAAAAGTACACTAAGTGAAACCCAAAGGCACGGACCCCGTGCGTTCATCCGTGTAGGAGTCCGTGTAGCTACTGTGAACGCGTACCTACGAGAATTCAAGTGCTTGTGGCTTCCACTTCCTATTTCGATCACCCAACCGTGACTCGACACCTCGAGACCCGTCCTAGAGCGTCACGACATTGTACCAAACCCAAGTAAGCCATTATAATTGTTCCCAATTGTGACAATCCACAACTAATGACACAACTCGAAGTTCGACACCATTTTCCTCCTCGACTCTTGATTCCACTTGGTGCCTAACGACACGAAAAGAGACACCAAAAATCATCCCAACATCGAACTAAACATACCTAGATGCAGCAACGATCACCCGTCGATTCCCAACGAAGCCTGCAACAATTAAACTTCAAGAACACAATTTACGTAAAAGTCGCAGTTTGAGCAGTCCAACGAAAAACGCTATAACTCACTCAATTTTTGTCCAAAAATTTCGAATCATATATCAAATCGAAGGTAACGAAAAGCTCTACGTTTTTACGGTTGAAAGTTTTCTCAAAATCTCGACCGAAAATTCACAGTTTTAAGAAGAACAGTAAAAATGTGATTTAGATCTAAAAATTTTCCTTCAAAATCGATCCAATCAATTATCCGCTCAAACTATGAACATCATACATGGATTTTACACATAAAATAACGCAACGCATAATATGACATGATCGACGCAGCAAAAGAGAGATTATACGTGCCTTATGATATCAAACGTTACCGAAACGACGATATCGAAGCGGAGACGGTGCGAGGCTCGATCCGGGACGACTTGGCTCGATTTTTCTGGCAATAAAGTTGCCGAAAACTTGCTGGAAAGTAAAGGGGAAGGGGGCGGCTGCTCTTGGGGAAGGAGAACCCTAGGTTTTGCTTCTTTTCAAAATAATAAAATTCTGAATGTGTGTAAGTGTGTGTGTATCGGTGTGTGTGTGTGTGCGTGTGTTAGGTGTGTGTAAAAGTGTGAAAATCGTGTAGTGTGTGTGTGTGGCTAGAGTAGGGGATTAAAATTTGGCTTAGTTAAATAATTAACATACTAATAAAATGTTAATTTAAATGCTAGTTAAAGTGTTACTAAATTAACAAATTAAATAAAATACTATCTCTACAACCTTTTTAAATATAATCCCTAATTAGAATAAAAACACAATAAATTTTAAACAAACTCCTAATTTAAAATAACACACACCAAAAGGCTAATTTTATAAAGTTTTAAGCTCTTAAACCACTAAATACATAATTTAGTCTTTAAAATGCTAAGCTAAATAAATTTATTTAAAATGCCCCATCCATAAAATACCACATTTTAAATTGCCAAAAATCGTCACCGGGTCTTTTCCTCAATCCCGCCTCGAATAATCGCCTGAAACAGGAAACTCGAAAAGTATTTTAACGTGCATCACCATAAACATGAATAATTTAAAATATTGCATTTTCATAAATTATGCATGGCTAAAACTCATTTAAAATTAATTAAATAGATGCATGGGTTTTACGTGTATTGATTCTTGGGTACTACAGTCCTAGCTTGCTAAGACTCCTTCCCAGCCGTTACCCTCGAGTCCTAGCATGGATAGGACTCCTTCCCTGGCTCAAGCCTGACCCTAGCCAGCCCTTGTCCTAGCCGTGCCAAGCCATGCAACAAATTACCCTTAAACCCGAGCCCCCAAGACACAACACACAAGTTTCGGTTCCAGCTTTGTTCTTCAATGTGTGCAGCGTGTTGTGTGTGTTATAGGACTCTAAAAGTCGTGTAAAATAACCCTTGATCCTTACCCTAATCATAACAGCTCCTGAAGAACATATAAATCATATTTCTGGATGAAAACCCAAGCTTTAAAAGCTCATGTTTGCGTAAAAACGAAAATATATCAAAGTGAAACTTGTTTTTCATGCAATACATAATTAAATAAATACTATGGTGTGATGGATGATTAAAGGAAAGAATATGACGTGCTTTTTCGTTTTTAACGCACGAATTTACGTTGACAAATTGAAGAACGGTAACACGAAGCCTTGGGCGTAATTCTTGACAATGAGCCGATGTTTTTCCCTTTTTTTCCTTGTGTGTACCGTGTATAATATGAGTGAAAAGAGTTTTAAGGCTTAAGGGGATTGGGGCGTGGGATTTTGGGGTTATGGGGTAGGTTTTAGGCTAATAAATAATTATTTAGAACACTAACAATGGCTTAGACCCACTAGCAAACTTAATTAGGCCCAATAAGCCCATTAGTGCTAAATAAAATTATTTCGTGTAGAAAATTTTGTAAAATTATTATCCGATTTGTCAAAAACTTCGTATTTTTGTTGAAAATCTAACACAAATAAAAATTACGTCCCGGCGTATAAAATCACCTTAAAACTCATTATTTTCAAAAATAAGAAAAAGCAACAACCATATTTTAAATAATTAAAAACAATTATTTAATAAAAATATTTTCCATTTTTCAGCACTCGGTCTCCGTTCTTCGATCGCAACTCGAATAACCCTTAAAAAGTCATGGCGTATAAAATCACCTCAAAACTCATTATTTTCAAAAATTAGAAAAAGCAATAGCCATATTTTGAATAATTAAAAACAATTATTTAATAAAATTATTTTCCATTTTTCAGCCATCGGTCTCCGTTCTTCTATCGCAATTCGAATAACCCTTAAAATACATTTTAATGCATTTAAGTATAAAAACTACTAAAACATGACACAAACATATCACATAATCAATTTAGTAATTAAAATAGATTAATTAACTATTTTTTAGATTTGCATGCAGTTGGATTACGTCGTCTTAATTTTGGACCTTACAATTCCTCCCCCCCCCCTAAATAAAATTTCGTCCTTGAAATTATAACTTACAGAATAGCTCCGGGTAGCGACTCCTCAAGTTTCTCTTGGTTTTCCAAGTAGAATCTTTTTCCGAGTGATTCAGCCACTTGACATTGACCATTGGAATGACTTTGTTTCGGAGTCTTCTTTCTTACCTTCTCAAGATTTGGAAAAGTTTTTCTTAAGTTATATTTGGAGTCAATTGTAGAGGTTCATGATTTAGTACATGTGATGGGTTCGACATGTACTTTCGCAGCATCGAGATATGAAACACATTGTGTACTCCAGAAAGCATCGGTGGCAATGCCACTCTATAGGCTAGTGTTCCAATTCTCTCCAAAATCTCAAACGGCCCTATGAATCTTGGACTAAGTTTGTCTTTCTTGCCAAATTGTATAACACCCTTCATAGGTGCTATTTTCACAAATATGTGGTCTCCCACTACAAACTCTAGGTCCCTTCGTCCTTGTCAGCATAACTTTTTTGTCAGCTTTGCGCAGTTTTCATTCTATCTCAAATTTTGACTATTAGCTCGGAAGTCTCTTCTATCAAATCCGGACCAATCTCTCTTCTTTCACCAACCTCGTCCCAATGAATAAGAAATCTACATTTTCTTCCATAAAATGCCTCAAAAGAAGCCATCCTAATAGATGATTGATAACTATTATTGTAGGTGAAGTATATTAGAGGTAATTTTGGTTCCCAAATTCCTTGGAAATAGATCACAAAAGCTCGCAGTAGATCTTCTAAAATTTGAATAACTCTTTCAAACTAACCATCGGTTTGAGGATGGAATCTGTACTGAATAATAATTTGGTCCCCATCGATGCATGCATATTTTTCCAGAATGATGACGTAAACCTTGGATCTCTATCAGAAACAATAGACATAGGAATCCCATGCAGACAAACTATCTCTCGAATGTACAGATCAGCATACTGTATCATGGTGAATGTCGTCTTGATAGGTAAAAAATGTGTTGATTTCGTAAAACGATCAACTATCACTGATATGGCATTAAATCTCTTGATAGTCCTCGGAAATCACACAACAAAGTCCATCATAATATTTTCCCATTTACACTCAGGAATAGGAAGTGGCTTAAGCTTTCCCGCTTGCCTATGATGCTCTGCTTTTACTTTTTGACATGTCAAACACTCGGATACAAATCGCAGGATATTTCTCTTAATGCCTGGCCACCAATATAACAACTGTAAATCTTTGTACATCTTCGTGCTTCCTGGATGAATGGAATATGGTGTGTCATGAGCTTCCTTAATAATGAGCTCCCTCAAAGAGTCTTCACTAGGAACCCATACACGTTATCGATAACGAACTATACCATCCACCTCAGAATATAACTTCTGACCCTTTGCTTCATCTCTCAATCTCCACTTTTGCAATTGTTCATCAGTAGACTGTCCCTCTCAGATTCTATCTCTCAAAGTCGACTGAACTGTCAAGGTGGCAAGATTAGGCGCCTCGCCCCTAGCATATAATGTAAGCTCAAACCGATGTATCTGAGACTGCAATGGTATCTGAAATGATAACTGAGTGATAAATGCTGCTTTTCGACTCAATGCGTCTGCCACTACAATAGCTTTTCCCCGGATGGTAGCTAATGTCACAGTCGTAGTCCTTCAATAACTCAAGCCATCTTCGTTGTCTCATATTCAACTATTTTTGGGTGAAGATAATGTGAATCCTCGTACGAATGAAAATCAAACACGATTATTCGAACCGCGCCCTCAATTCAATAACGTTGAAAGGGATTCGTGTTGTGTCCCGATCTTTTGAATCATGTGTGTGCGTGATTTTCACCTCTAAACTATGAAAAGATTAGCAACAAATAATCACAAAGAAAACATCTGAAACTCGAACGAACCTTCAAAGAACAATTCCTTAACAATCTGCGTAAGAACGGTCGACAAACGCTACAAAGTAAAAACTTTGATAAGTTTGATTTTAAATGCAAAGCAAGAAGCTTTTGAGTCGTTTGAGGGAAAGCTCAAGAATAATCAATTCAATAATCTGCCAATAATGTTCAAAATTCATCCATATATGCTTATAAAATAAACAATATATGAAAAATCTAGTTTCCAAAACCATTAAAACTCTAAACTAGGACACAAGTATTTTCCTCGCATCTAGGCGCGCTCGGGCGGTAGAATCTAACCGTTTGAGTGCCGAGGGTTCTAGACATTTGGCGCTCGGGCGGTAAGATTTGACCGCTCGGGCGCAAGGTTTTCTGGAATTCTTCCTTGGACAGCAAGGGTGGCGCTCGGCGGTAAGATTTGGCTGCTCGGGCGACTAAGCTTCCGGTCTCCTCTTCATTTGTCACATGAATAATGTTCCTATGGCTTACAAACTCACTCCCATGCATCACGAACCGTTTGGTACTTTGCACCTCGCTTGTAAGCACTTCTTGATTGCTCATAAATCCATTCAATCCTTCCTTGAATTTCTTTAGTTGTCCCCTCGTGATTGGTCCCTCCGGCAGCTCTAACGGATCCCATGCTTTCCTCGAAACTTGTCCTACCATGATCGTATCATCCTCCCCTTCTTGAAAAGGATTTGTTCTCAAATCTTGTTCATCACCTATATCAAAAAACGACAAATCACAAACATTAAAAGTATAACTCACATTATACTCACCTGGTAGATCGAGTTTGTAGACGTTGTCATTGATCCTTTCAAGTACTTGAAATGGTCCATCACTCCTAGGTAATAGCTTTGAACGTCTCTTCTCGGGGAAACTTTCCTTCCGCAAATGCAGCCACACCCAATCACCCATTTCAAACACCACGTTTTTCTTCCCTTTGTTGGCTTGCTTGGTGTATTGCTCATTTTTCTTTTCTATGTTGGCCTTGACTGTAATGTCTGAAGTAAATTTCACAAGTTGTTGATTTAGTAGTGTGAGATTACTAAATAATTAATGATTTTTAAAAAATAAAATATGAAATATTTTGGTCATATGATGCTTAAATGAGTTGAAATTTGGATATAACGTAGAAAACTCAAAGATATAGAAGTTTCATGTTTTGAGTTTTGAAAAATTTGATCGTTTGACTGATCCAAAGGGATATAATGATGTTAAAATGTTAAATATTATATATTATATTATATTATATTATTTTATTAATATAATATAAAAAAATAAAAAAATTAAAATAAAAAAAGAAGTTTGATTCGGTTGAATTCATTCCACCAACAATTGAAATAGACAGAAAGTTACTGAGAAATCGAGAAAGAGAGAAAAAGAGGGTTTCGATTTTTTTTTTCGATCGTGCGACTTATCGGTTTATCCAATTGACGAACTGACTTCAGTTCTGGGATTGTTGACACGAGGTCTTCAATTTGAGGTATAAATTTTATAGTTTTGGTGATGTTTGAAATTCATCGATTTTTGGAATAAATCTGATAAATTGTTAAATCATACTGAAATTGAAGATTGTTGACTAGTGTATGATTTTAACAAAGTAGAGAAGATTATAGTGGTATTATTTTGAATTATTCCCAATTTATTATAATTAGGGATTTTTAATCGTTGGATTGAGATTGGAGAGTTGTTTGTCAGTTGTTATTAATTCTGATGATATATTCGGAGTCTACGAAGTATAGGCTACACGTTGATATAAAGTTTTCGTAATTTGACGGATGTTGTAAAATAACCTATTATTTGAAGTCAATTAATTAGTGTGTATTTGATGATAGTATTATGAATTAAATACACCAGAATATTAAATTTTTGAACAATACAAATTTATAATCGATTTTATATTTTGTTGAATTAATTGTTGTTGGGCTATTTGATGTTATATGTTGAGGCTATTATGATTGTGTTGATACGTTGACAATGATCTGGTATTGTCGTTGAATTATTTAGATACATCACAAGCTTCGGGATCAAAGAAATAGCCAGATTTTATATATATTCGATTATTAGGTACGTGTTGACGTACGAGCATACGTTGTTATTGTTTAGTATTGATAAATACTATTGTGTTGAACGATGGTAAATCACCGGAATTGGGTGATTTGATATTATATTTACTGTTGTTTATTATTGTTGATGTTGTTGGCTGTCGTTGTTGGGAGACGTCACGTTGATGTTGTTCGTTCAACTATATTGTTGTCGTCGGAGTTGGGGTGCGACGTATCGTTAATGTTATTCGTTCGACGATATTGCTGTCGCTGGTGTTGGGGTGCGACGTATCGTCGATGTTGTTGTTCGTTCGACGATATTGCTGTCGCCGGAGTTGGGGTGTGACGTATCGTCGATTTTTTCGTTGCAGTAGTATGAGAGAGATGTTGTTGATGTCGTGGATGGTTGGTGACTTGAGTGTTAAGAGACCGCAAATGGAGTATTTCTGTTATCATTCCAGTTATATTTTATGTTGTTAATATAATTACGATGATGATTGTTGTGTATGCTCACCCTTTGGGGGCTGTTTCTGTTGGACAGGTTACAGAACTATGCCGTGAGACAGGATAGTGGTGAAGGACTAGGTGTGTCTAGTCAAACATTCACGTAGATAATAGTAGATAGAGAGTGTATAACTTATTGTCTTATTTGAGTTGTATGTGTGTATTTATTATACTGTTTCTGCTACATTGACTTAGATAGTGTGGTGATTGCACTATTTGGTCGTATATGGATTATATTATTACGTCGTCGAAAAGAAAATTTTTATGCATATGACGTCACATGTTGTATGATTACGTGGCGAGGTTTGGGGCCCCACATTGACCTTCTCATGAAAACTCCTAACAAATTCCGCTTTCTTCTTGCTATCCATGTTTAACCTCTCACTCACAAGTAAAGACATCAAATCCAACAGAGTTAAAGGGATAAAATCATACACAATCTCAAATGGCGAATAACTAGTAGTAGAATGCATGCTATGATTATAATCAAACTCAACAAATGGTAAACATTCTTCCCAATTCTTAAAATTCTTTTTAAGAATAGCACGTAACAAAGTTCCCAACGTCCTATTAACAACCTCAGTTTGCCCATCAATTTCAGGGTTACAAGTCGTAGAAAACAATAATTTAGTGCCAAGTTTAGCCCAAAACATTTTCCAAAGATAACTCACAAACTTAACATCACGATCAGAAACAATATTCCTAGGCATGCCATGCAATCTAGCGACTTCTCTAAAGAACAACTCCGCAATGTTAGATGCATCATCAGTTTTATGACAAGCAATAAAATGCGCCACTTTCAAAAATCTGTCCACAACAACAAATAGAGAATCCCTCCCCTTCTTTGTCCTAGGCAAGCCAAAACAAAATACATAGAAATATCAACCCAAGGATCACTAGGGACGGAAAATGGTGTATACAACTCATGTGGTTGAGTTCTAGACTTAGCTTGCCTACAAGTTATGCACTTATCAAACACTCGTTCAACATCACTCTTCATATGTTGCCAATAAAAATTTTCGTATAAAGCATTCAAAGTTTTAGCCACACCAAAATGTCCCATCAAACCACCTCCATGCGCCTCCCTAACAAGTAACTCACGAATGGATGATCTAGGGATACACAACCTATCTTCTTTAAACAAGAAACCATTATGCAAATAGAATTTTTCATGTGGACCATGCATACATGTTTCAAACACATCCTTAAAATTCTCATCTAGCACATATAACCCTTTCACATGCTAAAACCCAAATTTTTTTGACTCCAAGGTAGAGATTTGTATAACCTCCGTGGTATTGTGTCGGCCACTACATTTTCCTTACCTTGTTTGTACTTGATTATGTAGGAGAATGTTTCTATGAATGCCACCCACTTGGCATGTCGCTTGTTCAGCTTCTGTTGCCCCTTAAGGTTCTTTAGGGACTCATGATCCGTATGAATCACAAACTCCTTAGGCCTCAAGTAGTGCTGCCACGTCTCTAGAGTCCTCACAAGCGCGTAGAACTCCTTGTCTTACGTGGGATAGTTCATGGCTGATCCATTGAGTTTCTCATAAAGTACACCATCGGCTGTCCTCCTTGCATCAAAACTCCGCCAATTCTTACACCTGAAGCATCACATTCAATCTCAAACGTATTATCAAAGTCAGGTAAAACAAGTAAAGGAGCGTTAATTAGTTTTTGCTTGATAATATTGAACGACTTCTCTTGTTCCTCGCCCCAATGGAATGAGTCATTCTTCTTTATCACCGTTGTCATCAGTGCTGCCACTGTGCTAAAATCCTTTACAAACCTCCTATAGAAGCTTGTAAGGCCATGAAAACTTTGGACTTCACCAACAGTAGTAGGCGTTGGCCAATCTCGAATAACACTTACCTTGTCTTCATCAACTTGTATCCCCTGTGAACTAACAACGAAACCAAGAAAGACAAGTTTGCCTGTACAAAAATCACATTTTTTAAGATTAGCGTATAAATTTTCAGCCTTTAGTGTGATTAGCACAATTCTCAAGTGATCAACATGCTCTTTTAGATTTTTTCCATACACAAGGATATCATCAAAATAAACCACAACAAATTTCCCTATGTAAGCACGCAAGACATGATTCATCAATCTCATAAAGGTACTAGGAGCTTTTTTTAATCAAAAAGGCATGACCATCAACTCATATAACCCATATTTAATTTTAAATGTCGTTTTCCATTCATCACCTTTCCTCATTCTAATTTGGTGATAACCACTCTTGAAATCAATTTTACTAAAGATACAAAACCCATGCAATTCATCTAACATATCATCTAGTCTGGTTATGGATGTCTATACTTGATGATTATATTATTGATTGCCCTACAATCCACACACATACGCCATGAGTCATCTTTCTTAGGAACTAATAAAACAGATACAGCACAAGGAGATATAAACTCACGCACAAAACCGCTTTCTAACAACTCACTTACCTGCCGTTGAAGCTCCTTAGTCTCCTCCGGATTGTTCCTATAAGCTGGACGATTTGACAATGCACTTCCGGGCACAAAATCAATTTGGTGCTCAATCCCCCTCAATGGTGGTAGTCCTTGAAGTAGCTCCTCTGGAAATATATCATCAAACTACAGCAAAATTGAAACAACAATGCTCGGAAGGGACCCGGCCATATCACTTGTGTTAAAGAGGATCTCTTTATAAAGAATCCACACAATTGGTTCATGTGTGTTCATCAATTGCTTCAACTCACTCTTTTGGGCCATATATGTTTTCTTTTTATGGTCGTCTCGCTCTTTTGATCACTTCTTTTTTTAGCCATTTCGTTTTTTCTCTCACTTCCTCTATGTTTTCCCTAATCATGACTACTTCCATCTCTTTATAGTAGTCCTCAACACTCTTTACTCCTTGCCTCAAAGTTTGTAGCCTCTTAAAAATCTACGTACAATAGTGATTGGGCGCAAAACTCTTCCTCATGACCCTTTTCATCTCATCCCATGTATAAACAGGTCTCTTATTATACCTCCTCCTAATGGTCACTAGTTTATCCCACCAAATGAGAGCTATTGAAATATTTCATGTTTGCAATCTTTATTTTGATGTTAACAAAACTTTTTATTGTGTTTCTAACATATTTACTCAAGTGTGAAGTTATTAAAACAAGATGCAAGCTGAAACTGAATTCTGCACAAACTGAATTTTTGGCAAGCTTCGGTATTTTGATGATATCACTCAACTGGATTACTCAAATGACAATCCGCAAACTTTTTGATTAGAAACCGCAATTTGGAATAAGTCATATTTCACGTCAGTTAGGCAAATTCGGATGTTTTCAAGGTCTAACTGATCGTTGAATTACCGACCTGATTAAACGAAAACAACAATCAGTTGGGTATGAGCAGTTGCGGTATTTGGGTCATATCTCTCAGTTCATTTATCGAAATGAAGCGATTCATTATGGGTTGTAAAGATAAGACAATGATCTACAAATCATCTTCTGAAGTAAAAGTCTAAATCGAAGCTTAAAATGCTGATAAATGACGATGAAGCTACTGGTACTGCACAAACTGAAATCAGCTAGGATGATTTCAGCACACCAGGTGAACTGAACTGAACCAGTTGCTGACCAACTGAACCGAACCAGCTCCTGACCAAATGAACTGAACCATCTGTTGACCAACTGAAACTGAACCAATTGAACTGAACGAGACCAACCGAACCAGCAGAACTGAACCGAACCAGCTGTTGACCAACTGAAACTGAACCAGACCAACCGAACCAGCTGAACTGAACCGAACCGAACCAGCAGCTGACCAACTAAACTGAACTGAACCAGCTGCTGACCCGCTGAACTGAACGACCAGTTGAGTTGACCAGTCGGGAAAATTCCCAACGAGACGAATTTGACCGTTGCAATTTCAGAAACAGTACAAAAACTTTTCAAACGGTCATATTCTTGTGTCTAACTTATTTATCATTGTTGGGGCCTATAAATACAACATCTAGAAGATCAAACATAGCATTTGAAAGGGATTCAAAGCATGGACAGTTAGCATGAAGAAATCATCTAGTTGAGAGCACAAGCCCTTGTGTGAGGATACATTTGAGATGTACAATGTAAATGATAAATTCCTCACACACAATCACTCACACATATACAAGAGATTTGAACTTCAAATATTAATTGAGTGAGTCTTGCATAAAGACAATAAACTTGTGTATGTAGTCTTTGCATGTGAGACATTAAACAATATACTGATTGTGAGGTGCTTCCTACAATCTTGAGTGCTAAGAGTTCAGTTAGGCAGTAACGTAAGTCCTAGCTGAATGGGTTTGTACAAAGGGTTGTATAAATCAAAGTCTTCTAGTAAATCCTTCCCAAGGAGAAGAAGGGGTGACGTAGGAGCATTTGAATTCTCCGAACATCCATAAACAAATTCATGTCTATTTGTCTATTGCATTTACTTATCATTTCCATTGTTTTAAGGATGCATTGATGAAGCATTTTATGTGTTCTTCAAATACAAAATTATTGTTTAACAAGTGTTTGATAAAATGCTTCAACCAAATTATTTTTTACTCATTCAACTTGCATATATTTTAAATGCTTTACAAAATGTTTAATCGGTTTCTACGAAGGATTATTTCGAGGGTATTCCGCTTGGTTTAAAAACTAAACTCGATTTAATTCATCGGTGTTCAATATTTTAAGAACCGAGCTATTGTAGCTCAAAGATTTACCCCATAATCGATTTTGTTAATTGGTATTAGAGAGGGTTGTTTTTGAAAGAACATTGAAACTACTTTTGATGTTTAAAATTTGAAAATTTCAGATTTTTTAAACATATATACGCAAAACTGAATTTTCGAGCAGCTTGCAGCGACCGTAGGAAAAATGACATATTTCCTGGCTCTAGTGTCCAAATGATGAACCGCTTTTTGTGTTGCAAACTAGACTCATAGAGGTTTACAGCGTTATAAAATTTGCAGCCTAATTATGTAAAAAAAAAAGCAGTTTATTCGTTGAAGGCAGAGCATATGTGTTGTAGCAGAAACTGAGCCATGGAGAAAATTGGTTAGTCACTCCTCTATTTTATAAATTTCAAACTTTCAAAAATATAGGGGAAGAACTCATTATAATTTTAATGGAGAGATTATTTTTAAATATTTAGGGGGAGAAAATTTTGTGCTTAAAATTTTTTGAAAATATGATTTTTTGATTCACACAAAAATGGGGAGAAATATGTTAGTTGAATTGATTGTTTACCCAAGATTTGTGATCATATTCGCAATCTTTATTTTGATATTAACAAAAATTGTTATTGTGTTTCTAACATATTTAATCAAGTGTGAAGTTATTAAAACAAGAAGTAAGCTGAAACTGAATTCTGCACAAACTGAATTTATGGCAAGCTTTGATATTTTGATGATATCTCTCAAGTGGATGATTCAAATGACAATACGCTAACTTAAAGGATTAGAAAACTCAATTTGGAACAAGTTATATTGCACGTCAGTTGAGCAAATTCCGATGTTATCAAGGTCTAACTGATCGTTGAATTACCAAACTTATTGCACGAAAACAACAATCAGTTGGGTATGAGCAGTTGCGGTATTGTGGTCATATCTCTCAGCTCGGTTATCGAAATGAATTAATTCATTATGTGTTGAAAAGATAAGACATGATCTACAAATCATCTTCAGAAGTCAAACTCTGAATCGAAGCTTAAGATGCTGATAAATGACGATGAAGCTACTGGTTCTGCACAAACTGAAATCAGCTAGGATGATTTCAGCACACCAGGTGAACTGAACTGAACCAGTTGCTGACCAACTGAACCGAACCAGCTCCTTACAAACTGAACTGAACCAGCTGTTGACCAACTGAAACTGAACCAGTTGAACTGAACCAGACCAACCGAACCAGCTGAACTGAACCGAACCAGCAGCTGACCAACTAAACTGAACTGAACCAGCTGCTGACCCGCTGAACTGAACGACCAGTTGAGTTGACCAGTCGGGAAAATTCCCAGCAAGACGAATTTGACCGTTGCAATTTCAGAAACAGTACAAAAACTTTTCAAACGGTCATATTCTTGTGTCTAACTTATTTATCATTGTTGGGGCCTATAAATACAACATCTAGAAGATCAAACATAGCATTTGAAAGGGATTCAAAGCATGGGCAGTTAGCATGAAGAAATCAGCTAGTTGAGAGCACAAGCCCTTGTGTGAGGATACATTTGAGATGTACAATGTAAATGATAAATTCCTCACACAAAATCACTCACACATATACAAGAGAGTTGAACTTCAAATATTAGTTGAGTGAGTCTTTCACAAAGACAATAAACTTGTGTATGTAATCTTTACATATGAGATATTCAACAATATGCTGATTATGAGGTGCTGCCTACAATCTTGAGTGCTAGGAGTTCAGTTAGGCAGTAGCGTAAGTCCTGGCTGAATGGGTTTGTACAAAGAGTTGTATAAATCAAAGTCTTCTAGTGAATCATTCCCAAGGGGAATAAGGGGTGACGTAGGAGCATTTGAAGTCTCCGAACATTCATAAACAAATTCGTGTCTATTTGTTTATTGCATTTACTTATCATTTCCATTGTTTTAAGGATGCATTGCTGAAGCATTTTATGTGTTCTTAAAATACAAAATTATTGCATATAAATTGTTTGATAAAATGCTTCAACCAAATTATATTTTACTCATTCAACTTCAACATATTTCAAATGCTTTACAAAATGTTTAATCGGTTTCTACGAAGGATTTTTTCGAGTGTCTTCCGCTTGGTTTGAAAACCAAACTCGATTTAATTCATCGGTGTTCAATATTTCAAGAACCTAGCTATTGTAGCTCAAGGATTTACCCCCTAATCTATCCTGTCAAGAGCATAGTCTAGAAATTCAACCACCGCCAACCTAACATTCTTTTGTCCGGAGTAGAGGTGACATTCAAACACGAACTCTACCCTTTTTTCCCACTCTAAATATGCCTCCGAGTCAGATTCTCATGGAACGATGAAATCTTCATCTTAATATTACCCATGTTACCATCTTCCCTATCATCGTATCTACCATGTACGGCTCCTCTTCTTCCTCTACCAAATCCTCTACCTCGTTCGTTCCTACCCCAATTTTCATTTTGGCTCTCCTCGTCTCCTCCCAAATCATACTCTTCCTCTTCTTTTCCTCTACCCAAATCTTTAGGCTTAAATTTTTCTCCACTAGTACTAACTTCAAGCCTACTCATCCTCTCAAGTAACGCCTCCAACTTAGCCCTCATCATCCTAGAGAAATGTCCAAACAACGCCTCCATTTGAACTTTAGACAAGCCTTGGTTATAACTATCTCCTTCCTCCTCAATTTTTCGTTCGGACATTGTACCTGCAAGAAATGTTAGTAGAAATAAAATAGAATATTCCTCACCCAAATTCTCAGGGTCACTCTAAAGAAAATTTGGTTGTCTCTCTTCTCTTTCTTTTCACTACAAATACTCACCGGTCACTCCAAAGAAAATTCACTCGCACTCAAGTATTTTCACTCGAATTCGAGAGTTCCCTTAAAGGTGCTCAAGCGTTGTATTTGCGTATATCAAACAATAAAGTTCAACTCATGAACAATTGTAATCAACTCACTTAAACTGCGTGAACAAGAAATTTTTTTAAAAAAATATTTTGTTTTTTTTACTGTGAGAGACTATTGAATATGACTCACAAAAGAGAATAGAACAAAATATCAAAATAAAAAATGGCAATTTTCGAAATTTTTTGTACTTTTTTTTTGCCCGAGTACTATTCGAAAATTCTAAAAAAAAAAAGGTCACCAAAATTCGAGAAACTAACGAAGAATGATAGAACAAAAACAGATCTAAAAAAGAAACGAAAGAATAAACAGATCTGGAAATAGAACGAGATAAAATAACGATAAATTTACTTGAATTCAATGAACCTAAGCTCTGATACCAAATGATATGAATCCTCGTACGAAGATAAGCAAACACGATTAAATATGAATCGCATCGTCAATTCAAAAACGAACAAGGATCGTTCTTATAATGTCCCGATCTTTTGATTCAAGCAATGCGCGATCTTCACCCCTAAACTACGTGTTTTAGTAATAAACGATCACAAAGAAACAAACGAAACTCAATCGAACCTTCAAAGAACTAGTCTTTGACAATCCACGTGAGGAACGATCGACAAACGCCACAAAGTAAAACTTTGATAAGTTCGATTTTGATTACAAAGCAAAAGCCTTGAAAAAGTTGAGAGAAAACTCAAAACTATTCTATAAAAGACAATTAAGATTATCATTGATTTTATAGAATAGTTTTGAATTTTCTCTCAAATTTTTGAAGGCTTTTGCTTTGTAATCAAAATCAAACTTATCAAAGTTTTACTTTGTGGCGTTTGTCGATCGTTCATCACGCGGATTGTCAAAAACGAGTTCTTTGAAGGTTCGATTGAATTTTTTTTGTTTCTTTGTGATTGTTTATTACTAAATCACGTAGTTTAGGGGTGAAGATCGCGCATTGCTTGAATCAAAAGATCGGGACATCATAAGAACGACCCTTGTTCGTTATTGAATTGAGGGCGCGATTCATATTTAATCGCGTTGGCTTTTCTTCGTACGAGGATTCACATCAGAAGAAGTACTTAAAACTTTTATGACCGGTGAATATCTTCCACTTCTCCCCATACAAGTAATGTCTCCAAATCATCAATACAAAAACTACCGCTGCAAGCTAAAGATCATGAGTAGGGTATTTTTTCACGTGAACTTTCAATTGTCTCGACGCATAGGCTATAACTTTGTCATTTTGCATCAGAACTGCACCCAAACAAAGTTTAGAAGGTTCGGTATATAGAACATACTCTCATTGCCCCGATGGCATAGATAACACTAGCGCTGTAATAAAGGCTTGCTTCAACTTGTCAAAAATGTCTTGCCATTCAGATCCCCATATAAAATTTTCATTCTTCTTTGTCAAGGAGGTCAGAGGTACTACAATAGATGAGAATCCTTGAATAAACTTTCGATAATAGCGAGCTAGTCCTAAAAAACTACGAATCTTGGTTAAGCTCTTCGGTATTGGCCACGCCCTCACTGTCCTACTTTACTCCACTCCATCTCTAGAAATGATGTGGCCTAAGAATGCCACTCTCTCAAGCCAAAACTCGCACTTGCTGAATTTTGAAAACAACTTACTATCTTGCACTACTTGCAGTGATGTCCTCAAATGCTGACTGTGCACATGAACACAATCACAAATTGATCTAGTTATGGCTGAAATACACGATTAATGAGATCCATGAAGATCACTGGCGCATTGATCAGACTGAATGACATGATCATAAATTTATAATGCCCATAACGAGTTCTGAACGTTGTCTTATGGACATCCGCCTCTTTCACTTTCAACTGATGGTATCCAGAACGAAGATCAATTTTCGAGAATATCGATGCTCCTTGCAAATGATCAAATAAGTCTTCAATTCTAGGTAGAGGATATTTAATTTTTATAATGAGTCTATTCAGTTCTCGATAATCGATGCAGAATCACATACTGACATCCTTCTTTTTCACAAACAATACAGGCGCGCCCTATGGAGAGTAGGGCGAATAAAACCCTTGTCTAGAAATTCTTAATTTTGATATTTTAATTATTTTCAATTCAGCGGGTGCTAGACGACACGGTGCTTTAGAAATAGGTATTGTGATCGGCATCAACTCAATAGAAAATTCCACCTCACGGTCGGGTGGAATGCCATAAACGTCCTCGGGAAAGACACGAGAAAGTCTTTGACAATATCAACATCCTCGAACTTCTGACTGATAGGAACATATGTTGTAGTGACACATGCTAGAAAAGCTTGACACCTTTTTTTAATAAGCTTCCCTGCACACATACGATTCCTTGCACACATACGAGAGATAATGTGGGGCATTTGCTTGTTCCTCGTCGCCTCGAAGACAAAATATTTCCCATTAGGTGATCGAATAGACACTGATCTCTGACAAAAATCTATTGAAGTTCCATTCGTTGATAACCAATCCATACCGAGTATGATGTCAAATTCAGGCATAGGGAGTACAATAAGATCTGCTCAAACTACATCTTTAAATAAATGAAGCTCGAGATTCTTCACAATACTAATCGTGATCATGTGGTCACCGGAAGAAATAGAAACCTTGAAACCCAATCCCATATCCTCAGGAATAATATTCAGTCACTTAACGAAAGTCTAAGATATGAAAGAGTACGTAGCTCTCGAATCTAGCAGTGCATAGGCAGCTACACTTAGAATGAATATCCTTCCTACGACGAAAACGTCTTAGATTATTCGTGTTGAAGTTTAAGGAATTTGTACCTTTTATTTCCCAAAATTTCATGAAGAAGATTGATTGGATCCTATTGTTCCTGGGAAAATTCTTGATTTCCCCCTTTAATTTTTGATTAATTGCCATTTGACACTTCAATTCTTTGAAATTTACATTTAGTAACTAGAAATTTTCGAAAATTGCAAATGGATCGTTTAAATTTTCATAATTTACACTTTTGGTCCTTAAGTTTTTGGTAATTGCATTTCGATCCCTGAAATTTTCGAAAATTGTATTTTAGTCCTTAAACTTTCAAAAATTGTAATTTAGCACCTAGATTTCGTTTAATTACATTTCGGTCTTCATATTTTCTAAATTTTGAATTTCAAAAATTGCACTTTAGACCCTCAAATTAGAAACTTCCAATTAATTCCCTTGATTTCGATTCTCCTCAATTTTTGGCCAAGAAACTTTTATTTGGAATTATTTTATCATTCAAATAAAATAAGGCACAAAAATCATTACCAATTTCTATGGTATCTGAAATCATTCCTTAATTTCATCTAAGGTAGAGCATACAACCTAATTTCCATTAGGTTATCTTAATTCCGAAATCAATTCTAATAACCAATTCAACATTTCATACAATAAAAGCAATATAAAAACGTTAAATAACTAGTTACTGGTGATAAGGGTCGGGTCTGCCTCCTCTTCAGCCTCCTCGGCATGCATAACATAAGCTTACCCCACAGTAGGTGCTCTCTTCTTTGTGTAAAACAGCAGCCTTGTGCCCCTCTTTGTTGCATATGAAGCACTTAGTAGTTCCCCACACGCACTGTGCATAATGTAGGAGATTGCACTTCTTGCACGGTGGTCCTCTGGAGGTTTCGATGCTCCAGGTTGTGGTGGCTTTGGTGGTCCTGGCTTTTTTACTTGACCTTGGAGCTTTGGTGGCCCTCGAGGTCTAGGAGGTCCCGTGTATGGCTTTTTATATTTCTGTGAATTACTTTGGTGTTGATATCTCTTGCGCTGCATCTCAAAGTCGATGTCCTTGAAAGATATCTCAGATTGAAATGCATAAATAGTAGCAGAAGCATAATCCAAGGGACGCATCATCATCACATTGTGTCGTATGGTAGGTCGTAAACCATCCATGAAGTGTCTAAGCTTCTCCGCAGCATCCCTTGCAATAAAGGGTACAAAGTGGCAACCCCTATCAAATTTCCTCACAAATTCAGCAACAGTCTAGTCTCCATGACGGAAGCTCATAAACTACCTCTTCAATCGCCCTCTAACTTCAATAGTGATGTACTTTTCATAGAATATCTCTTTGAATCGAGCCCCAGTAATTGTAGCAAGATTAATACCCTGCTCAGCTCCTTCCCATCCTAAAGAAGCGTCATCTCTAAAAATGTAAGTAGCACACCTCACACGATCAGCTTCCCCCATGTTCAAATAGCAAAAATGCACCTCAAGTGCTCGAATCCATGCCTCCGCAGCAAACGCGTCTGTGGTGCCAGAAAATTCCTTCGGCTCTAGCCTCCGGAACTAATCATAAATATCATGTTGTGGCCTAGGAGCCTGCTGTAAATGGTGCTCGAAGAAACGAGCCATACCCTCTAATGCACGAGTAGCAGTATCACCATTAGGAGACGCGGGTGCATTAACATGACGATCATCGGTAGTCTCAGTCTGCCTATCGGTACTAGGTGCTCGTCTAGGAGGCATTATATTTGAACGTTTTCCAAATTCTTACGTGACCAACATGCATTAAAATTTAAGTTTTCTAATCATGCAAGTATCCTAATTTATTTTAGCAATTTTAAGCATATAAAACATATATTCTCGTAAAGCTATTAAGCATGCGACATAGACATAAATTTCACGTAATCATGCAGGTAACATCATAAAAATCATACAAAGTATGTAAACTTACAAAATTGAGGCTTGACGACTGAGCTTCTCGACACTGATGGTAGCACAACCCTTTACAGGAAAATTGTTCTGATACCAACTGAAACGTCCACTACTCGTATTCTTAAAAAGTACTAGGAATTTTTTTAATAAAAACCTCACTAATTTCGGCCAAAAATAAACATATGCATAAAAATAATTTTGACCACATTTAAAAATGATTCAACCAACTAAATTTGAAAATCAAAGGGAATAGTGAAAACATAAAATCTTCCAACGTTTTACCAAACCTAAATAAACAATATTTCAAAATTTAGCCAAAACTATCATCCTCTCAAAAATCTCTCAAATCATAAATAAAAGTCGTAAAACTCTTTTAACGTAAGAATAAAATCACAAGTGCAGAAAACTAGCGCTGGTCCTTGGGTTATATGCACCTTTAGTCCAGCAAAATCAACCATCAAGACCTCCATTATCATTATTATCATAATCACATGCATCAATCACACCCAGTGAGTCTAAAGACTCAGCAAACCATATTCTTGATAACAAGTACTACATATACAGAAAACATGCAACAGTGAAAATACTTTTACGTAAAATAACATTTTCATAATGATGCATAAACTTAAACATAAACATTTTTCATAAAAATTTTCCTATCATCGTAAACTTATTCATATTCATCATAAAAATATTTGTATTTATCATATCCATATACATATTCATTTTCGTTGAATTCAGATAGTTAATTGTGACTTTCGTATTCGTATTTGTATTGGGGCGATGGATCCATCTACATGTAACCACATTACTGGGCGACGGGGACATCAGCGACACTCTCACCCGTCAACTGAGCCTTGTCTTACGTATTAACATATCATCGTATCAGTGTATTAGTCACAATTACTTCACTTCCTTCAACATTTCGTATTTTCATTACTTATAAAAATTAAACATGCATATAACGTTTTTCTTTTAAACCAACCATGCAACATGTCTTTTAAAGTTAACGTTTCACCATAAATTTCCATAAGCATGCAAAATAATCATATTAACATATAAAACAGCATTCAGGACACTACCATGACATTTACTAATTTTCGGCGGTAAAATAACCGTTATACCCCTAGACGTAAATTTTCTCAAATTTTACTTTTTCTTAATTTCATTGACTCTAGAACATCCCAAATAATTATTTAAGCTTAAATTAAATTTATCACAATTTTACTTAACTAAAATTATAGGCTTCTCAATTATTCCTTAATTATTCACTTTAATGTGTTTTAATTCCGAATTAATTCTAACTTTAATATAAATTCTCAAATTTAAAACTTAGAGTTTTTTATATTTAATTATCCCTCGTGAACTATGACTCGACCACCGTGAGCCATGTTTTGAAAATTAAAACCATGAAGAAAACCCTCATTCGAACTACCTAAGTCACCCTCGAGCCATAATCAATTTTCATCGAGCCAGCTTTGAACCATCTCCCCTGGACCCTCATGAACCCTTATCATCCCTAGGACCTGACACCAAGCTTAAAACCGAAACCACAACTCAGATGAAGCTCACGGCCGAGAGCACTCCTTGCCTTAGGACTCTTCGAACTCGACACAGCAACATAAACAATGAGCCAGCCCCGAGCCCAGACCCTTGTGCACCCTCTTAGTACCCTAAGAACCTAACCTATCCCAGCCCGAAGCCCCCAGGCCAAACCACAACTCCCTTGCGCGGCTGCTGCTCGTGCACAACTCTCTCGGGTGGAGTCCTAGCTTGCTAAGACTCCTTCCCAGCCATGACCCTTGAGTCCTAGAGTGGATAGGAATCCTTACCTGACTCAAGCACGAACCTAGCCAGCCCTGGTGCCTGCCTTTCGAAGCCATGCAACAAAACACCCTTAAACCCGAGCCCCCAAGATACAACACACAATTTTCGGTTCCAGCTTTGTTCTTCAATGTGTGGAGCGTGTTGTGTGTGTTACTCTAAAAATCGCGTAAAACAACCCTTGATCCTTACCCTAATCGTGGCAGCCCCTTAAGAACATATAAATCATGTTTTTTGATGAAAACCCAAGCTTTAAATGTTCATGTTTTCATAAAAACGAAAATATATCAAAATTCAACTTTCTTTCATGCAATACATAATTAAATAAATACTATGGTGTGATGGATGATTAAAGGAAAGAATATGGCTTGCCTTTGCGTTTTTAACGCACAAATTTACGTTGACGAATCGAAGAATGATGACACGAAGCCTTGACCGACATTACTTGAAAAAGATCCTATGCTTTTCCCTTTTTTTTCCATGTGTGTGCCGTGTATAATTGGAGTGAAAATAGTTTGAAGGGTTAAGGGGAGTGGGGCGTGGGATTTTTGGGTTATGGGGTAGGTTTTAGGCTAATAAATAATTATTTAGAACACTAACAATGTCTTAGACCCACTAGCAAAGTTAATTAGGTCCAATAAGCCCATTAGTGTTTAATAAGATTATTTCGTGTAGAAAAGTTTGTGAAATTATTAGTCGAGTTGTCAAAACGTTTGTATTTTTGTTAAAAATCCAACACCGATAAAAATTACATCCCGGCGTATAAAATCACCTCAAAACTCTTTATTTTCAAAAATAAGAAAAAGTTTCAACCATATTTTAAATAATTAAAAACAATTATTTAATAAAATTATATTTCATTTTTCAGCTCTCGGTCTCCGTTCTATTCTTTGCCTGATTGGTGGTGATGTTTTTCATATAGATTTATATGATCTTGGTGCGAATATAAATCTTATGCTTTTATTTGTATTCAATAAACTTGGATTAGGAGAGCCAAAGCCAACAAGGATTTCCTTTCAACTAGAAGACAGATCTGTCAAATATCCGCGAGGAGTCATAGAGGACGTATTGGTAAAGGTGGAAAAATTTATATTTCCTGCAGATTTTGTGGTCTAGATATGGAGGAGGATATGTAGATGCCTTTAATTCTAGGGAGAACATTTCTTGCGACTGGCAAGGCTCTAATTGATATGCAAGAAGGGAAGTTGAGACTAAGAGTGGGGGAGGAAAAAATTACTTTTGATGTCTTTAATGCTCTTAACCACACACTGCGCATGGATGACTGTTTTAGAATCGATTCTTTGGATTCACTTGTGAACAATTTTGTGCAGGACGCTGTACAGGACCCATTGGAAGCCACCCTCACAACTGAATTAAAGGAGGATGACTTGGACGAAGAAAAAGCGGAAATAGGGGGCATAATTTAATGCAAATCATCCATTGAGGAAGCCAATTACGATGAGATTGGAGGATTTGGGAGAGCGGAGTGACTTGAACCCTCCGAAGTCAAGCATTGCCTCCGCACCTAAAGTACGTATACCTATGTGAGAATAACACTTTACTTGTCATTATTTCTGCTTCTTTGACAGACAAAATGGAGGAAAAATTACTGCAAGTTATTAAAGAGCACAAAAAGGCGTTCGCCTGGAAGGTGGCAGACATCAAGGAAATAAGTCCATCAATCTGCATGCACAAAATCTTGATGGAAGAGAATAATTCACCGCTCGTTCAACCTCAGAGACGACTCAATCCAAATATGCAAGAGGTAATGAAGGCTGAAACTATCAAGATTCTCGATCCAGATATTATCTATCCTATTTCAGATAGCGCATGGGTAAGTCATGTTAAGTGTGTGCCTAAGAAAGGTGTGGTTACTGTCATAACAAATAAAAAAATGAACTTATTCTCACTAGGATTGTTACGGGTGGAAAGTGTGTATAGATTATAGGAAGTTAAATGATACCACCCGTAAGGACCACTTCTCCTCCCCATTATTGTTCAAATGTTAGAGAGACTAGCGGGGCATGAGTTTTACTATTTTTTATATTGGTATTTGAGGCATAACAAAATCACTATTGCACCGAAGGACCAAGAGAAAACCACTTTCACTTGTCCTTATGGCACTTTTGCTTTTTGACGTATGCCCTTTGGTCTTTGTAATGCCCATGCTAAGTTTCAGCGCTGCATGACTGCTATATTCCATGATATGATTGAAACTTATCTTGAAATATTTATGGATGGCTTTTCTATCTTTGGTGCAACGTTTGGTGATTGTTTGAAGAATCTGAAAGCAGTATTGAAAAGGTGCGATGAGACAAACATAGTGCTAAATTGGGAGAAGTATTATTTCATGGTACATGAGGGAATTGTGCTAGGGCACAAGATTTCTGAACAAGGGATTGTGGTAGACAAAACTAAAGTGAAAGTCATCAAAAACCTACCACCACCAGCATCAGTGAAGGGAGTTAGAAGTTTCCAAGGACATGCCGGTTTTTAGTGGCGTTTCATTAGATATTTTTCTCTAATTGCTAAGCCCCTATCTTCTCTACTCTTGAAATATGTGTAATTTGATTTCAATTCTGACCGTTTGCAGGCACACGAGAACTTGAAGAAGCGCTTGGTGACAGCTCCTGTGTTGGTGGCACCGAATTGGGATGTGCCCTTCGAGGTAATGTGTGACGCCAGTGAAATGTCGGTTGGTGATGTTCTAGGCCGAAGGCAGAACAAAGTATTTCACACCATATATTATGCGAGTAAGACTTTAGATGAAGCACAATTAAATTATGGAACAACTGAACAAGAGTTACTTACAGTAGTATTTGCGCTTGATAAATTCCATTAGTACCTTGTTTTGTCGAAAGTCATTGTGTTTACTGATCATTCTGCACTTAAATAGTTTCTTGCTAAGAAAGAGGTCAAACCACGATTGCTTAGATGTATTTTACTTCTTCAAGTGTTTGACCTCGAAATAAAAGATAAAAAAGGTGTAGAGAATGTGTTAGCTGATCATTTATCTAGACTTTGACATGTTAGCAACGAATGCGAAAATGATGAGACAGATGATTGATTTCCTGACTAACAGTTGTTATTGATGCAAAATTGTCCATGGTATGCAGATTATGCATATTTTCTTTTTACAGGCTCATACCCCCCAAATTTAACATTTCACCAAAGAAACAAATTCTTCTCGGACGTGAAATATTATTTTTGGGAGGAACCTTTCTTGTTCAAAATTTGTGCAGATGCCATTATAAGGAGATGTGCAGAGGAGGAAGAGATGGGATCAATTCTCAGCCACGGTCTTGACCACGAGGTAGGTGGTCATTTTAGACCTACACGAACGACATCCAAGGTACTCGAATGTGCCTTTTATTGCTCAAATCTATTTAAGGATGCACGTTCATTTGTCCTCTCTTGTGATAGATGCCAGCACACAGGTAACATTTCTAATCGACATGAGATGCCTTTAAATAATTTTAACAAGTGCGACGTTCTTGATGTTTGGGTGATCGATTTCATAGGACCGTTTCCAACCTGTTTCACGAAAAAATATATTTTGGTTGCGATTGACTATATTTCCAAATGGATAAAGGCGGAATCATATGCCACGAAGGATGCTCAAGTGGTATTGAAATTTTTAAAGAAAAATATTTTCAACAGATTTGGAACACCACGAGCGATCATTAGTGATGGTGGCACTCATTTTTGCAATAAACGTTTTAAAAAACTTTTGGGCAAATATGGGGTCAGTCATAAAATCTCCACTCGTTATCACCCCCAAACAAGTGGTCAAGTTGAGGTGTCAAATCGCGAGATCAAGAGGATTCTGGAGAAATTTGTGGGGATAAATCAAAAGGACTGGTCGTTGAGGTTAGATGACGCGCTTTGGGAATATAGGACTGCTTTTAAGACACATCAAGTGGTATTGAAATTTTTAAAGAAAAATATTTTCAACAGATTTGGAACACCACGAGCGATCATTAGTGATGGTGGCACCCATTTTTGCAATAAACGTTTTAAAAAACTTTTGGGCAAATATGGGGTCAATCATAAAAACTCCACTCCCTATCACCCCCAAACAAGTGGTCAAGTTGAGGTGTCAAATCGCGAGATCAAGAGGATTCTGGAGAAAGTTGTGGGGATAAATCAAAAGGACTGGTCGTTGAGGTTAGATGACGCGGTTTGGGAATATAGGACTACTTTTAAGACACTTATAGGCACCACACCGTATAGGCTACATTTTTTAAAAAGCGTGTCATTTACCTATTGAGTTAGAACATAGAGCTTATTGGGCAACAAAAGCACTGAATCTTGATTTTGCTCTTGCAAGTGAACACAGGTTGTTGCAGTTGGACCAATTGGAGGAATTCAGGGATCAAGCCTATGACCTGGCATTGACCTACAAGGAGCGTACAAAGCAACGACACAACAAGCGCATTACACCAAGGGAATTCAAAGAAGGCAAAGCGGTGCTACTGTACAACTCCAAGCTGCGGTTATTTCTTGGCAAGCTCAAGTCAAGATGGACGAACCATTACATGATCACCAAAGTTTTCCTCTCGGGAGAAATAACTTTGAGAGATGGAAAAAATGAGCCATCCATAGTCAATGCTCAACAACTGAAGCATTATTTGGGTGGTACAGTGGAGCCACAAATTGGAGTCGCTCGATTCCAAAACAATCAGAGCTGACGAAAACCTACAGTCTAGCTCTCGACTATAAATTGAGAACTAATTTATTTCCTTTCTTACTAGTTTTTAATTATTTTGTTTATTTAGTTGAGTTTTTAAATTAGATGTTGGTTGTTTTTATTTTGTTTTTATACAATTATCGTTGCTAAGGGTTGAATAACTGAGAATAACAATTGCAAAATACATCCTCTAGAGAAACGATACTCGTACTCTCGTACACTACATTATTACTTGATATCGTGCACTTGCGATTATTTTGATCTTGAATATTATAAATTTTTACTAAGGATTTCACAGTATAAGTTTTGCTCGATCAAATACCGATCTTGCCATTCGGGTAGTGACTTCTAAGTGGACGAATATTTGCCAACCAATCATCTTTCCCATCAACAGCACAAGGGATGTGTTATATAAGCAACTCAGTGAAGTGTTCTCGAGATAGATTGAAATCTCAAACATACTTGCTCATCTTGTGATTTTTTATTTCTAATTTCTAGATTCTTTGCTGAGTCAAAAGCTGTGAGTCCGAGTAGAGGAAAACTCGAGTGGCTCCCATGATTTGGGTGACTTTGAGCCCCAACAGGAGGGCTTTGTACTCTGCTTCATTATTAGATTCTCAGAAGTCCAATTTTACATCCAGACCGGTTTCTTCTTCCTAGGGGGAAATCATGAGGATGCTGACCCCACTCCCAGATTGGCTAGAAGATCTGTCTACATATACAGGCAAAAAAATTTCCATTGCATGAGCATTTATAATGGTTCAGGACTCAAACTGAATGTCGTATTTGTTGATATGTGTTAACCATTTGACGAGTCTTTTGGATGTATCTGGGTGAGAGACAATTCTTCCTAAGGCACTGTTGGTTAACAAGATAATGGCATGTGATAAGAAATATGACCTCAATTTTCAAGCTGTGATGATCAAAGCTAGAGATAAATTTTATTTTGTGGTGTAATTCATCTTGGTTCCCTTCAACTCATGGCTAACAAAGTACACTAGTTGGTGAACCAGGCCTTCTTTTCAGACAAAAACCGAGCTTTCCGCTTGGGTAGTGACTTCCAGGTGGACGAATATTTTCCAACTAATAATCTTTCCCATTGTCAGCGCAAGGGATGTGCTATATAAGCAGCCCAGTGAAGTGTTCTCGAGATAGATTGAAATCTCCAACATACTTGATCATCTTGTCATTTTTTTATTTCCAATTTCTTGATGCTTTGCTAAGTCGCAAGCTGTGAGTCGAAGTAGAGGGCAACTCGAGTGGCTCCCATGATTTGGGTTGCTTTGAGCCCCAACAGGAAGGCTTCGTACTCTGCTTCATTATTAGTTGCTCGGATGTCCAATTTTACAGCCAGATTGGTTTCTTTTTCCTAGGGGGAAATCATGAGAATGCTGACTCCACTCCCAGATTGGCTAAAAGATCTGTCTACGTAAACTTTCCATTGCTTTTCCTCTTAAATCAGGACTGTTTCTGGCAGAAAATTTTCCATCGCTTGAGCATTGATGATCAAAGCTAGAGCTAAATTTTATTTTGTTGTGTAATTCATCTTGGCGCCCTTAAAATAAAAATTTAACTAAAATTCTTTAATATCTTAATGATCTCTTATCTCCTTCCCCCGGTTCGGCATCCAATTTTCGGCTGAAGTCGAAGACTCGAGAGAACATTAAAATAAATATGTATGAATTCGAAATAATTTAACATTTAGCATACATTACTTAGATTATTAAATAAATAAATAAATTAATTCAATCATGCATGGGGTTTACTTGTACTAGTTTCGGGCATTACATTATCTATCATGGCCCAGATTATCAATGAATCATTATGAGGGTCAGACATCCCGTGAAACGTTCACTACTCGTTTTTTTAAAAGAACTATAATTTTTTTAATAAGTCTCTCAATGATCTCGTCCGAATTGGAAAAAATACACTTAAAATATTTTGCACCATTTTAAAAATAAAGCATCCAACCATATTTAAAAATCCAATGGAATTAGTTCAAAACTTCAAATCATCAAATGTTTGCAGCTCCTAACTTAGCAATATTGCTAAATCTAACAACATCTCAAAAACCACTCAAAAGCATAATAAAAGTCATAAAAATATCTTTAACATAAACTTTAAATCCTAAATAATAAGTCAGTGCGGAAGAACAAGCGCTGGTCCTCGGGTTATGTGCACCTTCAGCCCAGCAAGATCAACCATCAAGACCTCCATTATCATTATTATCATATTCACCTGTATCAATTACACCTAGTGAGTCTAAAGAATCAGCAAATTATATTCTTGATAACACATAATACGTATATAGATCACATGCAACAGTGAAAACACTTTTACATAAAATAACATTTTCATAATCATGCATAAACATAAACATTTTTCATATCATCAAAAACATATACATATGCGTATTCCTTTTTAGTTAAATTTAGATCGTTGATTGTAACTTTCGTATTAAGGGTTCGATGGATCCATCTACATGTAACCACGGGACTGGGTGGCGGGGACATCAGCAATAGTCTCACCTGTCAACTGAGACTTGGCCTTACGTATCATTGTATTAGTCAAAATTACTTCACTTCCTTCAACATTTCATATTCTCATTACTTTTTAAAATTTAACATGCATATATCGTTTTTCTTTAAAACAAATTATGCAACATATCTTTTAGCGTTAACGTTTCATAATAAAATTCCATAAACATTTAAAATGTTCATATTAAAATATTTTAAAGCATTCAGGACATTGCCATGACGTTTACTATTTTTCAGGTGTAAAATTATTGTTTTACCTCTAGACGTAAAATTTCACGATTTTAACTTTTTCTTATTTCCGATGACTCTAGACCATCCCAAATAATTATTTAAGGTTACATTAAATTTCTTATATTTTTATTTAGCTTAAATCGATTGCTTTTTGTATTTATTCTTTAATTATAAATTCTTAATGCTTTTTAATTGCGAATTAAATTCTAACTTTAATATAAAATTCCAAAATTTAAAACATGGACTTTTTATATTATTTAACCATCGTGAATCATGATTCAACCCCCGTTGAACCACATTTCAAATCCTTAGCTAATTAACCCTAAGTTCGAACCCTTAACAACAAACCCTCAAGCCATCATGCAAATTCCTTCGAGACATGCTCGAGCCACCCCAAGCCAACTCCTGAACAGACCCTTTATGGACCCTACTGGACCCTTAGAATCCGTAGGACTCGACCCTAACACGCCCGAAGTCCCTACACCAGGAGCAAGTGCAGCGGCCGAGACTCCCTCATGCACTAGAACTCTTGAAACTCGCCTAGAACCCTTGACCTCGAGCCAAACTCGAACCCAGCCCCTCGTGAACCATCTCAGGACCCTAACCGACCTAGCCTGGACCCCTGGCCCACTGCTTCTCCTCTCGGGTGGCTTGGGGAAGAGTCCTTGCTCGCTAGGACTCTTCCCTAGCCATCTAGCGCTAGGACTCCTCTCTTGATCCAACCATGTCCCCAACCCAGCCTGGTCGAGCCAAAGCCGAGCCATGCATGGTTAACCCTTCAAAACCGAGCCTTGATCATCACGTGCAAATTTCGGTTCCAGCTTTTTCAAATTCAGGTGCAGCTTAGTACGTATATCCTAGGCCTCTTTAAATCGTGTAAAACGTTGTCCTTTAGATCCCTAATCATGGCAGCCCGTTCATATAGACATAAATCATGTTTTTGGATCAAATAGCATGCTTTAAAACCCATATTTTGCACAAAAAACGAAATAAATAAAAGAGGTATCTTGTTTTTCATACAAATCATATTTACATACATATTATGATGTGATAGATGAGTAAAGGAATAAATATGGCATTCCTTTGTGTATTTAACGCACGAAAATCCATTGACGATGCGAAGAACGGCGATGAGAAAACCTTAGCTGAATTCCCTTGAAAATTTGAAGTTTTTCCTTGCTAGTTTTTTTGTGTGTGCCGTGAGTTGTATGATGCTAGGAGTCTTGTGAATGATATAGGGTGGGGGCGTGTAATATATAAAGAAAAAGGTTGGGTTTGGGCTTTAATATTTGGTAAAATAATTAATATGCAAGCTTGTAATCATTAGTATGACATAATAGGCCCAATCAGCCCAATAGTACTATTAGAAATTATTTCGTTTAGGAAAGTTCATGAGATTATTAGCCGAGTTGTCAAAATGTTCGTATTTTTGATGAAAATCGAATACCAATAAACTTTACGTCTCGGCATTTAAAATCACTTCAAAACTCTTTATTTGCAAAAAATAATAAAAAGCATCAATCTTATTTTAAATAATTAAAAAAAATTATTTAATAAAATTATTTTCCGTTTTTCAACCCTCGGTCTCCGTTCCTCGATTGCAACTCGAATAACATTTAAAAATACAGTTCTAAGCATTTAAGTAGAAAACTACTTTAATATCATATAAAAATATCAACATAATCAATTTAGCAATCAAAATCAATTAATTAGCTATTTTCTATTTTCTTTAGATTTGCATGTACTCGGATTACGTCGTCTTAATTTTAGATCTTACCATTCCTCCCTCCCTTAAATAAAATTGCGTCATCGAAATTAAAACTTATCGAATAGCTCCGGATAGCGACTCTTCAAGTCCCACTCGGTTTCCCAAGTAGCTTCTTTCTGCGAGTGATTAAGCCACTTGACCTTGACCATTGGAATGACTTTATTTCGGAGTCTTCTTTATTGTCTACCCAAGATTTGTACAGGCCTTTCTTCATAAGTCACTTTTGGAGTCAATTGCAGAGGTTCATGATTTAGTACACGTGAAGGGTTCGACATGTACTTTCGCAGCATCGAGATATGAAACACATTGTGTACTCCAGATAGCATCGGTGACAGTTCCACTCTATAGGCTAGTGTTCCAATCTTCTCCAAAATCTCAAACAGGCATATGAATATTGGACTAAGTTTGTTTTTCTTGCAAAATCGCATAACACCCTTCATAGGTGCTATTTTTACAAAAACTTGGTCTCCCACTGCCAACTCTAGGTTTCTTCATATCTTGTCGGCATACCTTTTATGTCGGCTTTGTGCATTCTTCATTCTATCTCGAATTTTGACTACTAGCTCTGCTGTTTGTTTGATCAAGTTCGGACCAAACTCTCCTCTTTTACCAACCTCCTCCCAATGAACATGTGATCTAAATTTGCTCCCATATAGTGCCTCATAAAGAGCCATCCCTATAGATGATTGATAGCTATTATTGTAGGTGAACTCCACTAGAGATAATTATGGTTCCCAACTTCCTTGACAATCAATAACACAAGCTCGAAGTAGGTCCTCAAAAATTTGAATAACTCTCTCTTACTGACCATCGATTTGAGGATGGAACACTGTATTGAATAACAATTTTGTCCCCATCGCTGCATGGAGACTCTTCCAGAAAGATGACGTAAATCTCGGATCTCTATCAGAAACAATAGATATAGGAATCCCATGCAGACGAACTATCTCTCAAATATGTAACTCAACATATTGTGTCATGGTGAACGTCGTCTTGATAGGTAGAAAATGCGCTGATTTCGTAAGATGATCAATTATCACCCATATAGCATTAAACCCTTTAATAATTCTCGGCAATCCCACAACGTAGTCCATAGTGATATTTTCCCATTTACAATCGGGAATAGGAAGTGGCTTAAGCTTTCCCGCTGGGCTCTAATGCTCTACTTTTACTTACTGACATTTCAGACACTCGGATACAAATCCCAGGATATGTTTTTTCATGCCCGGCCACCAATATAACAACTGCAGATCTTTGTACATCTTCGCGCTTCCAGGATGAATGGAATATGGTGTGTCATGAGCTTCCTTCATAATAAGCTCTCTTAAAGAGTCGTCGCTAGGAACACAGAAACGATCTTGATAACGAACTATACCATCCACCTCAGAATAATACTTCCGGTCCTTGGCTTCATCTCTCACTCTCCACTTTTGCAATTGCTCATCAGTAGACCGTCCCTCACATATTATATCTCTCAAAGTCGACTGTGTTGTCAATGTGGCAAGATTAGGAGCCTTGCCCCTAGCATATAATGTAAGCTCAAACTGCTGAATCTCAGACTACAGTGGTCTTTAAAGAGATAAATGAGTAATAACCGCTGCCTTTCGACTCAATGCGTCTGCCACTACATTAGCTTTTCCCGGATGGTAGCTAATGTCACAGTCGTAGTCTTTCACTTATTCAAGACATCTTCGCTGTCGCATATTCAACTCCTTTTGGGTGAAGAAGTATTTCAAACTTTTACGATCGGTAAAAATCTTGCACTTCTCCCCATATAAGTAATATCTCCAAATCTTCAGTGCAAAAACTACCGCTGCAAGCTCAAGATCATGAGTGGGGTAGTTTTTCTCGTGAACTTTCAATTGTCTCGACGCATAGGCTGTAACTCGGTCATTTTACATCAGAACTGTGCCCAAACCAAGTTTAGAAGCGTCGGTATAAATAACATACTCTCCTTGCCCCGGTGGCATAGATAACACTGGCGCTGAGAATCCCTGAATGAACTTTCGATAATAGCGAGCTAGTCCCAAGAAATTTTGGATCTCGGTTACACTCTTCGGTACTGGCCATTCTTTCACTGCATCCAATTTACTTGGATCAACCTCGAATCCATCTCTAGAAATGATGTGGCCTAAGAACACCACTCTATCAAGCGGAAATTATGAACTCATTAGGCAAACAATGAGTTCATAATTTTCCTCTCTTTGTTTTTATTTTATTTCTTCATTTAAATATAATTAACATGCTAATTTCATATTCAAAGAATTGCTTAATCTTTGTCCACATCATGGTTTTGAAATTTGGAGAGTTGTTTCTCAATTTTATGAAGGCTTAACACCTAAAGATAGGCAAATTGTTGAATTTATGTGTAATGGAACATTTGAAGATAAAGATCCAAACGAGGCAATTGAGTATCTCGATTCATTAGCTGAAAATGCTCAAAATTGGACACTATAGGTACAATCGAACCATCAAACAAGATTCAATCTCCCACATCTGGTGGAGGTATATACAACCTCAAAGATGAACATGATCTCCAAGCTAGATTTACCTCTTTGGCAAGAAAGGTTGAGGCACTTGAATTGAAAAAGAATGATCAATTAAAATATGTTCAAGAAATTGCTAACATCTGTGATACAAGTAATCATTCTACAAAAGATTGTCTCACTTTGCCCTCTTTTAAAGAATGTCTCCATGAACAAGTCAATGTTTTCAATAATTTCAAAATGCCAAATTTTGAACCATTTTCTCAAAATTACAATCCAGGTTGGCGAAATCATCCAAATTTTAGTTGGAGGAATGATAATGCTGCCCAATTTTCACAACCACATTTCCAAAATCAACAAAATTTTAAAAATTATGCACCTTATGTTCCTCCACTTAAAAGGAACTTGGAAGATATATTGAATTCATTCATTGCGAAGCAAGAGTCTATCAATACTCATACTGCTCAAACCATGACAGATTTGAAAGATACTCTTGCTAAATTTGCATCTGCACTTAATGTTCATGAAAAAGGTAAATTTCCTTCACAACCACAGCCTAATCCCAAGGATCATCATTCACAAAATGGAACTTCTGGAATTCAACCAATAGATCAGGTAAAATCTGTTATTACCCTTCGCAGTGGTAAGGTTGTGGAAAATTCCATTTTTGAACCTTGTGAAGATGATGATAAATCAACTCCAAAGGGTAAGAAAGTGTAACCCATAACTTGTGAAGAGGAGGATCAACAGACAATGTCACCACCATTCCCTCATGCGTTGAAAAATATAAAAAAAATCAAATTTTATTTCTGATATATATGATATTTTTAAACAAGTAAAAGTTAATATTCCTTTATTAGATGCAATAAAACAGATACCATCATATGCCAAATTTTTGAAAGACTTGTGCACTATGAAAATAAAATTGAATGTGAAAAAGAAAACATTTTTAGCCGAACAAGTAAGTGCAAATATTCAAAATAATAATACTTTGAAATACAAAAACCATGGTTGTCCTACTATTTCATGTATTATTGGAGAACGAAAGATTAAAAAAGCCTTGCTTGATCTTGGAGCTAGTGTGAATTTACTTCCATATTCAGTTTATCAAGAACTCAATCAGGCGAGTTAAAACCTACTTCGGTAACACTTTTATTTGCCGATAGATCTGTTAAAGTTCCAATAGGTATGGTAGAAGATGTGTTGGTCCAAGTTGATAACTTTGTATATCCTGTCGATTTCATAGTTTTAGATACACAACCTATCGAAGTAAGTGCAAATATTCAAAATAATAATACTTTGAAATACAAAGACCCTGGTTGTCCTACTATTTCATGTATTATTGGAGAACGAAAGATTAAAAAAGCCTTGCTTGATCTTGGAGCTAGTGTGAATTTACTTCCATATTCAGTTTATCAAGAACTCAATCAGGCGAGTTTAAACCTACTTCGGTAACACTTTTACTTGCCGATAGATCTGTTAAAGTTCCAATAGGTATGGTAGAAGATGTGTTGGTCCAAGTTGATAACTTTTTATATCCTGTCGATTTCATAGTTTTAGATACACAACCTATCGAAGCTTGTAATGCAATTCCTGTAATTTTGGGTCATCCATTTTTAGCAACTTTTAATGCTCTTATAAATTGCAGGAATGGAATAATGAAGTTGTCATTTGGTAACATGACCTTGGAGCTTAATTTTTTTAATCTTTGTAAGCAACCACATGACAAAGGAGAAGAAAGTGAAGATGAAAATCTTATTGAAACCCTTGTGGAAGAAAACATTCAAGAAGGGATTACTTGTAACCAGTTAGATATTTGTTCAATTGATACTGTTAAAGAAAATATTGAAATTGATCTTGATGATTTTATCAGGTATCACTCGTTACCAGGATCGGAGAAAGAATTTGAGGCAAAATATGAGAACAAAGACAAATCACCCATATTAGAATTAAAACCCTTGCGAGAAGAATTAAAGTATGCATTTCTTGGAGAAGATGAAACATATCCGGTGGTAATTTCTTCCAAACTAGCAAGTGATCAAGCAGGTAAATTAGTTGATATGCTTAAAAGACACAAAAATGCAATTGGTTGGACACTAAAAGATCTCAAGGGCATTAATCCACTAATTTGCACTCACAAAATTCATTTAGAAGAAAATGCTAAAACATCTCAACAAGCACAAAGGAGATTAAATCTCCACATGAAAGATGTTGTGAAAACTGAAGTTCTCAAACTACTTGATGTTGGAATTATCTACTCTATTTCTGATAGTAAGTGGGTAAGTCCAACACAAGTAGTTCCAAAAAAATCTGGCATCACAGTGATAAAAAATGAAAAAAGGTGAATTGTTAACAAGTCGAGTCCCATCTAGTTAGCGGAAGTGTATTGATTATAGAAAATTAATTGACGCCACTAGAAAAGATCATTTAAAGAGTAGCAGGTCATCCCTACTATTGTTTTCTTGATGGATATTCATGCTATTATCAAATTCCCATTGCACTCGAAGATCAAGATAAAACAACATTCACATGTCCTTTTGGAACATTTGCATTCAGAAAGATGCCATTTGGATTATGCAATGCCCCAGCTACATTTCAAAAATGTATGCTAAGCATTTTTAGCGACGTGGTTGAAAATTATTTGGAGACTTTCATGGATGATTTAACTGTTTTTGGGAATACATTTGATAATTGTCTTAAAGATTTGGAAAATTTTTTAAAAAGATGCGAGAAAAATGTCTTATTTTAAATTGGGAAAAATGTCATTACATGATTACTTCTGGGATTGTTTTGGGACATGTTGTGTCATCTCATGGAATTGAAGTTGATAAAGTCAAAGTTGATGTCATTGCCAATTTACCCCCTCCAAAAACCAATAAAGAAATTCGCTCATTTTTGGGACATGCTGGATTTTATAGGAGGTAGATAAAGAACTTTAGTTCAATCTCTAAACCCGTTTGTAACATCTTAACAAAAGACACTTCATTTGAGTGGACTCAAGAATGTCAAAATGATTTTGATAAAATCATTCGACATTGAACATCAGCTCCTATCATGCAACCTCCTGATTGGTCTTTACCATTTGAAATCATGTGCGACGCAAGTGATTATGCAGTCGGTGCAGTATTGGGTCAAAGAAGAAATGGTAAGCCTTATGTGATATATTATGCAAGTAGAACTTTAAACAATGCTCAAATGAATTACTCCACAACTGAAAAATAACTACTTGCTGTAATATTTGCATTAGATGAATTTCGTTGTTATTTGATTGGATCAACGACTATTGTGTTTACTGATCATTCTGCTATTAGATATTTGTTGACCAAAAAGGATGCAAAGCCACGATCGATACGATGGATTTTGTTGCTCTAAGAATTTGACATTGTGATCAAAGATAAAAAAGGAACTGAGAATGTCGTAGCCGATCATTTATCGAGACTAGTAACAGGATCATCTTGTGAAATGACACCAATTAACGATAATTTTCCTGATGAACATCTATTTTCAGTTACTACTACACCTTGGTAACATAGTAAATTTTCTTGTGATAGGAAAAATGCCACCGCAATGGAGTTCCCAAGATAAAAGAAAATTTTTGAATGAGGTAAAAAACTTTTATTGGGATGATCCGTATCTGTTCAAGTATTGTCCAAATCAAATTTTTCGACGTTGCATACCCGACAATAAGGTAAGTAGTGTAATTAAATTTTGTCATTCAGAAGCATGTGGAGGACATTTTTCTTCAAAGAAAACGGCTGCAAAAATCTTGCAATGTGGATTTTATTGGCCCACTTTGTTTAAAGACACCCACGAAATCTGCAAGATCTGTGAAAATTGTCAAAAATTGGGTGCGATTTCAAAATGAAACATGATGACTTTGAATCCTATCATCGAAATTGAAATCTTTGACTGTTGGGGAATTGATTTTATGGGACCTTTTTCACCGTCGTTTGGATACTTGTATATTTTAGTTGCAGTTGATTATGTTCCCAAATGGATAGAGACAATTCTATGTCGAACAAATGATCATAAAATCGTCATCAAATTTTTGAAAGAAAATATTTTTAGTAGATTTGGAATTCCTCGAGCCATGATAAGTGATGGGGGAACTCACTTTGTTAATAAATCATTTGCTTCATAATGAAAAAATATGGTATTACTGACAAAGTAACTACTCCTTATCATCCTCAAACAAATGGACAAGATGAATTAGCTAATAGGGAGATAAAGCAAATTTTGGAAAAAAAATGTTAACCGAAATAGAAAATATTGGTTTCTGCGACTTAATGATGCACTTTGGGCATATCAAACAGCTTTTAAAACATCATTGAATATGTCTTCCTATAGGTTGGTTTACGGAAAAACATTTTCATTTGCCTGTGGAATTGGAACATAAAGCTTATAGGGCGATCAAAACTTTTAATTCAAGCATGGATGATTGCAACAAATTGCGCAAATTGCAACTTAATGAACTTGATGAACTCAGAAATAACGCGTATGAGGATTCAAGCATTTATAAAACAAAAATCAAATCATTTCATGATAAAACAATTCTTAGAAAATCTTTTGAGATTGGTAAAAAAGTTTTGCTTTATAATTCTCGACTTCACATATTCCCAATAAAATTACGATCAAGATGGACAGGCCCATATGTTGTAAAGCATGTGTATCCTTATGGAGCTGTGGACATTGAAAATCCTAAAAATGGTGATGTTTTTTGAAACGTCTGCTCTTTTTATTGCTTTAAAAGTACAATTTTTTTTTTAAACACTCGATTTTAGGCCATGACATATAACTCATGAAAATATTTTTATAAAATATTTTACCCCTTTAAAATAAAATACCAACCAACTAGTATTTTAAAAATCAAGTGCAATAGTCATAAATGAAATCGTCAACTGTTTTGCCCAACCTAAAAAGCAATAAGTTTGAAAAGTGTAGCCCATACTAAACATCTCAAAAAGCATAAATAAATGGTCTTAAAAATCTTTAACATAAATCATGAGTCAAAAGTCGTAAATGCGGAATAATAGAAGCGCTGGTCCTCGGGTTGTGTATACCGACGGTCCAGTAGGATCATCCATCAAGACCTCCATAAAACTCACCTGCATCCATCACACCTAGTGAGTCTAAAGACTCAACACACCATCACATTTATAGCAAATAATATAAATAAAACCACATGAAACAGTGAAAATACTTTTAGGTAAAAATAACATTTCATGATATGCATAAATAACCTTAATCTTTTTCCTTATCATGACATCAAACCATTTTAACATTATCATAAACATTTTTCTTTTCCTTTGTTGAATTCAGATCGTTAATTGAGACTTTCCTCAACATGACATGAAAATCGATGGATCCATCTACATATAACCACAGTACTGGGCGGTGGGAACATCAGCGACACTCTCACCGGTCAACTGAGCCTTGGCTTATCATGATCGAATAGAAATACGATCGTCGTGGTTCCCTCGGGGGCCTTTTCCCATAAATGGGTTCCCTCTGGGGCCTTTTCCCCTCACGATATTTTCATTCTTACCATTACCAAAAAACTGTTACCACATAACCGTTACCACATATTCGCAATGATGGAAACACGATCGTCGGGCTCCCACTGGGACCATAACCCTCACGACGTCGCCACCATTAACGAATTAGTCACAATCACTTCACATCCTACAACATTTTTCATTCACATCACTTAGAAAAATCATGAATAACATTACATTTTTTATTTTTGAAACCAAGCATGGAACACGTCTTTTAAATGTCAACCTTAAATCATAAAAATTCCTTAGGCATTTAAAAATCATAATTTAATAATGAAAATTTCATAAAAATTTAAAAATAATCATAACATCATAAAAATAGCATTTAGGGCACTGCCATGACGTTTACTAATTTTTAGGTGTAAAAAGACCGTTTTATCCCTAGACGTAAAATTCCTCAGTTTTGACTTTTATCTTCATTTCATGACTCTAACATGTCCCAAATAATTATTTAAGCCTACATGAATTTTTTCATAATTTTATTTGGCTTAAAACTTAGACTTTTTCATTTATCTTTAAATAATTGTTTTGACGGTGTTTTAATCCCGAAAAATCCCAAACTTTAATATAAAATTCCTAAATTCTAAATTTAGTCTTTTTTATATTATTTTAGCCCTTATGGACCATGACTTGACCCCCGTGAGCCGTTTTCCAATTTTTCTTATTTTAAAAACCCTAAATGACACATAAATTTCACCCCCGAGCCAACTTCTGATTTTTACGAGTTCCCCCCCGAACCATGTCGACCCAATACTTGACCAACATCTTAAGCTAGCCTCCTGGACCCTTAGACCACTAAGAACCCTGCCCAAACAACAAAAACGAATCAACCCAAGAGGTACCTATTCTGGCCGAGAGTAGTATACTACATGGACTATATGTTTGATGCAACCAGGACCCTAGCCGACCCTCTAGCCACAACCCAGCGCACCAAGCACTTACCTAGGACCCTGAGGACTCGCCCCAACCCTGCCCAGCAAGCATGGACCGAGCCCTTCCCTCCCAGCGAACAACGCAACTCCTGCACAGATTCTGTGCGTGCGCGCGGGTAGGAGTCCTTGTATATCAGGACTCCTCCCAACCCTCCAACTCGAATCCTAGCTTGTCTAGGACTCTAGTCTCGACTTACCCCAGTCCCTAGCCATCCCTGAACCCACGCCAAGACCAGCCCTCCTCCTGGTGCATGAAACCCGATCCCTCACACTTGACAGCAACATCATGGTTGTTTGTTCTGATTCTGCCGTTCCCTAATTTCTTTGTGGTGTTAGGGTGAGTGTTTATGATTCTAAAACGTGCATAATCCTTACCTGGTCTCAACCTAGTATCATGGCAACCCCTAAATACGTACAAGACATGAATTTTGGGCATAAAATCAAAAGTTCAAAGCATGCACATGATGAATTCCGAAAATTCTGAATAATATTTCATGATCTTCATGCATACACTAATTCAAAACTTAATATGATATGATGGATGAGAAAAGGAAGATTAAGGCATGCCTTTGCGTAATTTGCGCACGAATATACGTTGACGAATCGAAGAACGGCGACGAACGATCATGGCTTGAACTCCCTTGAAGCTTCTGAATTTCTCCAAATTATTTTGTGTGTGCCGTGTGATGTTTTGCTAGGGAGAAAGAATTTGTAAATTTTAGGGAAGTGGGGCGTGCAAAGTATTAGGTTTGGGGAGGGTTTTTAATATATTTTATAGCTAATTATTTACTAATTAGGCTTAGGCCCATTAAGCATATAATTAGGCCCATTAGTGCTTAATTAGTATATTAAAAATATTTTGGTAAAATAAGTTTGTGAATTTAATAGTCGGGTTGTCAAGAAGTTTGTATTTTTTGTTGAAAAACCAACACCGATAAAATTTACGTTCTGGTGTATAAAATCACCTCAAAACCCCTTATTTTCAAAAATACTAAAAAGCAACAACCATATTTTAAATAATTAAAAATAATTATTTAATTAAAACATTTTCTAATTTTTCAGCCATCGGTCTCCGTTCCTTGATCGAAACTCTAATAACCTTTAAAAAATACATTTTAATGCAACAATGTAGAAAAATATATTTTAAACACGCAAATATGCACCACATAATTAATTAATGCAATTAAAACATTTTAATCAAAATACAAAGAATTTAATAATTTATATGCATGTGGTTCGCGTGGCCCCTTTAAATTATCGGGGCGTTACAATCTCTCCCCCTTAAGTTGAATTTCGTCTTCGAAATTCGCTTATCCTTAATAACCCAAAGTTTATACTTAGCTCTAGTATCCCAAAAATCCACGCTTCCGCTGCGCTACTTTGATCAAACTTAAGTTCTAGAATGTCCTTACGTCTCTTTGATCCCAATTAATTTTGTCTTCTAAATCCTTATTTGCGATTTGCAACTTAAGAAAACCCATAATAACTTCGTGTTATACTATTATAACCCCAAATTTCAACTTTTCTTAAAATTCCCAATATTCGAAATGGATGACCACACTTATCGTATGTTACTTTCCCTATATTATACCCAAAATTGTTCGTCGACTTATCATATTTAAATTATAAAATCCCAAACGCATCTGCTAACGCTTAGATTTTTCAAGCCTAATATCGATTCATCCTTAAAAACCCCTGATTAAAATTCCTTATAACACTATATCCAAGATATGCCAAGGTTCAAAATATTCTTACAATCCCAAATCATCGAAAATTTCTACCAATTAAACCATCAAATTATCGCTTATTGCTAAACTAGTCCCCAAATTCCTTAATAATTGCAAAATAGATTCTTAATTTTCCCAAAAATATCACATTGGTCCCAATATTTCGAAAATCCTACCATTATACAATAAGTTTTTGGCATTCTTAATTTCCTTCGACGGGTTTCCCATAACATAAATTTCGAAATTTTAAACTTATTTACCCAAAAAATCATTTCATATAACCAATCTTACCTTTCATGAAACTTAAAATCCCAATTTATACATTTTCTTATTCCCAAAGTTGTTGCAAATCCTTAAATCATTATTCCTCACGTCTAATTCCAAAAAATTAATTCGACTAGTAACCATGGATCATAATATTTTCTTAAAAAATCTACGTGTCCCAAAGCATTCATAATATTCATGATTAACTTATAGCCCAAAAAGTAAAACGTCCATATTAAAACCCAAAAAGTCAACATAGTCCAATTGCACCACAAAACCAACATGCGTTGAAACAAAATAATTTCTTATTTCATATTGTAACACGTATAAAAATTCTAATGCATATAAAATATATATCCTCATAATGCTATTAAACATGTGACGTAAACATATAAGCCATGTACTTATGTAGGAAACCTAATAAAATCATATAAAGCATGTAAAACTTACAACTTGAGGCTTGACGACTGATCTTCCGAGCACTGATGGTGGCACAACCCTTTACAGAACCATTGCTCTGATACCAACTGAAACGTCTGCCCTTTTTATTGCTTTAAAAGTACTAGAAATTTTTTTTTTAAACACTCGATTTTCGGCCATGACATATAACATATGAAAATATTTTTATAAAATATTTTACCCCTTTAAAATAAAATACCAACCAACTAGTATTTTAAAAATCAAGTGCAATAGTCATAAATGAAATCCTCAACTGTTTTGCCCAACCTTAAAAGCAATAAGTTTGAAAAGTATAGCCCATACTAAACCTCTCAAAAAGCATAAATAAATGGTCTTAAAAATCTTTAACATAAATCATGAGTCAAAAGTCGTAAATGCGGAATAATAGAAGCACTGGTCCTCGGGTTGTGTGCACCGACAGTCCAGTAGGATCATCCATCAAGACCTCCATCAAACTCACCTGCATCCATCACACCTAGTGAGTCTAAAGACTCAACACACCATCACATTTATAGCAAATAATATACATAAAACCACATGAAACAGTGAAAATACTTTTTGGTAAAAATAACATTTCATGATATGCATAAATAACCTTAATCTTTTTCCTTATCATGACATAAAATCATTTTAACATGATCATAAACATTTTTCTTTTCCTTTGTTGAATTCAGATCGTTAATTGAGACTTTCCTCAACATGACATGAAAATCGATGGATCCATCTACATATAACCACAGTACTGGGCGGCGGGGACATCAGCGACACTCTCACCGGTCAACTGAGCCTTGGCCTATCATGATCGAATGGAAATACGATCGTCGGGGTTCCCTCGGGGGCCTTTTCCCATAAATGTGTTCCCTCTGGGGCCTTTTCCCCTCACGATATTCTCATTCTTACCGATACCACAAAACCGTTACCACATAACCGTTACCACATATTCGCAATGATGGAAACACGATCGTCGGGCTCCCACTGGGACCATAACCCTCACGACGTCGCCACCATTAACGAATTAGTCACAATCACTTCACATCCTTCAACATTTTTCATTCACATCACTTAGAAAAATCATTAATAACTTTACATTTTTCATTTTTGAAACCAAGCATGCAACACGTCTTTTAAATGTCAACCTTAAATCATAAAAATCCCTTAGGCATTTAAAAATCATAATTTAATCATGAATATTTCATAAAAATTTAAAAATAATCATAACATCATAAAAATAGCATTTAGAGCACTGCCACGACGTTTACTAATTTCTAGGTGTAAAAAGACCGTTTTACCTCTAGACGTAAAATTCCTCGGTTTTGACTTTTATCTTGATTTCATGACTCTAACATGTCCCAAAGAATTATTTAAGACTACAAGAATTTTTTCATAATTTTATTTGGCTTAAAACTTAGACTTTTTAATTTATCTTTAAATACTTGTTTTGACGGTGTTTTAATCCCGAAAAATCCCAAACTTTAATATAAAATTTTTAAATTCTAAATTTAGTCTTTTTTATATTATTTTAGCCCTTATGGACCACGACTCGACCCCCGGGAGCCGTTTTCCAATTTTTCTTATTTTAAAAACCCTAAATGACACATAAATTTAACCCCCGAGCCAACTTCTGATTTTTACGAGTTCCCCCCCGAACCATGTCGACCCAATACTTGACCAACATCTTAAACTAGCCTCCTGGACCCTTAGACCACTAAGAACCCTGCCCAAACAACAAAAACGAATCAACCCAAGAGGTACCTATTTTGGCCGAGAGTAGTATACTACATGGACTCTATGTTTATGCAACCAGGACCCTAGCCGACCCTCTAGCCACAACCCAGCGCACCAAGCACTTACCTAGGACCCTGACTACTCGCCCCAACCCTGCCCAGCAAGCATGGACCGAGCCCTTCCCTCCCAGCGAACATTGCAACTCCTGCACAGATTCTATGCGTGTGCGCGGGTAGGAGTCCTTGTATATCAAGACTCCTCCCAACCCTCCAACTCGAATCCTAGCTTGTCTAGGACTCTAGTCTCGACTCACCCCAGTCCCTAGCTAGCCTGAACCCACGCCAAGACCAGCCCTCCCCCTGGTGCATGAAACCCGATCCCTCACACTTGACAGCAATACCATGCTTGTTTGTTCTGATTCTGCCGTTCCCTAATTTCTTTGTGGTGTTAGGGTGAGTGTTTATGATTCTAAAACGTGCATTATCCTTACCTGGTCCCAACCTAGTATCATGGCAGCCCCTAAATACGTACAAGACATGAATTTTGGGCATAAAATCAAAAGTTCAAAGCATGCACATGATGAATTCCGAAAATTTTGAATAATATTTCATGATCTTCATGCATACACTAATTCACAACATAATATGATATGATGGATGAGAAAAGGAAGATTAAGTCGTGCCTTTGCGTAATTTATGCACGAATATACGTTGACGAATCGAAGAACGGCGACGAACGATCATGGCTTGAACTCCCTTGAAGTTTTGAATTTCTCCAAATTATTTTGTGTGTTCCGTGTGATGTTTTGCTAGGGAGAAAGAACTTGTAAATTTTAGGGAAGTGGGGCGTGCAAAGTATTAGGTTTGGGGAGGGTTTTTAATATATTTTATAGCTAATTATTTACTAATTAGGCTTAGGCCCATTAAGCATATAATTAGGCCCATTAGTGCTTAATTAGTATATTAAAAATAATTTTGGTAAAATAAGTTTGTGAATTTAATAGTCGGGTTGCCAAGAAGTTCGTATTTTTTGTTGAAAAACCAACACCGGTAAAATTTACGTCCCGGTGTATAAAATCACCTCAAAACTCCTTATTTTCAAAAATACTAAAAAGCAACAACCATATTTTAAATAATTAAAAATAACTATTTAATAAAACATTTTCTAATTTTTCCGCCCTCGGTCTCCGTTCCTCGATCGCAACTCGAATAACCTTTAAAAAATACATTTTAATGCAACCATGTAGAAAAATATATTTTAAACACGCAAATATGCACCACATAATTAATTAATGAAATTAAAACATTTTAATCAAAATACAAAGAATTTAATAATTTATATGCATATGGTTCGCGTGGCCCCTTTAAATTTTCGGGGCATTACATTTTTAAAGTAAATGTACAAAAGTTTAAACCATTTTTAGAAAATGAAATGTTTCAAGAAGAGTTTATTTCTCTCTCTGATCCTTGATATTTTTTTTGTGTTGTTTTTAATTTTGTTTGTTTTTTTTTAGGTTTCCTTAATCTTTTTATATTCGCAGTTAAATAGTGGATAACGGTACTCCGTGACTCTCATGGTCGATTAAATCAGTTTCTCACAATTGCTGATACAAAAATAAAAAAATAATTATTTCTTTTCTTTTCAAAATAGATTAAATTGTCCCAAAAATTTATAAATAGTTTCCCTCTGTTTCTGAAAATGTTCTAAGAAAAATTTATGCATGTAGGTGTGAAAGATTGAGATTGCTAATGTAAAAAAGAATTCCAGAAGATATTCGTCTTGTAATAGAAGCTAAAGTCCGATTAGGAGGAGAAGTTCCACAATCATTGTTCATTCGGTATTTGCCTGGATTAGGAAAAAGAACTTATGCGAAATACGAAGGGCCAAAAGGTTAGGGGTTTGTCATAAGTGTGGAAGATGGACTTGTGACAAACGATGCAGATCTTTGGGATGTGTTTCCAATAACAGAGAAGATAAAATTAGTTTCATTAAGAATGGGCTGAATAAGGAGTCTTTAGATAACATCTTATTGACTCTTGAAACGCATTCTAGTGGACATGTGCATATTGAACTTCTCCGTTTATGGAAACAATTCCAAGATGAGCGTCATAGTCTTGGAAATCCGACTAAAAAAGACCTTGTTTGCCAATTAATAAGAAAATTGGATGGGAAGCATATCCTCGACTCATAGAAGGCGTTGAAGCCGTTTCTGGACGTGAAACAAGAGGAAAATTTTGAGTCACAATCACACTACTGTTTATATGCATGTGTCATTATTGTGTTTATTATTTATTCTGCTTACAGCTGTGACCCATAGTTTTGTCATGATAACATATTACCTCTATAAATCTCTCATCTTTCTCTCTATTTTTGCAGATAAAAAAGAAAGTAAAAACATGGTAGAATCCTCTGCACAAACATTGAAAAATATTTGTTTATTTTGTGGATCGACTCCTAGAAAAAATGAAGTGTTTGTAGAAGCAGCGAATAATCTTGGAAAGATATTGGCTGAGAGAAAAATTCACTTGATATATGGGGGAGGTAATATTGGGTTAATGAGATCTGTTTCCACATATGCTCATCTTGGAGGTAGTCAGGTTTTGGGTATTATTCCTACAGCTTTAGCTGAAGGAAATATTAAAGGAGTAACGATTGGGGAGGAATTAAAAGTTTCTTCTATGTATGAAAGAATCACCAAAATGATTGAAAATTCTGATATTTTTATCGCACTACCAGGTGGTTTTGGTACATTAGAAAAAAAATTTCATACTGTTTCTTGAGCACAACTTAATATCCATAATAAACCTGTGGACTTGTTGAATATCAATAATTATTATGAAAGTTAGTTGACATTTCTTGATAAAGCTGTGGAACAGAATTTCATTTCAGAAAATTCACGAAGGATGCTCATCTCTGCTTCGACTGATGACCAATTAATTGATGATTTGGAAGTTTTTGTTTATAAGCCTGATCCGATGATAACAAAGATCAATTGGTCGCAATCAAGCAGTAAGAAAAGAAAGTTGGATAATTGATTCAAAAGTCGTGGATTGGTTTGCGTTTGTTTTGACATTATGTACTCTTTATTAATAGTTATTTTGACATTAGGGACAATGTCATATTCTGATTGGGGGGAGAACAAACTTATAAAAAAAAACTTAAAAATATTTTTTTTAAATAAAACCATGTTTATTGTTTGTAACTTAGTAATTTTTACAAAAATATCATTACATTACTTGTTTGAAAGGTTTAAATTAGAAAATGCATTAATCTATCTAAGGATGTTTAAATTTTTATTTGAAAAAAAAATCAATTTTAATATTCTGATTACTATAAAAATATGATTTATGAAATCTTTTTGAATGATTAACCTCATGATAAAATCAGTTATTAAATTATATGGCCCAAGATATACCTTGTAAGAGTGCCTAAAATTTTTAAACTCACACATATTTTATGAGTGAGTGGAGAGGATTGAGAAAACAGCTTGCGAGCCTTTATTGATCATCATAAAGGCTATCTATTGTTTAGATCTTGAGTTCTTATTTTGAAAAAAAAATTTCCTGAAAAAAAAAGAGAAAAAAAAGGAAAGATGTTGAAGATCTATGTAATTTTTAAGTTATATGCTACGATCCATTTATCTCTCATAAAAATAAAAATAAAAAAGAGAGAGAAATTTATTGTACAAATTAAATAAATATGTAGTTAAGAAGCATAAACTTAGTCTGATTCCATGATGTTTAAAAAAAATAAGGAAAAAAATATATAAAAAGAACAACTAGATTTTGAATCAATGGATTTCCTATCTTTTGATTAGTTTGGCTCATTTGTCTGTCTGCGTTCTGTAAACCATTTCCTGAGTATTTATCTGTATTCTAACTCCATGAGAGAAATCGTTCCCATAAATTGAAACATTTATTAACCTGTGAGGATATGCAGTTGAGAATCTTACCGGAAATTTCTGAAGGCCATGTACATTTAACTACCTGAAAATAAGCTTTGAATTGAGCAGTTCAGATTATTTCATAAATTATAATTATAATGATCTTGATATAACTTTGACAGTTTTCAAATCTAATTTAAACACTTGGATAGTTCCGATTACATTTCTATTTAAATTAATCAATATGTTTTGTGTTGCTAATAATGCTTAAATTGCTAGAGACTAGCAATAAGATGGTTGGGGAGTTTGATAAAGATAAAAAATTGTATATTAATTAAATATTTTATAATATAAATTTATAGTTTTTTTTATTAAATGTTTAAATATTATAAGTTTTATAATAAATTGTATAAAATATAAGTTGTTGTTTAATTATAAGTTTTTACTATTTTTACAGGTTCGATAAAACAAGAATAACATTGGCGTTGCAAATGGGATTAAAATGATTCTTGGACCTGTAGAAAGTTGATGTTAATATCTACAATATTGGTGTCAAGCATGAGATAAAAATCTTATCATAAGTGAGATCAAATTAAGCAACAAATAAAGTTACCAAAGAAGTGACAGTTTTACCATGCTCTAGCATTTTGATCATATCTCTCAAATTACTTGGTCAAATGGTTAAAAAAATACCACAATTCAAACAACTCAATTATCTTCATGTTTTGTATTATGTGTAAAAGAAAATTTGGATGGGAAGATTTTCAAAAGTGATGTGTATTAAAATATAATTTCTTGGAACACCAATGAAGACTTATGTGTAAAAAACTAATATTTTATTTGTGGTTGTGTTTTATGGTTGTCTCCCCAAATTTGGCTATAACTAGGGGTGCATTGTAATGTATTGAGATATCCCTCATTTTATGAACAAACCTTTGAGTTCATAATATTTCTCTCTTTGTTTTTCATTTATTTCTTCATTTAAATATAATTAGCATGTTAATTTCATATTCAAAGTTTTACACTTTGAATAATGAGTAGCTAACTTCCCAAAGTTGAGATGAAAATGTGAAATTCTTGGCATGATAATAAGGTTATTAAAAGGTAAGAATCTATATTTTATATTATTTAATCATTATTTATTGTTTATGTTATATTTATTTCTTTAAGCATTATTTTATCCTACTTATAAGTGGGAGTTTTGATTTATTGTTACTATATGTTATACTAAATTCTTACAACCATTTAAATGTTAGTTTGGTATTATCAACCATTTAAAGTGGATGCCTTGATTTATTATATATGAATATATCATAATATTAATTTCATTATGTACTCTTTATAAGAACTCATCACATAAAAACTCCAAAGTTAAGCGTGCTTGACTTGGGGCAATTTTGGGATGGGTGACCTCCTGGAAAGTTTTTCAGGGTGCGTGTGAGTGAGGACATAAGCACACTGGAAAGACTCATCTTGGTACAGTGAGGACAGTCGTCGAATCTGGGCGTTATTGTTGGTATCAGAGCCGACCTCTCTTAGTACGGTGTGGTTCGGGGACGAACCAAGCGGAAGCTGGTGGGCATGTGAGGCCCGGGGCCGAAGAAGGCGGGGGGTGATCGCCGGTGCCATGAGGTTGCACGGACAATGAGCGGCTCTTAGCAGGCTTCTAGGTGAAGGGAACATAAATGAACCGATCCCACACCGGAATGAGAAAGATTCCGAGACTGTTCAATGTAATGGACTGTACAGTTGAAGAGGGCTTAAAAGATCTGATTGGTACTACTCATATCAAAAGGTGCATCTTCTTTTCGGTAGCTCATCACATAAGAACTCCAAAGTTAAGCGTGCTTGACTTGGGATAATTTTGGGATAGGTGACCCCGTGGGAAGTTTCCTAGGGTGCGTGTGAGTGAGGACATAAGCACGATGGAAAGACTCGTCTTGGTACAGTGAGGACAGTCATCGAATCTGAGGCGTTACAAGTTACATCTATGATGGATATCCTCCCTACGGCGAAAACGTTTTTAGAATATTCGTGTTGAAGCTTAAGGAATTTGTATAATTAATTTCCCAAAAATTTCATGAAGATTATTGTTTGGATCCTATTGTTCCTAGGAAAATTCATAATTTCCCCCTTATAATTCTTGATTAATTGCGATTTGACCTTCAATTTTTCGAAATTTGCATTTTAGTCCCCAAATTTTTTTCAAAAATTACTATGTGGTCCTTATAGTACACTTTCGGTCCTTAAATTATCGGAAATTTCATTTCGGTCCCTGAAATTTTCGGAAATTTTATTTTGGTCCTTAAACCTTCGGAAATTGCAATTAGCCCCTAGATTTTGGTGAATTGCATTTCGGTCCTTATATTTTCGAAAATTTGCATTTTGGTTCCTGAATTTTCGAGAATTGCATATTTGCCCCAAAAGTTTCAATAATTGCGCAATAGTCCCTCAAAAATTTCGAAACTTCTTAATCATGCCTTGGTTATAATTTTTCTCAATTTTTGGCCATAAATTTTATTTGGATTTATTACATCTTTTTCATAAATTAAGGCACAAAAATCAAATCAAATTTCTACAATATCCAATTTCATCCCTTAATTCCAACTAAGGTAGAGCATGCAACCTAATTTCTTCTAGGTTATCCGTAATCCCAAATCAATTCTAATAAAAAAATTCAACATTTCATGCAATAAAGGCAATATAAAACCTTAAATGACTAGGTTACCGGTGAAAAGGGTCGTGTTTGTCTCCTCTTCAGCCTCCTCGGCATGCATAACAAAAAATCTTCCCACAGTAGGTGCTTTCTTCTTTGGGCAATCAGCAGCCTTATGCCCTTCATCCTTGCATATAAAGCACTTAAAAGCTCCCCACATGCATTATCCATAATGTAAGCGATTGCACTTCTTGCACAGTGGTCCTTTTGCAGGTTTCGAAGCTCCAGGTTGTGGTGGCTTTGGTGGTCCTGGCTTCTTTACTTGACCTTGAAGATCTTGTGGCCCTTGAGATCTAGGAGGTCCCGTGTATGGTTTTTTACTTGGCTGAGAATTCTGCTGGTGTTGATGTCTTTTGCGTTGCATCTCAAAGTCAATGTCTTTCAAAGATTTCTCGGCTTGAAATGCATAGGTAGTAGCAGTATCATAATCCAAGGGACGCATCATCATCACGTTACGACATATGGTAGGTGGTAGACCATCCATAAAGTGTCTAAAGACTATAATAAACTGATCCAAATCCAAATGCGCCCAAACAAAGTTTAGAAGCGTTGGTATAAAGAACATACTCTCCTTGCCCCGATGGAATAGCTAACATTGGCGCAGAAATCAAGGCTTGCTTCAACTTATCAAAACTGTTTTGACACTCGGATCCCCATACAAACTTTGCATTCTTCTTTTTCAAGGCGGTCATGGGTACCGCCGTAGACGAGAATCCTTGAATAATCTTGCGATAATAGCCAGCAAATCCCAAGAAACTGCGAATCTTGGTAACGCTATTTGGTACTGGCCACTCTCTCACTGCCTCGACTTTACTTGGATCAACTTCAACGTCGTCACTAGAAATGATGTGGCCTAAGAATGCCACTTTATCAAGCCAAAACTCGCACTTGCTGAATTTTGCACATAGCTTCCTATCTTGCAGTACTTGCAGTGCTGTCCTCAAATGAGGACTCTGCTCCTCTTTATTCTTTGAATATATCAAAATATCATCAATAAAGACTATAATAAACTGATCCAAATACGACTAAAATACGCGATTCGTGAGATCCATGAAGTTCGCTAGCGCATTGGTCAACCCAAATGGCATGACCATAAATTCGTAGTGCCCATATCTTGTTCGATATGCTGTCTGTGAACATCCGACTCTTTTACTTTCAACTGATGGTATCATGAACGAAGATAAATCTTTGAAAATATCGATGCTCCTTGCAACTGATCAAATAAATCATTAATTCTTGGCAGAGGATAACGTGCCCTACGTAGAAAATCTAGGACGAATAAAACCCTTGTCTAGCAATTCTTTGCTTTGATCTATTAATTTTTTCATTTCAGCGGGTGCTACACGATAAGGTGCTTTAGATATAGGTATTGTGCCCGGCATCAACTCAATAGAAAATTCCACCTCACGGTCAGGTGGAATGCTAGAAACTTCCTCGAGAAAGACAATAGGAAAGTCTCTGACAATATCAACATCCTCCAACTTCTGACTCGTGCTATAGTGACACATGCTAGAAAAGCTTGACATCCACGTCTCATAAGCTACCTCGCACAAAGACAAGAGATAATGTGGGGCATTTTCTTGTTCCTCGCGCCTCAAAGACAAAAACTTACCACTAGGTGGTCGAATAGACACTGATCGCTGACAGAAATCTATCGAAGCTCCATTCACTGATAACCACTCCACAACGAGAATGATAACAAATTTAGGCATAGGAAGTACAATAAGATCTGTCCGAATCACATGTTTAAATAAATGAAGCTCCAGATTCTTCAGAATACTAGACGTGATCATTTGTTCACCGAAAAGAATAGAAACCTTGAATCCCAATCCCATATCCTCAAGAATAATATCCAGTCGCTTGACGAAAGTCTTGGATATGAAAGAATATGTAGCTCCCGAATCTAGCAGTGCATAGGTAGATACACCTAGAATGAATATCCTCCCGACGACGAAAATGTTTTAGATTATTCGTGTAACATACCGTATTTTGAACTACTTGAAATTTGCGGAAAATAAAAATTTTCTTATATTGAAAATAAACTTTCAAATTGTGATCATAAATAAACTGTCCAACCAAAAGTATTTGCAATAAAATAGATCACATATAAAGTTTGCTAAAGGAAAATACTTGTTTAAACATCATAAACCAAAACGTAAAATCAGAAGAGTTGAAGCATTGCATAAAAACTTAAAAACATGGGCAGTCCTCGGGTTTAGCCTCCCGCTCAGTCCAAGCCAGCTCACTGGTCCTCACCTCTCGTCTCCTCAAATTCATCCTCACCTGCATCGATCAAGTCTAGTGAGTCTAAAGACTCAACATGCATAAACTGGAAATAACAAGTAATACTTATTAAAACCACATGCATCTTTAAAATACGACGTACATACTTGAAAATTGAACGTAATAGCATAAACGTACTTGAAACATGAATGTAGTATCATAAACGTAGACGTGCCATCATCATAAGAATTTTCTTAAACATACTTGCATCATACATACTTGCGCATACATAACATCAATTTGCGTATAGATATGTTTCAAAGCAAGTGACCCATACATAAATACGCCTGATCAGACTAAACCACAGTACTGGGCTGGTAGGAAAAGTCCACTACCACATACATGAGATCCCCGTTCATAATTTAACGGGTGGATTGGTCCCTGGTCATACTTTACCGTTTTCCAATTCTGATCTAAACCCGGTCATACTTTACCGGGGTGGAGAGGTCCTCGGCCACATTCACCAACTTCCAAACCCGTTCATAATTTGGTCACAAGACATTTAGCATTCCTCAAAAACTTAAAATATTTTCTTTTGCACGTCGAACATACTTACTTGGCATTGAGGGATTCGTTGGATCTCGCTTGAGGCCACTGCTGCACATACTAACATGAGTTCAAACACTTATCTTTCATAGCTTTGACGTATAGCCATGCTCACACCCAAAAATGACAAATTTCCTTATGACGTTCTAAATCTCTCGGGACTTGACCTCGTCTAATCATCGTACTAAATCATGACATAAAACTCCAAACCAAATCTTATATTTTATATTCATAACAACAAAAGAAAATCCTACATTTTATATTCGTATTAAAAATATAAAATTTTTTTAAAGGGGGTACACGGACCCCGTGTAAGGGTCCGGGTAGGTGCTGGAAATTCGAATTTTGAAGAAAAAAGGCACGGACCCCGTGCCAGGGTCCGGCTACGGGTCCGTGTAGGTGCTGGAAACGCGAACTAACGGGAAATCACTACACCTAAGGCTTATTCCTCCTAACTCGATCATACGGACCATGAACCAATGCCTCGAGACCCATCCTTGGATGCTATGGCACTTAATAACACTACAACAAACACTCCAAAACAACTACGCATCACAAACGACGTAACCCAATCCGTGAACACGACATTTGACGCCAAATCAATTCCTACGACTTCTAATTCAACCAAGTGCCTAACGACACGAAACGAAACACCAACAATCATCCCAACATCATTTTCGATGTACTTAAATGCAAAAGCGATCACTCGTCGATCTCCAACAAAAACTTCAAGAACACATCAAGAACGCATTTTCAGAAAAACGCGGTTTTAACCTAATAAAATCCCTTAATTTAAAATTAAATGCACACTTGCTAAACTTTAAAAGTTTTAAATTCCTAAAATCACTAATTAAATAAATTAGGCTTTAAAAATGCTAAAAAACTAAATAAACCTTTTAAAATGTTCCAATCCTAACTTAAAATAAAATACCACATTTTAAAATAGCCATAATCGTCGCCGGTCTCTTTTCCTCGATCCCGCATCGAATAATCGCCTGAAACATGAAACTCAAGGAAACATTTTAACGTGCATCATATAAACATAAATAATTAAAAATAATGCAATTTAAATATATCATGCATTGCTATAAATCATTTTAAACTTAAATAAATAATTTAACAATTTAAATAAATGCATGTGTTTTACGTATACTGAATTTGGGCTCTACAGTTCCTCCCCCACTTATATAAATTTAGTCCTCGAAATTAAACTTATCAAACAGTTCTGGCTAGCGGTTCCTCATATCTTCCTCGGTCTCCCAAGTGGCCTCCTCTACTGATTGATTCAGCCATCGGACTTTGACCAACTTGGCCATCTTGTTCCGAATTCTTCGTTCCTGTCGGTCTAGGATTTGGACAGGTCTTTTCTCATACGACAGATCCGGAGCAAGCTGTAACGGCTCATAGCTCAAAACATGCGAGGGGTTTTCTAGGTACTTCCTCAGCATCGAGACATGGAACACATTGTGTACTCTGGCCAGATTCGGCGTGAGGGCAACACGATAAGCTAGTGTCCCAGCTCTGTCAAGAATTTCAAACGGCCCAATAAACCTCGGACTAAGTTTGCCTCTCTTCCCAAATCTCATAACACTCTTCATGGGTGCTATATTTACAAAAATGTGATCACCTACGGGAAACTCTAGATCCCTTCTTCTCTTGTCAGCATAACTTTTTTGACGACTCTGGGAGGTCTTCATCTTGTCTCGGATCTTGACCACCACATCTGCGGTCTGCTGAACGATTTCTGGACCAAGTTCTGATCTCTCACCGACTTCGTCCCAATGAATCGGCGATCTGCACTTCCTTCCATACAATGCCTCGTAGGGAGCCATACCTATAGATGATTGGAAACTGTTGTTGTAGGTAAACTCCACTAGAGGTAGCTTAGATTCCCAAGTCCCATGAAAATCAATCATACAAGCTCTCAAAAAATCCTCCAAAATCTGAATCACTCGCTCAGTTTGGCCATCTATCTGAGGGTGGAAAGCTGGACTGAATAGCAACTTCGTCCCCATGGCTGCGTGCAAACTCTTCTAGAAGGACGATGTGAACCTCGGGTCCCTGTCGGACACGATAGAAACTTAGATTCCGTGCAACCGAACTATCTCCCTGATGTATAGCTCCGCATACTGCGTCATGGAGAAAGTCGTCTTCACATGCAAGAAGTGTGCCGACTTAGTAATTCGATCCACTATAACCCAAATGGCATTGGGTCCTCTTACTGACCTCGGCAAACCAACAACGAAGTTCATGCTGATATTCTCTCATTTCCACTCGGGGATAGGGAGGGGCTTAAGCATTCCTGCTGGCCTCTGATGCTCTGCCTTTACTTGTTTACAAGTGAGACATTCAGACACATATCAGCGGACGTCCCGCTTCATACCTGGCCACCAATACAGGATCTGCAAATCCTTGTACATCTTGGTGCCTCCTGGATGAATGGAATACGGAGATGCATGTACCTCTGTCAGAATACCCTATCTGATCGAATCAACACTAGGCACCAACATCCTCCCTCTGTACTTCACAATACAAACAGACACAGTGTAGCTTACACTGCCCTTGGATTCATCCTTCAGCCTCCATTTCTACAACTGCTCATCTGAAGGCTAACCTTTACGGATTCTGTCAAACAAAGAAGATTGTACTGTCAGATTAGACAGCTTAGGAGCTCTGCTCTTAGGGTAAACCTGTGAAGGCCCTCGAACTACTTTCTTGAAAATTTGCGAAAAATTAAAATTTTCTTTTTAAAAGAACTCAAATGGCCTCATCGATAAAAATCACTGGTGAATCAAGTTCCATATTTCAAAATATCGCAGCGGAAGAAAAATAAAGTTTTGCCAACAACAACGATTTAAAAATATCCAACAACTGATAAAAATTGTTTGCGAAGAAAATAACAACTGCTGCTCTGAGGTCCTCGGGTGCCACTACTGCCGACCCAAGCTGGCTCACTGGTCCCCGCCCTCGGCCCTGGCCTCATCAGTACCTACAACAATCAAGTCTAGTGAGCCTAAAGACTCAACATGCATAATCGCAGGTAACGAGTAAAAATCTGAATTTAAAATATGCATGTGATAAAATATCCTGTTCTGAGGCATACTGAAAATAATCTGTACTGAGCAATTATAATACGTGCATAACTGAACTGGAAATCACTGTAAAAATATTTGCTCCTTGGAGCCTGTAGTGAAATAACTGATAAAATTTTCTGTTGAGATTATGTTTTACGCCTGTGGCCACTGCACTAAGCTGAACTGATCGGTAACTGGCTACCGGGGAGGCTGAAACTGAACTGAGCTGGCCGGTCACTGGCGACCGGGTGGTACCATACTGAACTGATCGGTCACTGGCGACCGTATAAAATAACACTCCCACATAGTGAATGAACCACAAGCCATATCGCATAAATCTCAAAAATAATCATTTTCTATTTAATGCACGTAAAATAATTAACTGGCATAATGAAAATTCCTGTAATTTTACCAACTGGATTGGATTGGATCGTTCCCAGGCTCGCTGCAACCTAACTGTGCCATGAAAAATATGCAATAGCTTAAACTTGACCAACTATGCAATTTACGTTCAAAAGATGCGACTATGACGCCTAATAACTTCGCATTTAATCATGACTCCGAGCCAACCTGAACCGACACTGAACCGACGTATAGTCATGATTAAAATACGCTGAAAAATCATAAAATAATGCTCCTAAAATGATAGGGTCGAAATCTAGGTGGAATGGAGGCCAAAACACGAAACGCTCTTTCGAGAGTCAATTTGGCACCTTGCACCGTAAATTCTCGTATGACCTCAAAAATGATCCAAATGACGAACGGTCGAAAACATGACCTTCCTAACTCAATGAGGCACTGTCCAGTCCAAGGCCATGGGCTAAAAGCCAACCAAGAACTCAAACGACGCTTCTGAACAGCAGCATACTTGCTGTCAAAAAAATACAGCAGCTGCGCACTACAAGACTTGCATTGGTTTCGAGACTATCGGCCATTAGGGGCGTGAACCACCGACCAGAGACTCTTACCAACATCCCAAGGAATGATTTGAACCATGGCTAAGGGCCCTAGGCCAGCCACAATCCGCATCACACCAAATCTTAACCGAAGGGTCCAACCGAGAGCAACGTGCATGCGTGTGTAGTGTTTATGCTATGATCGATGTCTTGCGTCGTTCCAGTGGCCATTTGATTGACCATGGCACGATCTAGACATCTAGGAGCATGATATGAACCGTGGCTAAGGGCCATAGGCCAACCAAGATCCACACCAAGCCAACCAACTCGAAGTACATGTGCTGTCAAAACCGAAGGGCCGAGAGGGGAGGGGGCTGTTGTGACGTTTTGATTAAAAACCGATGAACCATGGACCAAGCCACCAAAAGGGCAACTTAGTCACGTCTTAGACATGCTAGGGAAGTGATCCAACCATGGCTATAGGCCCTTGGGGCAGCCAAGATCAGATCCACAACCCTTGACACAAAACTGAAATTTCGAATCACATTTCTGCACTTATGGGGAACTTGCTGTCATTCTGAATTTTCAGCAAGCATGGGACTGGTTTGAATGGACCAACATGGTCCTAATGCATCCTACTACATGTATACAAGCCGCCTTGGGAGCCTGGAGTCGATCCAATACCTGAAACTCACAAACCAAAAGAAATCGTGAAGCTTGCCATGAAGAGCCGAAATTCTGCATGTGTGTTCCCAAAATATTTTGACATGTATCTCGGTTTTTGCTTGCTAAAACATGATCATGTACTGAAAAATAAATGATAATATGACTTGATTGAGGTTTGAAAGAAATCTAGACATGCCTGGTTTCGTTTTGAAAGAAAACGAGCGAAACAACGACTACGCGGCACGGAGGAGGTGGAGCGCTTCTCTTGCTCTTTCTAGTTCTCGATTTTTCTTGCCTTCCCTCTAGCTAAGACTCAAGATTTTTCTACACTGAAAATGGATCTGAATGGTGAGGTATTTCGGTGGAGAGGGAGAGGGATTGAGTGGTTATGAAGGTGAGGAGAAGGGTGCACAATATAAGGATCATATCAAGACCAAGTCCACTCCCCTTTTGAATTTGAATTTTGAATTGATATCAAATGAGTTGGTGGATGCTTCTAGGAGGTGGTGGCCGAAATTTAGCTTGATTCTAGACTAGGATATGTCCATTTATTTAATTAAATTGTGCTCCCAAAAATCCTAGAATTATCCTACTAATTACATGCAAAGAATTGGTCAAAGTTGGTGAGTTGGAAAATGAATCTTCTAGCACTAAGGGTGGCCGAAAAATGCATGATAAAATAAAGGGAAATGTTGATTATCTAGTCAACTAATAATCCTTGAAAGCCTTACTAATCCTTTAAATAATTTAGTGAGCTAACCCCTTAATTTAATAACTTAAATGAGTTCATTTCTTAATCACCTCAAATAATTAAATTAAATCTTCAAACCTTCCTTTCTAACTTAAATGAACTTAGTTACTAGCTAAATTAACTTCTGGAAATATTTCTCGAATCTTAAATTCTATCTCAAACTCCAACTCCGGTCCGGCCTCACTGAAAATACTGAAATGCTAAAAATCAAACTGCTGAACTGAAATAATAATTAACTTCAAATAAATGCATTTAAAATAATTATGCAATGAAGTCAATTAAATTTAAAAATCTAGAATTATGCATGGCTTATACGTCTACTGATTTACGGGTTCTACAAAACCTCTAACCCAAATCTCTGAATCTCTGACTGAAGAGATCTCTGCACTGACAATTGTGCTACGACTGCAACTTTTCTGTTCAAAACATATGCCACAACATTAGCTTTCCGTGGATGGTAGCTAATCTCACAATCGTAGTCTTTCACTAATTCTAACCACCATCTTTGTCCATTTTCAACTCATTCTGCGTGAAGAAATATTTGAGACTCTTGTGATCAGTGAATATCTGTCATTTCACGTCGTACAAATAGTGTCTCCATATTTTCAACGCAAAGACGATGGCAGCTAACTCAAGATCATGAGTCGAGTAATTCTTCTCATGCACATTCAACTGTCTGGAGACATAAGCTATAACCCGACCATGCTGCATCAAAACTGCGCCTAAACAGAGCTTAGAAGCATCGGTGTACAACACGAAACCACCTTGCCCTGCTGGCATGGCTAAAATTGGCGCTGAAATAAGGGCTTGCTTCAAAGTGTCAAAGCTCTTCTGACATTCATCACTCCATACGAATTTGGCATTCTTCTTCGTCAATGAAGTGAGTGGCACTGCTATCGAAGAAAATCCCTGAATAAATTTCCTGTAGTAGCCTGCTAGGCCTAGGAAACTACGGATTTCTGAAGCATTCTTCGGTTCAACCCATTCCTTAACTGCTGCTACCTTAGTTGGATCCACCTCGATACCACTGCTAGATATTATATGACACAAAAACGCTACCTTCTCCAACCAAAATTCACACTTACTGAATTTTGCAAACAGCTTGCGACTCTGCAAGACCTGCAAAACTATACCCAAATGCTGACGGTGCTCATCATGGCTCTTTGAGTATATGAGAATGTCGTCAATAAACACTATGACGAACTGATCTAGGTAGGACTGAAACACTCAGTTCATGAGGTCCATATATATCGCTGGAGCATTCATCAGTCCAAACTGCATTACTAAGAACTCGTAATGCCCATATCTAGTCCTGAAGGCTGTCTTATGAACATCGGCATCCTTTACCTTCAGCTGATGATACCCCGACCGAAGATCTTTCTTAGAGAACACTGTGGCTCCCTGCAACTGATCGAACAAGTCCTCGATCCTTGGAAGTGGGTATTTATTCTTGATCGTTACCTTGTTCAATTCTCGGTAATCGATACACAGCCTCATGCTCCTGTCTTTCTTCTTCACAAAGAGCACTGGTGCGCCCCATGGTGAGAAACTAGGGCGGATGAATTCTTTGTCTAGAAGCTCCTGAATCTGCTGTTTGAGTTCTAACATCTCAGCTGGAGCTAACTAGTACGGTGCTTTAGAGATTGGCACGGTGCCTAGCAAAAGATCAATGGAAAACTCCACCTCTCTCTCTGGTGGAAGGCCTGTGACGTCACCTGGAAATACGTCAGGAAATTTTCTGCCTACTGGTACATCAGTTAAAGACGGAGTGGGTACGTCAGGTGAAGACACAATGCTAGCCAAGAAAGCCTGACAACCCTTGTGCATAAGTCTCCGCGCCTGCATGCAAGAGATCATGCAAGGGAAACTCCTCCATCTAGCTGTCTCAAAGAGAAACTGCTCCATGCCCAAAGGTCTTACCAACACTGACCTTTTCTGGAAATCAATAAGAACTTTGTTCTTCGTCAGCTAGTCCATTCGTAAAATGAAATCAAATTCTAGCATTGGTAACACAATTATATCGGCGTACACTAGGTGGCCCTGCAGTTCAAGATCGATGTCTCTGACCACGCTAGTAGCTGATAGCTCTTCTCCTGATGGGACTGTCACTGAATAACTCACGTCGAGCCCAATGGACTTGACGTCCAAATGATTAGCAAATGTCTCCAAGATAAAGGAGTGAGTGGCACCTGAATCTATCAAGGCCTTCGTGGCTACTCTTTTTATGAAAATATTCCAAGTCAACAGGGTCGTGTCTGGGTTCGCCTCCTCGGCTTGCATGACGAACACTCTCCCCTGGTTCAGTTGCCTCCACTGTGGGCACTCTTTAAACATATGATCGCTGGCTCTTTACTTGAAGCACTTTCCCGATCCATATAAACACTGTCCCGGATGCTGGCGGTTGCACTTTGGGCACACTGGGTACTCAACGGGTCTCTGAGTAGCCTTCTGTTGAGGAATAAGACCCTTGTCTTTTGGCGGTTCCTGAAATGGCCTCTTCCCCTGCTGCCCCTGGAAAGGCCTCTTAAACTGGGTTCTCTGCTGCTGCTGCTGCTGAGGTGCTTAATAGGGCCTCTTGCCCTGCCTATCACTCTCGATATCCTTTGGTCCTGCTCTGCCACCAAGGCTTTAGATACGGCAACTACATAGGTAGTAGGACCAGCAACCTTGACGTCACGGCACAGGATTGGCCGCAACCCATTCATAAAATGCCTCACCTTCCCCTGGGCATCATTAGCTATCAGGGGCACAAAGTGACACCCTCTTTCAAAATTCCTGTCAAACTCTACAACACTGCTGTCTCCCTGTCGCAGCGTCATGAATTCCCTGGTCAGTCTGGATCGTACTTCCTCAGTGAAGTACTTGGGGTAGAATACCTCCTTAAACCCATTCCACGTCAGTGTTTGCAAGTTCACGGACACCGATGCACTATCCCACCACAGTCTTGCATCCCCTGTCAGAAGGAATGTGGCACACCTGACCATATCTACATCTTGCAGCTCCATAAAAGCGAAAATCACCTCGATGGACTTAATCCATCTTTCAGCTATCATCGGGTCAGTAGTCCCGAGAACTTCTTAGGATTCATCCCCCTAAACCTTTCGTACACAGCCTCTGGTCTGTGCCTCAACCCCATGTCCACTGCCGCCTGGTTCCCCGCAAACTGTGCGAAGAACTGAGTCATACCTACAAGCATCTGTGCCTGTATATCTGGCGGTGGAGGAGGAGGAGCGTCTCTCCCCTCCTCTCAAGCCTTTTTATCCTCATCCCTTGCTTCCCGATTAATTATGCGTCTAGGTGGCATACTGTTCCAACAATTTACCCAACACGTAACCCAACGTGCATGAATATAATATTAATAGCATAAGATGCACGTAATTTGAATTTAAAACATGGACATGCTGAAATCATGACTTAATGCTTAATACATGGAATATGTCAAAACCTTAAAACTTACAGACTTGAGGTGTGGCTTCGTGAGCTTCTCGCAACTGGCAGTAGGCATAACCATTTACAAGAAAACCGCTCTGATACTGTGGGGACCCGGACGCTAACTCATTATTTTCAATCATCATTAGGATTAATTAGGAACAATTAAATAAACTGGGTCATATATTTTTTTTTAAATGTTGAACACCTTATAAACAAGTGTACAAATTTCTATAATAAGTAGGTCCCATCTCATTTGAATACAAGATCAAGTTTAATATCTAAAACCTGATCAAAAGTACAAATCTTGTACGAAAGAAAATCATAACAAACTAAGGTTCAATCACTACATATCAAGTGATGAAAATAAACTCTACTTCTGGGTCCGGACCTCCACTCTATTCTCAATCTCTCATCCTCTTCTTGACCTTGATCCTGTCCCACCTGTTGTCATGCACACATACAAACACAACAACAGCCGGATAACTCCGGTGAGAAATATATTCTCAGTATAAATAACGTATACATGCATTTCATATAAACATATATAAAAGCATAGAACAGTTATCAATAGCATGTATCAAAATCTGAAAAACATGAATCGATATAAAACTGTTAATCAAACTCTTTGACTCTTAATCTCTTTCTCGACTCTTATCTAGGGATCCCGGTTCGAATAAGAACGCAACAGTCTCCCACCTACTCTTCCAAGCTAGATGGTCGTACGTTCTTATTCCCAAACTTTGGCCTTCTATATCGAATCTCTACAATAGGAGTCGATCTACTCCTAATCAACATCGATATAAACCAAATGTCCAGTAAATTGGCACCTCTGCCAAAGACATGGCATATCTGCCAAAGACTCTAACTCATGATTTGCTATAAATCAATAGACTAAATATATCAATCTCATGAATTGCAAACATCAAAGCAATTACAATAAAGTATGTGATTTTGGGAAACTCAAGCTATCTCTGACTCTAGTCGTATCTTCCCGATTTAACATTGATTTATACCTTTCTTTTCCTAGATTAGTCTGGTCAACGGAATCAAATATCAATCTGGTTCTATTCAGTCTTCGAAGTCTTCAATACTAACTCTGGAATCATATATTCGAGAAGTACAATGTCATTATACCACTCAAAGCAATACTAGATATAATCAGAACTCAATGTAATTCTGTTTTGACGGCATAACAGCACAATCTCGATATACCCAGCAATACAATATCAACAAATACAAATCATAACTCATAATCGATAACAAACACAATCTGATATTCTCGAAATAGTTATAATCTCAACCAAATCCAATCTGAAAATGATAACAATATCATACGATATATGTTCTTCACTCTGCTTTCGATTATACAATTACCATAATCTCATGAACACATAATAACAATCATATTATGATTCCTTCGATATCATATTTTCAAACCATACAGGAAAGTAATAAAACTTTCGTCCTTTTGAAGTCTTTAAGGAAAGAAGCACAGAACTATTCTCGGATTGAAATTCTGACGGTTGAATCTTGCACAAATCAAATTCTAAAATATGTAAAGCTTGAGGATTTTTGGGAGGCTTCTCGTTCCTGGCTGAGAGTCTGAATAAGGAATGAGAAGGAAGCTTATCGATTTATTGCATGGCAAGAACAAGTGGCTTATTCTTTGTACTGCACGTCTCGCGCATATGCGCGACCATCATCGGCGCATATACGGGAGACCTACTGTCTCGTAGCATAACACTTCAACTGCTTGCGCATATGCGCTAGACCTACTGTCTCGGCCATTCTTCATTTCACGAGCTCGTGCATATGCGCGCCTCTTCTCGCGCATATGCACGAGGTCTTCTGCCTCGCTCGCACACATGCGCGGCTCGTTTCGCGCATATGTGCGAGACCTTCTGTCGTCGCACAACACAATATCACATGCTATCTCAAATCATGACTCAGAGTGGTCCTTCTATAATTACATCAATTCATAATCAATAATCTCAAATTAACAGAATAAAATTTTGTGCATTACAATTCTTCCCCTCTATGATACGATTTCGTCCCCGAAATCACAGGCAATCAAATCATGTACAAGAAGGAGATATATAGAAGCTAAATAAGAAAACTCAAATCACTGAAATAACTCTGGAAATTTCTGTCACATATCTGATTCACTTTCCCAAGTAGCTTTTTCAATGCCATAACGACTCCACTGAACTTTCACAAGTCTAATAGTCTTCGTTCTGAGCTGCTTTTCTTTACGATCTAGAATCTGAATTGGTTTATCAAAATAACTCAGAGTTTCATCAAGTTCTGCTTCGCCTGGCTGAAGAACATGAGAAGCATCAAGAAGATATTTCCGCAGCATAGACACATAAAAGACATCATGTATACAAGATAGAGAAGGAGGAATAGCGAGTTGATAGGCACGAGTACCTATCTTCTCAAGAATCTCATACGGCCCAATATAACGAGGAGATAATTTTCCTTTCTTGCTAAATCTGACAATGCCTCTGAAAGGAGAAATCTTCAAAAATACTCTGTTTCCTTGTTCAAATTTTAACGGTCGACGTCGAATATTAGCATATTTAGCCTGTCTATCTTGAGCTGTCTTCATTCTCTTCTGAATCAGCTTCACATTCTCAGTCCTATCTCGAATCATATCAGGCCCAAGTTCAGGTACCTCAGATATCTCATCCCAATAAAGAGGGGATCTACACTTCTTGTCGTACAACGCTTCAAACGGAGCCATCTCTATACTCGTCTAATAGCTGTCGTTGTACAAGAATTCACAAAGTGGTAAAGAATCTTGCCAACTAGTGCACAAGTCTAGCACTACAGCTCTTAGCATATTTTCCATTGTCTGGAAAGTCCTCTCTGACTGTCCGTCTTTCTGAGGATGATAAGCAGTACTCAAATGTAATTTCGTACCTAGAGCTTGTTGGAAACTGTGCCAAAAGTGTGAAGTAAATCAAGGATCACGATCTGATACAATAGACTTAGGCATACCATGCAATCTCACCACTTCTCTGACATAAATCTCACCCATCTGGTCATGTCTATATGTCATTCTGTAAGGAATAAAACATGCTGATTTGGTCAATCTGTCAATAACGACCCAAATTACATCGCAACCTCGGGAGGATTGTGGTAGCTTCGTAACAAATTCCACGGAAATATGATCTAATTTCCATTTTGGAATAGATAAGCTATGAAACAGACCTCCTGGTTTCATTCTTTCTGCTTTCACCTGTTGGCAATTCAAACATTTTGATACAAACTCTGCAATGTCTATTTTCATCTGTTTCCACCAAACTGTTTCTTCAGATCATTGTACATTTTTCTGCCACCAGGATGAATACTCAAACGACTACAGTGAGCCTCTGTCAAAATCTGCTGTTTCAAGTCTGAAACATCGGGCACAACAAGTCGATTATTCACATACAATACATCATCACGAACCCGATATTCTGATTGATGCCCTGATCTAACCATCAATATCGAGTTCTGAATATTCTGATCAACTTTCTGTGCTTCTTTAATTCGATAAATCAACTCTGGTTCAACTTGAATGGCATAAAATCTCAAAGGTTGACCATTTGTCTCAAATACTAATCCAAAAAGACAGCAATCTTCAATCAAATTCGAAACACCAATCGTCGATAAAGATAAAGAACATACCTTTCGACTAAGTGCATCAGCTGCTGCATTTGATTTTCTCGGATAATATTTGATTTCACAATCAAAATCTTTCAATAAATCAAGCCATCTTCGTTGTCTCATATTCAGTTCTGAATATGAAAATAGATATTTCAAACACTTGTGATCAGAATAAATCTCGAATTTCTCACCATATAGGTAGTGTCATCATATCTTCAATGCATACGATGGCAGCCAATTCAAGATCATGAATCGGGTAGCGAATCTCATGTGGTTTCAATTGTCTCGAGGCATAGGAAATAACATGTCCTCGCTGCATCAAAACATAACATATTCCTCTGTGAGAAGCATCAAAATAAACAACAAAATACCAGTACCTGACGGAATAGTCAACACAGGAGCATTAGTTAGCCTTTTCTTCAACTCTAGAAAACTGGATTCACACGCCTCTGACCAAACAAAAGGTGCATTCTTCTGAGTCAACTGAGTAATCGACTTTGCAATGCTGGAGAAATCTTTAATGAATCGATGATAGTATCCTGCTAAACCCATAAAACTGCGTATCTCTGGCACTGATGTCGGTCTAGGCCAACTGATCACAACCTCAACCTTGCTAGGATCAACAGAAATAACATCTCCAGATATAATGTGTCCCAAAAATATCACTTGCTTCAGCCAAAACTCACATTTAGACAGCTTTGCATGCAATTTCTCAGTTCTCAGAATCTCCAATACATTTCTCAGATGCTCAACATAATCAATCATATTCTTTGAATAAATCAGAATATCATCAATAAAGATAATCACAAAATCTTTAAGATATTTATGAAATATACGGTTCATGAAACCCATAAATACAGCTGGAGCATTCGTTAAACCAAACGGAATGACTATAAACTCAAAGTGGCCATACCTGGTTCAGAAAGCTGTCTTCAGTATATCAGAATCTCTGACTCTCAGCTGATGATATCCAGATCTCATATCGATCTTGGAATAAACAGAAGAACCCTGCAACTGATCAAATAAATCATCAATACGAGGCAAAGGATATTTATTCTTTATCGTAGCCTTGTTCAATTGCCGATAGTCAATGCAGAGTCTCATTGAACCATCTTTCTTTAGGACAAACAGTACTTGAGCACCCCAAGGAGAAACACTTGGTCTGATGTAACCCTTAACTAGTAAATCTTCTAGCTGCTCTTTCAATTAATTCAGTTCAATCGGTACCATTCTGTATGGAGTTTTAGAAATAGGTACAGTACCTGGTATCAATTCAGTACTGAAGTCTATTTCTCGGATTGGAGGCAAACCCGGAATCTCATCTGGAAAGACATCAGCAAACTCACATACCACTGGAAAATCTGCCAATGACGGGCTCGATTTCAGTACATCTACTGAATACACAAGGAATTCCTATGCTCCTTTATGTAATAATCGAGTCATATATAAAGCAGATATCAAAGGAATTCTAGCTCTAGAACCCTTACTGTAAAAGTTCCATTCATCAGCCATCTCAGGTCTGAATCTTACAATCTTCTGGAAACAATCTACGATAGCTCTGTACTTGGTCAGCATATCAATACCGATAATGCAATCAAAATCAGACAACCCGAGTACAATACAATCTAACTCAATCTCATTCCTATCATACTGCATTATACAACGTTTAACAGATTTCACTGATCTAAGACCTCTTCCCAAAGGTGAAGAGACAGATACTACAGCAGATAATGACTCAACAGGCAAATCATGCATCAACGCAAATCGCTCAGATATAAACGTATGGGATGCACCTGTATCAATCAATTCATAAGCAGAGTAACCACAAAGAGAACAGTTACCTGCAACAACATCATCAGGTGCTTCCTGGGCCTGTTCTTCAGTCAATGCAAACACTCTGGCCTGCTGTCTTGGAGGCTGGCTAACAGTCTGGCTTCCTCCTGGCCTCTACTGTGACTGAGTAGTAGGTGGCTGGAAAGAGTGAACAGCAGATGATCCTATCAGTCTGAGCCACTGATCCAGATGATTCTGCTCCCTGGGATCGTTGAGAACCTCGCTGTGGACAGACTCTGGCAAAATTTCCTTGTTGTCGACAGATGTTGCAACTACCAAACACTCCTTGGCATTGCTCTGTGGGAAGTCTTCTTCCACAAGTTCTGCAATAGACCCCGGTATAACTCTGGCTCTGTTGTGAACTACTGGACTAGATGAACTACTACCAGACTTTTTAAACTGTTTCCCTCGAACTTTCAGATTATCTTTCTTTCGATTGCTGCTACCTCCACTATCAAATCTGGGAGGGGGTTGGTGAAACTGAACTGAGGGTGATTGCTGTTTCGGTTCTGGAGCAACATACGAAGCTCCTTTCTGCCTAATAAGTCCCGCTTCCGCTACTTTAGCTCTGTTCAGGGCATCAGCAAAGTTATTCGATCGCCCTGCATTTACCAATGTAAAGATCTTAGAATTCAGCCCATTGATAAACTGATCAGCAACAGTTTCATCACTCTCAGCAACATGTGGAGCAAATCGTAGCAAGGTAGAGAATTTGGCCACATATTATTCAATATTCAAATGACCCTGTCTCAGATTGTAAAACTCTGCACCCTTGTCTTTTCTGTACGATACTGGGAAGAATCGTTGATAGAATTCTGTTTTAAAGATCTTCCAAGTAATAACCGTACCTCGATGCTCCAACGCTCTTTTAGTCGTAAGCCACCAATTCTCTGCAACATCATGCAAATGGTGTCCAATCAGTCTAACTCTTCGCTCGTCTGTATAATCAAGAAAATCAAACAGCATTTCAATATCATCTAGCCAACTCTCACAATCAATAGAATACTCAGTGCCCCTCAAGTTCGGCGGTTTTAATGACTGAAATCTCTTCAGTAGTGTTTCCATGGGTGTCGCTGTAACATCCATCGGATTAGTAGAAGTACTATCCTGTTCTGGGATTCTTCGAGTAGGCATATCTGATTATCAAAAGAGTTAGCAACCAAATATAACAAATTTGTTTCAGTCCTCCTCTGATCATCATACATCTGATCAAGAATCGGTTCTGATTCATTCTTTCAATAATACACATTTCCAATCAAATCAGATAATCAGGTAAACATGTATTTTTTTTAAACAAGTAAAACATGCTAACATTGCAAAAGCAGGAAAGAAAACTCAATCTACCCCGCTCACTCGCTTCTATCCCAGCCTAAGGAAAGTACCGCTCTGATACCACCTGTTGTGGGGACCCGGACGCTAACTCATTCTTTACAATCATCATTAGGATTAATTGGGAACAATTATATAAACTGGGTCATAAATTTTTTTTTTTTAAATGTTGAATACCTTATAAACAAGTGTACAAAATTCTATAATAATTAAGTCCCATCTCATTCGAATACAAGATCAAGTTTAATATCTACAACCTGATCAAAAGTACAAATCTTGTACGAAAGAAAATCATAACAAACTAAGGTTCAACAACTACATATCAAGTGATGAAAATCAACTCTACTTCTGGGTCCGGACCTCCACTCTAATCTCAATCTCTCATCCACTTTTTGACCCTGATCCTGTCCCACCTTTTGTCATGCACACATACAAACAAAACAACAGCCGGATAACTCCGGTGAGAAATAGATTCCCAATATAAACAACGTATACATGGATTTCATAGAAACATATATAAAAGCATAGAAAAGTTATCAATAGCATGTATCAAAATCTGGAAAACATGAATCAATATAAAACTGTAAATCAAACTCTTTGACTCTTAATCTCTGACTCGACTCTTATCTAGGGATCCCAATTCGAATAAGAACGCAACCGTCTCCCACCTATTCTACCCAGCTAGATGGTCGTACGTTCTTATTCCAAGACTTTGGCCTTCTATATCGAATCTCTACAATATGAGTCGATCTACTCCTAAGCAACATCGATATAAACCAAATGTCCAGTAACTTGGCACCTCTGCCAAAGACATGGCACATCTGCCAAAGACTCTAACTCATGCTTTGCTATAAATCAATAGACTAAGCATATCAATCTCATGAATTGCAAACATCAAAGCAGTTAAAATCAAGTATGTGGTTTTGGGAAACTCAAGCTACCTCTGACTCGAGTCGTATCTTCCCGGTTTAACATTGATTTATACCTTTTTTTCGTAGATCAGTCTGGTCAACGGAATCAAATATCAATCTGGTTCTGTTCTGTCTTCGAAGTCTTCAATACTAACTCTGGAATCATATATTCGAGAAGTACAATGTCATTATACCACTCAAAGCAATACTGGATATAATCTGAACTCAATCTAATTCTGTTTCGACGGCATAATAGCACAATCTCGATATACCCAGCAATAAAATATCAACAAATACAAATCATAACTCATAATCGATAACAAACACAATCAGATATTCTTAAAATCGGTATAATCTCAACCAAATCCAATTTGAAAATGATAACAATTTCATACGGAATCTGTTCTTCAATCTGATTTCGATTATATGATTACCATAATCTCAGGAACACATAATAACAATCATATCATGATTCCTTCAATATCATATTTTCAAACCATACATGAAAGTAATAAAACTTACGTCCTTTTGAAGTCTTTGAAGAATGAAGCACGGAACTATTCTCGGATTGAAATTCTGACGGTTGAATCTTGCACAAATAAAATTCTAAAATATGTAAAGCTTGAGGATTCTTGGGAGGCTTCTCGTTCCCGGCTGAGAGTCTGAATAAGGAATGAGAAGGAAGCTTATCTATTTATTGCATGGCGAGAACAAGTGGCTTATTCTTTGTACTGCACGTCTCGCGCATATGTGCGACCATCATCGGCGCATATGCGCGAGACCTACTGTCTCGTCGCATAACACTTCAACTGCTTACGCATATGCGCGCCCCGTCTTCGCGCATATGCGCGAGACCTACTCTCTCGGCAGTTCTTCATTTCACAAACTCGCGCATATGCGCGCCTCTTCTCGCGTATATGAGCGAGGTCTTCTGCCTCGCTCGCGCATATGCGTGGCTCGTTTCGCGCATATGCGCGAGACCTTCTGTCCTCGCACAACACAATATCACATGCTATCTCAAATCTTGCCTCGGAGTGGTTCTTCTATAATTACATCAATTCATAATCAATAATCTCATATTAACAGAATAAAATCTCGGGCATTACAGATACCAACTGTAACATACCGTATTTTGTACTACTTGAAATTTACGGAAAAATAAAAATTTTATTAATTTGAAAATAAACTTTCAAATTGTGATCATAAATAAATTGTCCAACAAAAAGTATTTTCAATAAGATAGATCACATATAAAGTTTGCTAAAAAAAATACTTGTTTAAACATCATAAACCAAAACATAAAATCAGAGTAGTTGAAGCATTGCATAAAAACTTAAAAACATGGGCGGTCCTCGGGTTTAGCCTCCCGCTCAGTCCAAGCCAGCTCACTAGTCCTCACCTCTCGTCTCCTCAAATTCATCCTCACCTACATCAATCAAGTCTAGTGAGTCTAAAAACTCAACATGCATAAACTGGAAATAACAAGTAATACTTACTAAAAACACATGCATCTTTAAAATAAGACGTACATACTTGAAAATTGAACGTAATAGCATAAACTTACTTGAATCATGAACGTAGACGTGCAATCATCATAAGAATTTTCTTAAACATACTTGCATCATACATACTTGAGCATACATAACATCAATTTGCGTAGAGATATGTTTCAAAGCAAGTGACTCATACATAAATACGCCTGATCAGACTAAACCACAGTACTGGGCTGGCAGAGAAAGTCCATTATCACATATATGAGATCCCTGTTCATAATTTAACGGGTGGATTGGTCCCTTGTCATACTTTACCGCTTTCCAATTCTGATCTAAACCCAGTCATACTTTACCGGGGTGGAGAGGTCCTCGGCCACGTTCACTGACTTCCAAACCTGTTTATAATTTGGTCACAAGACATTTATTATACCTCAAAAACTTAAAATATTTTCTTTTGCACGTCGAACATACTAACATGAGTTCAAATACTTATCTTTCATAGCTTAGACGTATAGCCATGCTCACACCCAAAAATGACAAATTTCTTTATGACGTTCTAAATCTCTCGGGACTTGACCTCGTTTAATCATCGTACTAAATCATGACATAAAACCCCAAAACCAATCCTATATTTTATTTTCATAACCACAAAACAAAATCCTACATTTTATATTCATATTAAAAATATAAATTTTTTTTAAAGGGGGGTACACGGACCCCGTGTAAGGGTCCGGGTAGGGGTCCGGGTAGGAGCTGGAAATTCGAATTTTGAAGGAAAAAGTGCACGGACCCCGTGCCAGGGTCCGGTTACGGGTCCGTGTAGGTGCTGGAAACGCGAACTAACAGGAAATCACTACACCTAAGGCTTATTCCTCCTAACTTGATCATACGGACCATGAACCAATGCCTCGAGACCCATCCTTGGATGCTATGACACTTAATAAAAATCCAACAAACACCCCAAAACAACTACGCATCACAAACGATGCAACCCAATCTGTGAACACGACATTTGACGCCAAATCAATTCCTAAGACTTCTAATTCAACCAAGTACCTAACGACACGAAACGAAACACCAAAAATCATCCCAACATCGTTCTCGATGTACTTAAATGCAGAAGTAATCACCCGTCGATCCCCAACGAAGCATGCAACAATAAAACTTCAAGAACGCATTTTCAGAAAAACGTAGTTTGAGCAGTCCCACGAAAACGATCATAACTCACTCATTTCTTATCCAAATATTTCGAATTTACTTTCAAATCGAAGATATCAAAAAGTTCTACGTTTTATATATTGAAATTTTTCCAGAAAATCGACCGAAAAGTCGCAGTATTTAAAATGACAGTAAATTTCGAGTTTTCAGATCTAAAATCGTTTCAAAACCGATCCAACAAATTTTTGCTCAAACGTTTTACAACATACATGGATTTTTACGCATAATAAACATAATAACATATAATATAACAAGATCGATGCATAAACAAAAGATATTTAAAATTACCGAACCGACGATACCGAAGCGAAAACGGTCCGAGGGTTGATCCGTGACGATCGTGGAACGATTTTCTTGAAGAAAACCCAACGAAAAAATTTTGGAAAACTGATGAGGGAGGGGCGGCTGCTCTCTTGTTCTAAAAATCCTAAAATTTTCTTCGAAAAATATAAGAGGTGAAATGTGTATGTGTGTGTTGTGTGAAACGTATATTGTGTGTAAAAGTGTGTTTGTGTGTGTGTTTTTGTGTGAGTTAATAATAGGGTTAATTAAAGACTAAAATGTGCTAAAATTAATAATTAACAAACAATTAAAAATGCTAACCCACTTTTAACTTAATAAAATCCCGTAATTTAAAATGAAATGCACACTTGATAAACTTTAAAAGTTTTAAAATCCTAACATCACTAATTAAATCAATTAGGCTTTAAAAATGCTAAAAAACTAAATAAACCTTTTAAAATGCCCGAATCCTAACTTAAAATAAAATACCACATTTTAAAATCGTCATAATCGTCGCCGGTCTCTTTTCCTTGATCCCGCATCGAATAATCGCCTGAAAGATGAAACTCAAGGGAACATTTTAACGTGCATCACATAAACATAAATAATTAAAAATATTGCAATTTAAATAGTTTATTCATCGCTATAAATCATTTTAAACTTAAATAAATAATTTAACAATTTAAATAAATGCATGGGTTTTACGTGTATTAAATTTGGGCTCTACAATTCATGTTGAAACTTAAGGAATTTGTACCATTTATTTCCAGAAAATTTCAAGAAGAAGATTGATTGGGTCCTAATGTTCCTAGGAAAATTCACAATTTCCCCCTCCTAATTTCTGATTAATTTCAATTAGACCCTTCAATTCTTTGAAATTTGCATTTGAGTCCTCAAAAATTTTCGAACATTGCAAATTGAGCCCTTAAATTTTTGGATATTACGATTTTGGCCTCTCAATTTTTGAAAATTACATTTTTGATCCTTGAATTTTCGATAACTGCAATTCGGTCCATGAACCTTTCTTGAAGAAAACCCAACGAAAAACTGCTGGAAAACTGATGAGGGAGGGGCGGTTGCTCTCTTGTTCTAAACACCTAAATTTTCTTCGAAAAATATAAGAGGTGAAATGTGTATGTGTGTGTTGTGTGAAACGTATATTGTGTGTAAAAGTGTGTTTGTTTGTGTTTTTGTGTGAGTTAATAATAGGGTTAATTAGATGCTAAAATGTGCTAAAATTAATAATTAGCAAACGATTAAAAATGCTAACCCACTTTTAACTTAATAAGATCTCGTAATTTAAAATGAAATGCACACTTGATAAACTTTAAAAGTTTTAAAATCCTAAAATCACTAATTAAATCAATTAGGCTTTAAAAATGCTAAAAAACTAAATAAACCTTTTAAAATGCCCCAATCCTAACTTAAAATAAAATACCACATTTTAAAATCGCCATAATCGTCGCCGGTCTCTTTTCCTCGATCCCGCATCGAATAATCGCCTGAAACATGAAACTCAAGGAAACATTTTAACGTGCATCACATAAATATAAATAATTAAAAATATTGCAATTTAAATAGATCATGCATCGCTATAAATCATTTTAAACTTAAATAAATAATTTAACAATTTAAGTAAATGCATGGGTCTTACGTGTATTGAATTTGGGCTCTACAATTCATGTTGAAACTTAAGGAATTTGTACCATTAATTTACAGAAAATTTCAAGAAGAAGATTGATTGGGTCCTAATGTTCCTAGGAAAATTCACAATTTCCCCCTCCTAATTTCTGATTAATTTCCATTAGACCCTTCAATTCTTTGGAATTTGCATTTTAGTCCTCAGAAATTTTCGAACATTGCAAATTGAACCATTAAATTTTTGGATATTACGATTTTGGCCTCTCAGTTTTCGAAAATTACATTTTTGGTCCTTGAATTTTCGATAACTGCAATTCGGTCCCTGAACCTTTCGGAAATTCCAATTTAGTCCTTAAACTTTCGGAAATTACAATATAGCCCCTAGATTTCGGTTATTTGCATTTCCGTCCTCATATTTTCGAAATTTTGCATTTTTTTCCCAAAAAATATATGAAATTTCATATTAGAACTCAAAATTTTTGAAACTTCTCATTATGCCCTTGATTATTATTTTTCTCAATTTTTGGCCATAAAACCTTTATTTCCTTTACATAAATTAGGCACAAAAATCAATACCAATTTCTATCGTTTCTAAAATTATTTCTTAATTCTATCTAAGGTAGAGCATACAACCTACTTTCCTCTAGGTTATCCTTATTCCCAAATCAATTGTAATAACCAATTTAACATTTTATGCAATAAAAGCAATATAAAAACGTTAAATAACTAGGTTACCGGTGATAAGGGTCGTGTCTGCCTCCTCTTCAGCTTCTTATACATGCATGACATATTCACTTCCCATAGAAGGTGCATTCTTCTTCGGGAAATCAGCAGATTTGTGCCCTTCCTCCTTGCATATGAAGCATCAAAAAGATTCCTCACATGCACTTGCCATAATCTAAGTGATTGCACCCCTTGCATGGTTGCCTATCAGCAGGTTTTGGTGCTCCAGGAAGTGGTGGCTTTGGTGGTCCTTGCTTCTTGACTTGACCTTGGGGCTTTTGTCGCCCTTGAGGTCTAGGAGGACCCATGTATGGCTTTTTATTTGGCTGAGAATTGTTTTGGTGTTGATGTCTCTTGTGCAGCATCTCAAAGTCGATTTCTTTCAAAGATTGCTCAGACTAAAATGCATAAGTAATAGTAGTAGCATAATCCAATGGACGCATCATCATCACGTTATGTCGTATGGTAGATCGTAGACCATCCATCATGTGTCTAAGCTTCTCCGCAGCATCCCTCGCAATAATGGGTACGAAGTGGCAACCCATATCAAATTTTCTCACAAAATTAGCAACAGTCGAATCTCCCTGACGGAGGCTTAAATGCCCTATTCAGTCGCTTTCTAACATCAGCAGTGAAGCACTTCTCGTAGAATATATCCTTGAATCGAGCCCAAGTAAGAGTAGTGATATTAATCCCATGCTCCACTCCTTCCCACCAAAAAGAAGCATCATCTCTAAACATGTAAGTGGCACACCTCACTCGGTCAACATCCCCCATATTCAGATAGCAAAAGTGCACCTTGAGTGCACGAATCCTAGCCTCAGCAGCAAAGGGATTGGTGGTGCCAGAAAATTTCTTTGGCGCTAGCCTTCGGAACTGATCATAAACATCCTGCTATGTCCTAAGAGCTTCCTGAAACTGCTCAAAGAAACGAGCCATCCCCTCTAAAGCACGAGTAGCAGCATCCCCAATAGGAGGTGGGGGTGCATTAACATGACGATCTTCGGTAGTCTCTGTCGGCCTATCAGGACTAAGTGCGCGTCTAAGTGGCATTATATCTGAACGTTTTCCAAATCATAAACGTAACCAACATGCAAATATAAGTTTTTTAATCATGCAATATATCCTAATTCATTTTAGCAATTTAAGCATATAAAGCAGATATCCTCAAAAATCTAGTAAACATGTGACGTAAACATATAATTCATGTAATCATGCCGGTAGCATCATAATAATCATGTAAAGCATGTAAACTTACATATTGAGGCTTGACGACTGAGCTTCCCGGAACTGATGGTGGCACAACCCTTCACAGGAACATTGCTCTGATACCAACTGAAACGTCTACTACTCGTGTTCTTAAAAAGTGCTAGAATTTTTTTTTAAACTTCCCTCATTCGGTTAAACACATGAAAAATAAATAAAGTATTTTTGACACCATTTTTAAAATAAAACAAGCAACTAATATTTGAAAATCAAATAAAATAGTTCAAATTGCAAAATCAACCAACATCTTACCAAACCTAAAAGCATTATTTGAAAAGTATAGCCCACACTATCATCCTCTCAAAAACCACTCAAAGCATAAATAAAATTCGTAAAAATCTTTAACATAAATCATAAACGTAATGCAGAAAAACTAGAAGCGCTGATCCTCGGGTTATGTGCACCTTCAATCCAGTCAGATCATCAATCAAGATCTCCACTACCAACAACATCAAACTCACCAGCATCGATCACACCTAGTGAGTCTAAAGACTCAACACTCCATAATCTTGATAACAACATTTTACGTATACATATCACATGCAACAGTGAAAATACTTTTACTTAAAATAACATTTTCATGATCATATTTACACATAAACATTTTCATATCATCATAAACGTGTCAATATCATCATCAGCATATTCATATCCATCATATACATATCCATATTCATATTCGTATTCGTTGAATTCCGATCGTTGATTATGACTTTTGTATTCGTATTCATATTAGGACGATGGATCCATCTAAATGTAACATGGCTAAGACTCCTTCCCTGACCCGAGCCAAGCCCCAGCCGTGACCCAAGCCAATCCACACAACCTAACCCTCTTCAACCGAGCCCCATGATCCCCAAAACAGTGAGTTCGGTTCCAGTGTGTTGTTCCTTCGAGTGCAGCGCGTTTGGGGTGACTTAGACTCCCTAATTCGTGTAAAAACATCCTTGATCAATACCCTAATCATAGCAGCCCCTTAACAACATAATATACATGTTTTTGAATCAAAAATCAAGAGTTTAACACATATATATGCATAATTACGAAAATAGTAAGATGTGTGGCTTGTTTTCATTCAAAACATTATTAAACAAATACTATGTTGTGATGGATGAGTAAAGGAAAAAATATGGCATGCCTTTGCTTTTTTAAATGCACGAATTATCATTGACGGATTGAAGAACGACGACGAGGGGGTGTTGGCTTGAAAACTTTGAATAATTCGATGTTTTCTCCCTTGCCTTTGGTGTGTGCCCTCAGTTTTAGGTGGAGGAGGAGTCTTGTAAACCAATTAGGGTGTGGGTTATTTATTTGTTACGGGGTAGGTTTGTATTTTAATTAGTTTTTTTAAAACACTAACCATAGCTTAGACCCATTAACAAAGTCAATCATGCTCAATTAGCCCATTAGTGCTTAGTTAAAATGTTTTTTTTTTAATAAAGTTTGTGAATTTATAGCCGTGTTGCTAAAACGTTCTTCTTTTTGTTGAAAATTCAACACCGATAAAATTTACGTCCCGACGTATAAAATCACCTAAAAATCCTCATTTTGAAAATAAGAAAAAGCATAAATCATATTTTAAATAATTAAAAACAATTGTTTAATAAAAATAATTTTCATTTTTCAGCCTTCAATCTCCATTCCTCGATCGCAACTCGAATAATCCTTAAAAATACATTTTAATGCATAGAAGTAGAAAACTACTAAAACATAATATAAACATATCACATAATCAATTTAGCAATTAAAATCAATTAAGTAACTATTTTTCATATTTCCTATATTTGCATGCAGTTGGATTATGTTGTCTTAATTTTAGACCTTACAGTATCTCCTCCAATGCTTAAGCCATCCCCGAGATAAACAATGAAAATATACTAGTGATTGTATAAAGTAGTGAGAAATGGATCAAACCATAAAGAATACCTCACATCTATAGAGTTGAAACTAAGTATCTTGTATGACAATAATTCTAGTTTGGTAAGACTCGAGTAAGGCAAGTTGCATCGAATATTATATTTGTGCTGATTTTATCTTATCTTATGTAATTAATGAATTTGAATTGTACATTCCTATTTTCGGGGACCATTTCTTTATCGTTAAAGATTTTTCGAGCATCTTCTATGGCAAGGAATAATTTAGTCTGGCTTTAGTTTTCCTGCATTTTAGTTGCGTTGTTCAATGAACATTTTAGCCTAATTTGTGGCTGTCTGACGGAATTTTTGTCAATTTTTAGGTAGTCGTTAGTATAATTGATCTGGGATTCTGTACTTTGTTCATGCGGGAACAGCCTTTCGGTAGGAATTGAATTTTTTTGTTACCTTACCATATGCATTTTTATTGGTTTGTCTTGGATCATCGTTTTGAATACGCAAGTATAATTATATAGATATTGATTATAAGAAATTAATCCCTTTTTATTTTTGTTTCCCAACATGGCCTCTTTCTAATTTGAAAACAATAGCACTCATAGTGGGTTCCTTCTTTAGTTTTGTTTGGAAATATGTAACATCTTACCATTTTATAATGCATCAACCCCTTTTAAAAACTGATTTTCTTCCAACATTTCGGTCTGTTGTGTCCCAGTTAAGTACATTTACAGTACCGAATAACCTCGTTTCTCAATTCTAAAAAAAAAAAAAAAACTTGCAGTGTGTGCTATTTGTGTAAATGATGATTATAAGCAACATAACAACTTCGTTGTGTCTGTTTCATATATTCCGACTAAAGTATATTGGTTGTTTTAAATCTCTGTTACTTATCGTTTTTATCTTTTAAGACATGAAGATATTATAGAAACAAATTGGTAAATGTTGCATTCTGCGTTGCCTATTCTCCACGGCGAGTGGAAAAATAATAGAGAATCAAAGTTTTAGGTAAATGCTTTCAAATCATAGAATGCATTCAAGGACCGGAGACATTTGGCTTGCAAAACTATGACATTGTCATGTTAGAAATTTATTAACAAAATCATGTTTCTACATATTTATGAACATGATAAACAATATACGAAAGCAGATCGAGCGTTACTTCCAACCATCGAATGATTTGTAAGTTTTATGATTTCTCTGATGGAAACCTTCTAAGACCTCAACTCTCTCTGTAGATGGTGTATTTTGTTCTTATGAGGTGTGTGCTTAGGACTTCAATCACTGCTATTTATAGATTTTTCTCATACCATCGATGAGTTTATCGGGAGTTCGAGAGTCAAAAAGAAAAAGCTCATGTGTGTCCCAATTTTCTGAAGTTGAGGCGGTGTATGTACCATTTTCCAAAATTGTAAGCTATGGCAGTCGCCATTTCTTACACGTCTTTTCTTCTTTTGATATGAGTCATTTTTCTTATATTCTCCCACTTGGCCCATACATATCTTATTTACCATAGGAGAAAACAAAACACATGAATCATGGCGATATGCCCTCTAAAAACGAGTATTATTGTAATGTCTGGGAAATTCGAACTACGTAACCTGACTGCATGCAATCTATGGTTTTATTTAAAAATATGTTTTTAATGATTTTCATTCATGCTTTTTGCATGGTTAGGATTTATTTCATGATTATTTTTAAGTTTGATTCATTAGGGTTTTTAATTACATTTTGCGCTCGAACGAGTAACGGAGACCGAGAATAATTAAGAAAAATATTTTTAATATAATTAATTTAAATTATTTAATATGAGGTGTTTTTAAGTATGACTTTTGAAAATAGGCCTTGATTGGGTATTTTTACTCGCCGGATTATATTTTTACCGGTACACAAATTTTAACAATTCGGAGGACTATATGACGGTTCGGGCAATATTTCTGAAACGTACATAAACAAATTATTTTTTGGGAGTGTTATTGGATTTATCGGGCTTGTTTTAATGCTTAATGGGCTCAAAACCCTTTTAATCCTTTTAAAATTTTATTTAGGGCTCATTAGTGCTTTGTATTTTTATTTAAACTCTACCCTAGCAAACCTTAAACCTAAATACACTAAGTGGCCGCCCCTCCCCTCCATCAGCAGCCATTTTCGAAGCTTTCTTCAGCAGCACTTCGGTTCCTCCAAAAAATTTCAAATCAATATTCTTCCCCCCTCTTCGGTTCACGTCCCACGTAGTTCTTCGAGTTTTCAAGCGTATAAACGTTAAGGCACGCCATGTATCTTCTTTTCTCATAAATCATATCATATATATGCTGAAATGTGTGCCATGTATGATTAATTATCGGTCCTTGCATGTTAAAATGCTTTTGATTTCGGTTTGTCATGAAATACATATGTTAATGCATGTACTCACGATTTTTGTTTGTGTTCGTGTAAGGGATGCTGAATCATGACCCTGCAGGCTGTTTAATCTAGAAATATGGTGTCTTGGGGTTGGAGTCGGTTGGGGGTCGAGAAAAAGCGAAGGCCGTAGGGTTGGTCTTGTATGAGTGAGTCAAGGGTGGCTGGATCGGAGGATTGGAGCGAGCCGGGGGTGCAAGGGTCATTCCTAGCCTTAGACCAGACCCTGGTGGGTCTGAGTCATGGTCTAAGATGGCTCAAATGCTACTGGACTTGACCACGAATCCGATCGAGCGAGTTGCGTTAAGTTTGGTCGTGGTTGGGACTCTTTTGGTAATTCTCGGTTGTGTGTGACTTACAGTGTGCATGAGGCTAGGGTTCTTGGTTAGATTGGTCTAGGAAGGTCCTAGGGTGGTATAGGAACTGTTGGTTTGGGGGTGGCTCGGGTTAGTTAGGAGTAGGGTATAAGGTGGCATCGACGTGTTTGGACGTTTTTCTGTCGTAGGGTAAACGCTGCGGCACTACCCTTTAGGCGCCGCAGCGTTTGTTCTTTGAACTTGTAGAGCTGTAACGCTGATGCCAGCCACCTAAGCGCCACAATGTTAGCTAGACTAGGGTTTGAGGGCTTTGTTTTTCCAGCTATATTGTCTCATTAGAACGTTGATACGTTGTTATGACCAAGCTTAGTGAGGGTTAGATTGGATCATATGAAGCTTGATTAGCAACCGTTGAATTATGATTTATGCGTGGTCATCTTCGGGTCGAGTTAGTAGTCCTGGCAGCGCCCTGAACACGATTTGTCATGTTTTAAAACTTTTATATTATCATGGATTTGACTTTTTATGTAAAGACTACAAGAAAATATGCCTTCAACAACAATCAAAAGACAAAGATTTTATTTCAAAACAGTTGCGTTTTTACTTTTAACAACGGTTTTTGTTAAAATCGTTGTTGATTAGCGTGTTTTTTGGACAAACAACAATGGTTTTCTAAAACCGTTGTGGATTACCGTTTTTTTTAGAACAACAACAATGGTTTTAGCTAACCGTTGTTGATTATCGTGTTTTTTTGGAGAAAAGACAACAGTTTTAGAAAACATTTGTTAATTAGCGACGGTTTTAGAGAATATTTATCGACGGTTTTATTAAAACCGTCGTAATTTTTAAAATTGCGACGGTTTAAACAAAAACCCTCGCTAATTGCGACTATTATAAAAATTACGAAAGTTTTATTAAAACAATGATTTTTGAAAAATCGTCACAATATGATAGATGCGACACCGGTTTTAAACCGTTGTCATTGAACGCACTTTCAAAAACAATGATTTTTGAAAAAATCGTCACAATATGCTTCACGCTTGATTTTAATAAAAAATTTATGTATATGTATGATTTTATTAAGTGATGAATATGATGACATGTTTTGAAGAATGGGAGTTGGACGCGACTAATACGATGACACGATGACATGTAAGGCCATGGCTAAGTGGACATGTAATGCTTTCACTGATGTCCACGCCGCCGGGTACCACAGTTACATGTGGATGAATCCATCGACTAACACGATGATACGAAAGTCACAACTAACAAACGGAATTCAAATTAAGAAAACAAACACGTATATGCTGATATGATGTGATATGTTATGAAAATATTCAAGCTTTGATAGGTTATGATTATGCATTTGACTTTCACGATCATGAAATGTATCTTTATTATAGTACTTTTCACTATTGCTTGTTATGTATATGTACTTAATATAACGTTACAGGTGTGTTGAGTTTTTAGACTCACTAGGTGTGAATGATGCAGGTGAACATGTTGATGCGGAGACTGGAGGCGCCGAAGACCGAGTAGGCAGGGCTGGATGTGCGCACACTAACCCGAAAACCTTATTTCTTCTGCACATCATGTCACGCCCCGGGACGGGGGTTGGTTGACACCGGCGTTGCTCTCAAATTCACATTCGAAAACAACAAACCTCAAAAGTACAGAATTCAGAAACCAGTCTTTTATTCATAATACTGAATATTCAATGTCTGATACAACTCAATTAATAATGTTTTACAGCGGAAATGTAAACCAGAAATACAATGTCTGAACAGATGCAACGGATATAAAATATAAATCAGAACTGAAAACAACGATCTTCATCACCAGCCCCAAAATTGAATCTGCTCTTCTTCTTCTAACTTTTCTTCATCGTTCTTATCTGAGATGGGTTTGGTGGGTGCGTTATATGGTTGTCACTCAGTAAGCAGGGGCGGGAATAACTCCCAGTTTTCGAAATCGTTTTCAACAGAAACAATAATACAATAATATACAGAAACTTATATTTTCAGAACAGTAATCAGAATTCAGAGATCACAGGTTTCAGAACAGAAATCACAATTAGTAAGCACTGAGCACGTTAGTGAATTTCATGGCTAAACTGATATCAGTCCCCTATATGTTCTCTCCTCTAAGGGGTGAGGTCAGAATCAGAATCAGAATTCAGAAGTGTTCAGAATATATATTCCTACCATTAGTTCACTAGGGAGTTTCAGTGCTTCAAAATCATATATCAGAAATCAAACATACAGAACTGAATTTTAAAACAGAATTATCAAACGGATTTCAAGATATTTATATATAAAGCCCACTTACTGTAATTTGCTAGAGTTTTTCGGTTGAAGTATGGAAATCTGCTTGCCTCGCTACCGGATTTTACAGCTTCGAAAAATGCACTCTCTTAGTTCTAATTTCAAGTGATAAGTCAAGATTTTGGTAACATCAATTCAGAGATTGAGGGTGCTATTTATAGACCAAAATCTGACTGTTAGCCTTACAATTAATGACCATAATCTGCCATTAACAGCCTTTATTCCATGTTAAATGCTTCATTTACAAGTCCTGAGTAGAACCAGTAGCTATCTGCTTGAATCTCGCTACTGAACTCTTCTGCTGCTGGATTCTGTCTGCTGGAAAAATACCATCTTCTGAAATCTAAGTTGCTACTGGAATTGTTAGCTTCTGCTAAAATTTGCTAGCTGCTGCTACTGCTGGAATTTCAGGTTCTCACATCCCTCCCTCTTTATGAGAAGTTTCGTCCTCGAAACTTGGCTATGCATGATCTTCAAAGAGATAAGGGTATTTTGCTCGCATCTTTTCTTCTAACTCCCAAGTAGCTTCTCTTTCGGTATGGTTGGACCATTGTACTTTTACATATGGAATAGTTGTCGCCTCAGTACTTGGTCTTTGTTATCCACAATTCGGATTGGAATCTCTTCATATTTCAGTCCTTCATTTTAATTTCCCTCGACCAACAGTGGTCCAGCTTCAAAAATATGACTAGGATCGGAAATATATCTCCTCAGCTGCGAAACGTGGAATACATTGTGAATTCTTGACATGTCGGGTCGAAGTGCTAATCTATAAGCAAGTGTTCCCACTTTCTCAAGAATTTCAAATGGTCCGACGTATCTGAGATTCAGTTTCCCAGCCTTATTGAATCGGATGACACCCTTCATGGGTGACACTTTCACACATGCCTTTTCTCCAACTTCAAATTCCACGGGTCGTCTTTCTGATCAGCCCAACTTTTCTGTCGATCTTGTGCAGCTTTAAATCTTTCCTTGATCAAAGCGACTTTATCCACTGTTTCTTGGATCATTTTGGGTCCAACAATGGCTTTTTCCCCTACCTCATCCCAACAGAGTGGAGATCGACACTTTCGTCCATACAGAGCTTCGTATGGTGCCATTTCAATACTGCTGTGGTCACTATTATTGTACGCGAACTCAATTAAGGGCAGATGTTCGCTCCAATTACCACTGAAATCTAGAGCACATGCTCTCAGCATATCTTCTAGAGTTTGAATTGTCCTCTCTGTTTGGCCATCGGTCTGAGGGTGATATGTCGTACTAAGAGTAACCTTAGTCCCCATAGCTTGTTGAAAGCTCTTCCAAAATCGAGATGTAAATCTTGGATCTCTGTCTGATAGTATGCTAGCTGTTACTCCATGTAATCGCACGATCTCGTTCATGTACAAGGTGGCTAGCTTGTCCAAATTATAATTCATGCGGACAGGTAAGAAATACGCAGATTTTGTGAGTCTATCTATGATTACCCATATTCCGTCATGACCTTGTCTCGTCTTTGGTAAACCCATTACGAAATCCATAGAAATATGCTCCCATTTCCATTCTGAAATTTCTAGAGGTTGCATAAGTCCTCCAGGTCTTTGCTGCTCTGCCTTGACTTGCTGGCACACGTGACACTTGGAAACAAATATTGCCACGTCTTTCTTCATTCCACTCCACCAAAAATTTTTCTTCAAATCTCTGTACGTCTTGGTACTGTGAGAACCCGAGATTTTACGATCCGAAGCAAATCAAGTAAGTAATACGAACTTGAAATTTTACTAAAACTAAGCTCAAAAATGTTTGTTCCAACTAAATAACTTGAATATTAACTTAGATTTTCATTAAATTTAACTCGAGGAAGCAACTTCAAAGCTCGGGAATGAGCTCAGCAGGAGGCCAAGCTACAAGTAATCGCATCCATCAAAGTATTGTCACGGGAGGAGTAAAACCCCAGCTCAAGAACACGATCTGTCAGCTCAAAGCAGCTCAACCAAGTTTGTCCTAACAGGATCAAAAAGGGAGCTATAAGTTGAGCCAAGAGTTTGGAAAACTAAATGTGCAAGAAATGACCTTCGCATTAATCTATGAAGGACCTGCGGGAGGAGCTAAGAGTTAGGACATATTTATGGTGTAAGAAATGACCCTTGATGCTTAGTATGGAGCTTGATAATTTATTAACCCTTGACTACATTTATTCCATACCTTGGAGAGCAAGGAGGCGTGCACTTGGGGAGGTGAGAAGCCATTTTTGGCACCTATAAATAGACCATGCCATACCACCACAAACCACACCAAAAACTCCACTCAAAAGCTCCAAAATTTCGGCCCTCTCTCCCTCTCCCAACAGCATTCGGCCGAACCCAAGAAAAGGAAGGAAGGATTTTGAACAGTCCAGAGTTTGCTAACCCGTGCTGAGGTACTCTCCGATCGAAGATAGTATTTGTTGGAGTTGCGTCGAAGTGCTGCCGAAGACATGGTTGTTCTGCTACCTTACTCATATTCTTTCTACTTAAAGCATCTGCTACCTTGTTGGTTTTGCCTGGATGGTAGCTTATTGTCAAGTCGTAATCCTTCATGAGTTCGATCCATCGTCTTTGTCTCATATTTAGTTCCTTTTGTGTGAACAAATATTTGAGACTTTGGTGATCGGTGAAAATCTCACACTTGGCTCCATAAAGATAATGTCTCCAAATCTTTAGTGCGAATACCACTGCAGCTAGTTCGAGGTCATGCGTTGGGTAATTTTGTTCATACGGCTTCAACTGACTTGATGCGTATGCAATCACCCTTCCCTCTTGCATGAGTACACAACCTAAACCTTCTTTAGATGCATCACTGTAGATGGTGAAGTCTTTGCCTTCAGTTGGCAATACCAACACTGGCGTGGATGTAAGCTTCTTCTTCAAAGTCTCGAAGATTTGCTCACATTTTTCACTCCATTGAAATTTAGAGTTCTTCTGTGTGAGCTTGGTGAGGGGTATGGCTATTGATGAGAATCCTTCAACAAATTTTCGATAATAGCCTGCTAGTCCCAAAAAGCTTCGAATTTCTGTCACATTCTTTGGCCTAGGCCAATCTGAGATTGCCTCTACTTTCTTAGGGTCCACAGATACTCCTGCTGCTGATATTATGTGTCCCAAGAATGTGACGCTCTCTAGCCAAAATTCGCATTTCTTGGACTTGGCGTACAGTTCTTTTTCTCTCAGTGTCTGGAGGGTGAGACGAAGATGTTCCTTGTGGTCTTCTTCAATTGACGAATACACTAGAATGTCGTCGATGAATACCACAACAAACTTGTCAAGAAACAGTTTAAACACTCTATTCATGAGATCCATGAATACTGCCGGAGCATTTGTTAATCCGAACGGCATCACCATGAACTCATAATGTCCATATCTTGTTCGGAAGGCTGTCATCGGAATATCGTCCGTCTTGACCTTGAGTTGGTGGTAGCCTGACCTTAAGTCGAGCTTGGAAAAGGCCGTAGTTCCCTTGAGTTGGTCAAACAAGTCATCTATTCTTGGAAGTGGATACTTGTTTTTGATTGTGATCTTATTCAGTTCTCTGTAATCAATACACATTCTCATGCTTCCGTTCTTCTTCTTTACAAATAGGACAGGAGCTCCCACGGAGATGCGCTTGGTCGGATTTGCTTCTTATCCAACAATTCTTGAAGTTGCTCTTTGAGTTCTTTAAACTCTGCCAGAGCCATTCGGTATGGTGCTTTTGAGATTGGTGCAGCATTGGACACTAAATTAATCTCAAATTCCACCTCGCATTCGGGAAGTTTGCCAGGGAGTTCTTCAGGAAAGACATCCGGGAATTATTGTACTACCGGAATCTCTTCTAGCGTAAGTGTGGTTTCTTTCTTTACCTCGCTTAACATAGCTATGTAAACTTCTTCTCCACTTTTTATGGCTTTCCAAGTTTGAGAAGCAGAAAGAAGAGTCTTTCGTTCTTTTGTCTTGCCATGAAATAAAAGTTTCTCTTGGCGTGGAGCTTGGATAGTTACCGCCTTTCCCTGATAGTCTACTAAAGCATGATTCTTGGCTAACCAATCCATTCCAAGAATTACGTCGAATTCCACCATGTTTAGTTGAATCAGATTTGCCTTGAAGTTCTGATCTTCTATGAGAACACTAATATCCCGATATAGAGTGCGAGTTTCTAAAATTCAATTTGCAGGAGTTGCTACTCTATATGGTTCTTCTAAGTTATCAGGCTTAGCTCCTAACTTCTTGGCAAATCTCTTAGACATGAATGAATGCGTAGCACCACAATCAAATAATACATAAGCAGGTATATTATTGATTAGAATGGTACCAGCTACGACATCATTTGAGTTGTCGGCCTCTTCTTGAGTGATAGCATAAACTCGAGCATTTGGCTTGTTCTCCTTAGGCTTGTTTGGAGTTGTTCCTCCTGCTGGTCCGTTCCTTGGATCTGGAAGAGAACATTGAGCAATGCGATGGTCCATCTTTCCACAACGGAAACAAGCTCCATAATTCCTACGACATTCACCGGTGTGTGTGAATCCGCAAGTTTTGCACTTGACTCCTTCTTTGCTTGGTTGAGAAGAAGTGGTTCCTTTGGATGGGGCACTGGTAAATTGGTTGCTTGAAAACCATGGCCTCTTGAATTGCTGGCCCGGTTGGTACTGACTTGGCTGAGGACGTTTGAGTTTGTTCTCACCTTCACGCCTCTTAATGTCATTTGCAGCTCTGATGGCGGCTCCCATCAATTCATCAAAACTAGTGGGCTCGATAACGGCAAGAGCAGATTGAATACGGCTGTTCAATCCCTTCTTGAAGCGATGCATCTTCAAGGCCTCGTCTCCCATGATGGTTGGGGAGTAAGTTCCCAATGAGTGGAACTTGGACGAATACTCCACCACTGTCATGTTTGGTTCTTGAACCAAGCTTTCAAATTCTGACAGCTTCTGCACTCGAACTACTCTCGGGAAGTACTGCTTCAGAAATGTCTCTCGGAACCTTTGCCAAGTGATAGGTCCTGCCCTTACCATAGCTGGTGAGACTCCTTCCCACCATTTGGCTACTTTATCCACAAGAAAAGGTGTAATCACATCTACCTTGACCCCTTGTGGAACCTCAAGTAGTCGAAGATGATTCTCTACCTCCTTCATCCAATTTTGCCCGACCTCAGGATCGGAGCTTTCATCGAAGTTAGGGACTCTTGCTCTTCGGAGAGCCTCATAGTGCTGTTTCGTCCCATTCTGAGCTGGAGGTGGTGGCGGTGGCTGATTAGCATTAGGGTTGACCAACCCTTGTAGCGTGGTTGCCACAATCATGGCTATAGCCATCAAGTCTACTTGATTGAGGCCAACTGCTGGTGGTTGCTGTGCATCTTCGTCATTACGATTGTTGTTACGGTTGTTGTAACAAGGGTTGCGGTTGTTTCTCACAGGTCGTCCGTCCATTTCCTACAATTATGAAAGTTCTAAGGTTGATGGCAAAATAAAGACTAAAAAAAGGAAGCAACATGATTAAGTAATTTCTCAAAATTAAATATAAACCAATTGTTAGAAATTCATTTTTATTGATTCCCACAAAAGTGCAATTACAACTGAACTTCGAAATTTAAAACAGAAATGCAAATGGAACAAGTGTCATTACAAAGAAAACTACTACTGATGTTCTAATCTATCACTTCTCCTAATCCCAAATCCATAGGATCCTATTCGATTTCTTCTTCTTCTTCGGGATCCTCCTCAGGTTCGTCTTGGTTGGCTATTACTGCTTGTAGGTGTTCAATATGACCATGCAGAACTGCATTCTGGTCACTAAGAACTTCAACAGTACTCTGCAACTCATGAATCTGTGCATCTGTCTGTTCACTATACTGATTATGCTGGTGCACGAGTTGGTGATTTTGATCCTTGAGTATTTGGATCTTCTCAACTAGTGTATCACGTAACTCGATGAATTCTGCCACAGTCTCTTGGGAGGTTTCAAACTTTTCTTAAGCCTTCCTACTCCTCTCTTCTGCTTCATGCAGATAGTGAGCATAACATTGAACATCACACCTCAAGTGTTCTGCTCGACGCTCTAACTTGTCTTTGTCCAGCTCTAGGCAGTAGTTATGCTCTTTTAGTTTCTCTAGCTTCCTCTCTAAGCTCTTAATGTAGGTACTTTGGTCAGCCATATCCTACATCCAAATCATGAGAGTGAAGATTCAGAAATGATATCAAGAATACAAGTCGAGTTATAGACTAATATTGGAATAAAAAAATCAGTACTGTCTATACATTTAACAGAAGAAATAGCTCAAAATTTTTCGGTCTCAGAATTCCGTGAAAAATTTACTAAAAATTCTTCACATCAAGAACATGAATGGTACAAAGTTTGGTGTAAAAATACTAAGCCGTTTGGAAATGAAAATTCCTCAAAGTTTCGAAAATATGGAAAATTTTACGGAAATGATTATATCACTATCTTAAAGAAGGATTTTGGGGTTCGTCGGTGGTGCTAGAAAGATTGAATCGTTCTTGTTTAGGTTCTCCTCGTCGAGAGATTTCCAACGCCTACTTTTAATAGTAAAAATTCCTCCTGGATAAAAAGTTATGGCCGTTTGAAGTTTGCGCGAAAAACACCTCAACTTCCATGCCATTTTGCAAGTCTACTGCATGCTCTTGCTGGAATACACTTTCTACTGCAATTCTGATGCTACTGCAATCAGTCTGCTGCTTTCCAGCACTGTCTGCTTCTTTCCAGCACTGATAGACCAGTCTGCTGCATTCCGAGTCTACTGACCCAGTCTTCTGCATTCAGATCTACTGGTTTTCATCTTCTGGTTCTGGTTTCAGACTACTGGTTTGATCCTACTGTTTTTCGGTCTACTGGTTAAACACTACTGATTTTTGGCCTACTCAAATTTTTTTTTCTACTCATTTCAGTAGTCTATTACAGTAGCTTATTTTTCAGTAATCTATTACCGTAACTTATTTTCAGTAGTCTATCTCAATAACTTTCAGGACTTATTTTCAGAAGTCTATAAGAACTATTATTTCTAGTTCCTCCTCCCCAGATTATGAAACCTGGTTTGCTCTGATACCACTTCAACGTCACGCCCCGGGACGGGGGTTGGTTGACACCGGCGTTGCTTCAAATTCACATTCGAAAACAACAAGCCTCAAAAGTACAGAATTCAGAAACCAGTCTTTTATTCATAATATTGAATATTCAATGTCTGATACAACTCAATTAATATTGTTTTACAGCGGAAATGTAAAACCAGAAATACAATGTCTGAAAAGATGCAACGGATATAAAATATAAATCAAAACTGAAAACAACGATCTTCATCACCAGCCCCAAAATTGAATCTGCTCTTCTTCTTCTAACTTTTCTTCATCCTTCTTATCTGAGATGGGTTTGGTGGGTGAGCGATATGGTTGTCACTCAGTAAGCAGGGGCGAGAATAACTCTCAGTTTTTGAAATCGTTTTCAACAGAACTTATATTTTCAAAACAATAATCAGAATTCAGATATCACAGGTTTCATGGCTATACTGATATCAGTCCCTTATATGTTCTCTCCTCTAAGGGGTGAGGCAGAATCAGAATCAGAATTCAATAGTGTTCAGAATATATATTCCAACAATTCTTTCACTAGCGAGTTTCAGTGCTTCAAAATCATATATCAGAAATCAAACATACAGAACTGAACTTTAAAACAGAATTATCAAACGGATTTCAAGATATTTATATATAAGCCCACTTACTGTAATTTGCTAGAGTTTTTCGGTTGAAGTCTGGAAATCTGCTTGCCTCGCTACCGGATTTTACAGCTTCGAAAAATGCACTCTCTTAGCTATAATTTCAAGTGATAACTCAAGATTTTGGTAACATCAATTCAGAGATTGAGGGTGCTATTTATAGGCCAAAATTTGACTGTTAGCCTTCCAATTAATGACCATAATCTGCTATTAACAACATTTATTCCATGTTAAATGCTTCAGTTACAAGTCCTGAGCAGAACTAGTAGCTATCTGCTTGAATCTCGCTACTGAACTCTTCTGCTACTTGATTCTGTCTGCTGGATTTTGTTTGCTGGAAAAATACCATTTTCTGAAATCTAAGTTGCTGCTGGAATTGTTAACTTCTGCTGAAATTTGCTAGCTGCTGCTACTGCTGGAATTTCAGGTTCTCACACATCATGTTTATGAGATATGAATTATTTGGACATTTATTTTTATACGCTATCGTTTTTATATGTTGATGGTTGACTGGAAATTTACCCATATTTCATAATTGATTTATTTTTTAAACGTAAACTTGGGGATGATGATTTTTTATGGATTTTTAAATGCAGTATCTTACTTGCTAGTTGATTACAGATATTTTAATAAAATATGAAAATTCAGCAGTATTGCATGCATGCATTCAAATATAAAATTTCTAGTAATGGTTTTTTTAAGAACAAATTCTAATATTATTTTAAGAATTATACATTTCAGTTGGTATCAGAGCAAGGGTCCTGTGTAGGATTGTGCTACCGTCAGCTTCTGCAATTCACTCTTAAAGCCTGAATTTTGTAAGCTAGTTTATTAATATCACCTGCATGATTGCATGTTATACGTTTTTCCGTGGTTTACAGTACATGTTTAGATGCTTTCATGATTTAAGGATTAAATGTTTTGAAAAACTAGATTAAATTGCATGATGGGTTAAGTTTAAAATTTGGACTGTGTTTAGATATCATGTCTCCCAGACGCGCCTCTAGCTAAGATCGTCATGATGATACTTCCAGAGACGATAGAGGCTTTCCACCACCACCACCACCGCCATTTAATGCAGATACTCGAGTTTTCGAGGGCATCGCTAGACTTCTGGAGCAGGCGCAACAGGCTCCTCGACCCCAGACAGACATCTATGAGCAGTTCAGACGGCTCAACCCACAGGATTTTGGGAGTACTACTGACCCTTTCGTGGCGGAGGGTTGGATTCGATCCTTGGAGCTACATTTCCAGTATTTGCAGATGATGGATGGCGACCGGGTTAGGTGCGCCACTTACATGTTGAGAGATGACACATCTATTTGGGGGGAGGGAGCAGCACACGAGTTGAATTTGGCTACCATCAGGTGGGATCATTTCAAAGAGGTGTTCTATGGCAAGTATTTTCCAGCAGACGTCAGGGGCCGCCTGATGAGGGAGTTTATGAGTCTCTACTAGGGGGACTCGACTGTGGCCAACTTTATCAGGAAGTTTGACATGGTCTGTCATTTTGTGCCACATATTGCAAGAGATTCCATCTAGAAGTTGAGGCATTTCATGGATGGCTTGAGACCCATGTTTCGCCGGGACATTATGCTGATGAGACCAACTGGCTATGGTGAGGCCACCGCTTGTGCTTTTCAGGCGGAGCAGGCCCTGAGAGACATTGATTTTGAGATGAAGAAGAAGAGATCCTAGGCCCAGTCCAGCTCCCTGCCACAGAAAAACAGTTCACAGGGCCACCGAGACAGCAGGGGCAACAGAAGCCCCAGGGACAAATTAAGAGGCCTAGTCAGCAGAGACGGGCTCTGAAGCCGGCAGAGGGGCAGCCATGCAAGCAGTGAAACCGGTTCCACCTAGGCAAATTTTTATGGGGAACCTACAAATGTTTCAAAAGCGAGCAGAAGGATCACAAGGCGGCAGATTGCCCTAAGAACAAGGGCCCCATTACTGGCAGAGCATATGTGATGCATGCCGAGAAGGCAGAGGCTGAGCCCGACTCTACTTTGATCACCGGTAACTTTTATGCTTAATTTTTATGTATTTACCGCCTTGATTGCATTGTGTGATTTGATTATTATTTGAATTATTTAGGGATTGAGAACCTAGAATAAACTAGAATGCATGCTCTACCTTGTTGGATTTAATGGTTTGAATTGCATGAAATGAGAATTTTAAGGACCTAATTGTAATAACAAATAATATGATGACCTAAGTGCACAAATCAAAATTTTAAGGGCTGTGTTCGAATCTTTGGAATTTTGGGGATCAAATTATTAATTTTCGAGAACTTTAGGATTTAATGGGGCAAAAAAAATTCAAAAATTTTATGGGGACAAAGATGCAAATTTCAAAATCTTGAGTGCCAAATTGAAAATTTCCGAGAATTTTGAGAATTAAATTCGAAACTTTTGAGGAACACTTGGTCTAAATCGATAAGAAAAAATTCGAGGATTTTGGGTTAATTGTTTGTAGGAAAATTTGTTAAGTTTCAACGCGAGTTTGTCGCAGAAAGGATATATATTTCAGGTGTAGCCACTCATGCATTGCTAGATTTAGGAGCTACACACTCGTTTATATCTGAATCTTTTGTCAAGAAACTTGAATCATACCAGTGGCGATGGATTCAGGATTCATAGTATCAATTCCATCCGGGGATGAAAAGTTTACCTCCCTGATAGTGAAGAAATTGGAGCTTCGGTTACAGAAAAATGCGGGGCGGGTAGACTTGATTGTGCTACTGTTGCCAAAGTTTGATATTATTGTGGGTATAGATTGGCTTTCTTCTAACAGAGCTTTCATAGATTTTCGACGGAGGTCAGTATATGTCCGACCGCCCAGTGGCAAGCCGTTTTTATTTGAGGCAGCCAGACATCAACAGATGCCGCACATCATTTATTGCATCTGTACAAGAAAGCTCATGATTAGGGGTGGGGACGGGTCGGGTTTTCGGGTTCAGGTATCCGAAATTTTGGGTACCCGACAAGTCGGGCAGTAAATTTTACTACCCGATCAAGTCTGGTACCAGAAATGATCGGGTATTTTCGAGTACCCAACAGTCGGGTACCCGGAAAAAAAATTTAATTTTTTTAAATTTTTTTTAAAAAACATATATATATTTTTCACATTTCACAAAAAACCACGTCATTATATCGAGTTATGGCTAGTCATTATATCATATTATGAATAATAAATTAAAAAAAAACACGTATTTTTCACATTTCACAAAATATCATGTCATGTCATTATATCATTTTATGATTAGTCATTTGTCATTATATCGGGTTATGACTAGCCAGAAAAAAATGCATGTATTTTTTAAATAAATAGACGGATAGACCCATAATTTTTTTCTAAAATTTTCGGGTACCCGATACCTGATCGGGTATCGGTAAAATACCCAAATCCGAACCCGAAAATTATTTTTGGGTATCGAATACCCGACGAACCCGTTTTTTCAAAAAATACCCAACCCGATCGGGTCGGATCGGGTACCCGATACCCGAAAATAATCGCCCACCCCTACTCATGAGGAGAGGCTGCCAGGCATTTTTGGCCAGAATTTTGACAGTGTCAGAGCCAATCAGTTAGAAGCTAGAGGAGGTCGAAGTAGTCAAGGACTTCCCCAGAGTTTTCCTAGACGATGTTTCAGGCATTCCAGCGAACAAGGAGGTGGATTTTTCTATCGAGGTCGTGTCAGGTACAATGCCGATATCTTAGGCACCCTATTGTCTACCACCTGTAGAGATGAAAGAATTGAAGGATCAGATTCAGGATTTGTTAGATAAGGGTTTCATTCGTCCTATCTTTTCTCAATGGGGTGCACTGGTACTGTTTGTTAAGAAGAAGTATTGCAGCATGCGGCTTTGCATTGACTACAAGGAGCTGAACCATGTCTCAGTCAAGAACAAGTATCCACTTCCCAGGATCAAGAATTTATTTGATCAGCTTCAGGGAGCATCAGTATTCTCGAAGATAGATCTCCGATCTGGATACTATTAGCTGAAGGTGAGAGAGTCTGACGTGCATAAGACGGTCTTCAGGACACGTTATGGGCACTATGAGTTTATGGTGATTCCCTTTGATTTGGCGAACGTGCCAGCAATCTTCATGGATCTCATGAATCATGTGTTTCAGCCATATTTGGATCAGTTCGTCATAGTTTTCATTGATGACATCCTGATCTATTCGAAGAGCAGAGAGGAGCACAGTCAGCATATGAGGATCGTACTACAAACTTTACAGGCCAGACGGCTGTATGCCAAGTTCAATAAGTGCGAGTTCCAGCTAGACTGAGCGGTAGAATAACTAAAAATTCGGCTGTATGCCATATTCATCCTAGAATTTCTGTTTATCCCAATTTCAGTCCTTGGACTCCTCAAAAATTTGGATTAGCACCTAAAATTTTGGCTATGTGAAATTAAGCCCCTTAAGTTTGAATTTTGCAATTTGGTCCCTATAGAATTTTGAAAATACAATGCATGCCCTTACTCTCGATTTTATCATTTTAGGCCTTAAAATTATTATTTGGATTTAATTATCTCCTTAGCATAATTAAGGCTCATAATTCATGCTCAATTTATATGGTTTCTATTGTCATCTCTTAAGTTCAAGTATAGTAGAGCAGGCAACCTAATTTCCTCTAGGTTCTTCTTGATCCCTAATAATTTATTTTAACCAATTTAACATTTCATGTGATAAAAGCAATATAAAAACATTAAATAACTAGGTTATCAGTTATTAGAGTCATGTCTGGCTCCTTCTCAGCTTTTTCAGCATGCATCACATAAGCTCTACCCACAGTTGTTCATCTCTTCTTCGGGCATTCATCAGCTTTATGTCCCTCTTCCTTTCATATAAAACACCTATATGATCCCCACATGCACTTGTCATAGTGTAACGATTAAATTCTTTGCATAATGGTCTCTCCTCAGGTTTTGGTGCTCTAGGCTATGGTGGCTTCTGCTGCCCCATCTTCTTCTATTGTCCTTGGGGCTTTTATTGCCCTTGAGCTTTATGAGGTCCCGTAAATTGCCTCTTGATTGGTTGAGAGCTCTGCTGGTGCTACTGCCTCTTGCGCTACATCTCAAAGTCAATATCTTTCGGGGCTTGCTCAGCTTAGAATGCACAAATGGTGGCAACTGCATAATCCGTTGGTCGCATCATCATCATATCACGGCGTATGGTAGGTCAAAGGCTATCCATAAAGTGCCTTAATTTCTCAGCATCATCCTAACAATAAGGGGTACGAAGTTAACCCCTATCAAACTTCCTCACAAATTCGGCCACAGTCGTGTCCCCCTGGCGGAGACTCATGAACTCCCTCTTCAGGTGCACTCGGACGTCGGCAGTAAAATACTTCTCATAGAAAATGTTCTTGAATTGCTGCCAAGTGAGTGTGGCAAGATTGACACCATGTTCTGCTCTTTCCCACCAAAGAGAAGCATCATCTCGAAGCATATAAGTAGCACACCTAACTCGGTCAGCGTCTTCCATATTTAGATAACGAAAGTGCACCTCAGGTTATCGAATTCAACCCTCAGCAGCATATGGGTCGGAGCCTGCTGAAACTCCTGCTCAAAGAAACGTGTCATGCCCTCTAGAGCATGTGTAGCAGCATCCCCATTAGGAGGTGGGGTGCATTCCCATGACGATCCTTTGTATTCTCGGCTTGCCTATCAGTACTAGGTGCACTTCTAGGAGGCATTATATATTAATGTTTTCCAAATTTCTAACGTAACCAACATGCATTTAATTTAAGTTTCTAATCATGCAGCATATACTAATCCCTTTTTGAGCAACTTTAAGCATGAATAACATTTAATCCCAAAAATATTTTAAACATGTAACATAAACATTTAAATCATATAAACAAGCTGGTACCATCATAAAAATCATGTAAAACAATTAAACTTACAGACTTGAGGATTGACAACAGAGCTCTCAGAAAATGGCGGTGGCACAACCCTTTGCAAGAACGTTGCTTTGATACCAACTGAAACGTCTACAACTCGTTTTTCTTTAAAATGTACTAGAAATTTTTTTATTCTAATTCATCCGGCCGAAACATTACGCATTTAAATTTTGAATATTTCGCACCATTTGAAATAAACCAATCAACTATTATTTGAAAATCCAAAAGAAATTAATTCAAAGCATAATGTCGTAAAACGTCAACCAACCTAAACTAACATTATTTCAAAAATAAACTTAAATCTAACATCTTCTCAAAAACCTCTCAAAAGCATCATAATGATAAAAATCTTTAAGTAATCATAAACATAGTTTTATTTGCGGAAAACTAGCTACGGTCCTCGAGTTATGTGCACCTTCAGTCCAGCAAGATCAACCATCAAGTCCTGCATTAACATCAATCTCATGCTCACCTGCATCGATCACACCTAGTGAGTTTATTGATTCAGCAAACCTTAATAATGATAACAAATAATACATATACATTCACAAGCAACAATGAAAATACTTTTACTTAAAATAGCTTTCATGAACATAAATTTTGACTGCGACATCTGCTCATTTTAAAATTTTACTGAACATTTTTTTTAATGCAATGTCCGAAATCATGCCTACGTAAATACATAAAATTGGAAACATGCATTTTGTAAAATCAACCCACTGCTGAATAAAATAACTACACTTAAAATTTTGAAAATAGCAACCAACTAAAAAATTACCTTTTAAAAACATAATACATCAAGCGTATTAAAATATGTTCAAACCCTCAACAAAATAAAAGCATCAACCATTTAGAAAAAAACTTCTTAAACATATTCCCATAAAATCATATTCTCGCGGAAGAATACAAGGTCCTCGAGTTAACGTGCACCACCAGCTCTGTCCATTTAGTCATCATCACCTCCAGTCTCCTGATCAAAATGCTCACCTGCATATTTCACACCTAGTGAGTCGAAAGACTCAACAAACTTGTAACGTTAATAGCAAGTACATATACATAACATGCAACAGTGAAAAATACTGTAATCAACATACATTTCATGAGCATAAACATAAACATGTCGTATAATAGCATAATGTGTCAAAACATGTCTCATCATATCATTATATACAAAAACATTTTATTTTATTGAATTCAGTTCATTAGTTGTGACTTTCGTATCAGCTCTATTCGATGGATCCATCTACGTATAACCACGGTACTGGACGACGGGGACATCAACGACACTCTCACCCATCAACTGAGCCTTGACCTATCATATCATCATATCATGTCAATGAAAATACGATCGCTGGGCTCACTCTGGGCCTTCTCCCGTACGGGCTCAATTTGGGGCCTTTTGCCTCACGATATCTCCAGTCATATCATCGTATACATATATCGTCAGTCACAACCAACTCCCATCCTTCAAAAATATCATCATTTTCATCATTTATCGAAATCATGCATATACGAAATTTTTCCTTAAAATCAAGCATGCAACGTATTTTCATAATTATGTAAAATGGTGTGTACTAGGTAACATAAACGTTTAAGAACATGTCATCAAATTGTGCTCAGGGCATTGCAAAGACTAAAAACTCGACCCGCGTGCAAAATGATCATTTTGCCCCTAGAAACCCAAAATGACCGTTTTATCCTTGGACCTCAAATTTCGACCCGAAACCTACCAAACACCTCAAAACATATTTATAAGAGTTTTGTAGGCGTAAAATCGAGCCCGATTCAAAACTCACACCATTCGTTTCAAAACATGCACCGGGTTCCCGGTTTTAACCCGAATCAATCCGAAACTTAACCAAAACTCTCCAAGCTTAAACCATGCCTCAACCATACCCTACAAGCTCTTAAACCACCTAGACCAGCCCACTTAATACCTTCGAGCAGCACCTGAAAGTTGCTGTATTTTTCTACACCAAAGCGAGCCGAACCATAGTGCACTAAACCCACGAATTCTCGACCCTACACCAAAGCAACGGGGACCAGACCTGAACCAACTCTTCCTAGCCCACCTTTGGACCCTCTTGGACCACATCATGTTATGGTTCAGCCCTCCTTCACCGAGCCTACACTCGAAAATTTAAAAAACATGAAAAACATGCTAAAATTTTCACAGCTTGAGAGCGTTTACGAAAAAAATCATATCTCCCTTGTTTCATATTAGAAAATTACGAATTTTATATCAAACGAAGCTAACATAGGCGTGGAGAAGTCCGATGAGTAAGTGCAAGCTGGTCTGAGTCCAGGAACTGTGATTGCAGGGTCTGAGGACAGGGCAAGGGCCTTACACTACAAATCATGTGTTGAATGCATTATCAGAAAACAAACCTATAAGTCACAGAATTCAAAATAACAGAAGGTGATGGGTTTTGTGACACAGAAATTTCACAGCTTGTGCGGTTTTACGATAAAAATCATATCCCCCTTGTTTCTTATAAAAATATTATGAATTTGGTATCGAATCGAAGATAACACGGAGTGCTATAAATTATATGTTGAACACATTTACAGAAAACCAACCTATAAGTCGTCCTATTTTGAAATAACAGAGGGTGACGGGTTTTGTTACACAAAAATTGTGTTGGAAACAAAATTATGGCATTTGACAAATTGCCAACTGATTATGCGAACCAACTGAATCTAGTAAACTGAACTCAGCAACTGAATATAGTAAACTAATCTACGCAACTGAAACGCAACTCAGTTATTCTCCTCACAATTTTATTGCCCAGCAGCTGAATAATTCAGCTGAACGCGTCATTAACAACCGACAAATAGTACCACTACAGTCTGCAACTATTAGTAGAAACCCCACATTTCAGAGGTCACAGAGTACTGTTGTCAGAAGAATAACGACGTGGCATATCAACGGATATAATATTCAAACAGCAGTTAATGTTACCGTTGAAATGGAAGCTTATAAATAGTTGAAGAAAGCAGCTGAGAAACCAACGAACCTACAACGAATTTCCAAGCTTGCTGTTACGCTGCAAAATTCTTTTATTGCATTCAAATATCGAAAGCTCTCACTCACTTGATATATCAGTAGCATTGAGGCTATACATTTGAGCTTAATAGCACTTTGTAATATCTGCAAACTCTTTAAGTCGTGCTAAGTTCAGTCAAGGACTGTAAAAGCATTTGTAGCTAAGAGTTTCAGTTTTGGCATTGGTAAGTCCAAACTGAAGTGGGTCAGTACAAGTCTTGTATTTGATCAAAGTCTTTTAGTGGATATCCTATCTTCGTGATAGAAGGGGTGACGTAGGATTTATTCAAGTCTCCGAACATCCAGAAACAATTGTGTTCTTTTACTTCAGTTATTATATTTTAGTTAGATATTCTGTCTTTCAGTCAGTTCATATTCCGCAACTGTTTTTCTTCAGTTTAACTGATTGTCATTGACCGACGTGATACCTAGAGTCAGTTTGTAACAAAACTGAATCCAAATCTCGAAGAGAATTTAAAATTCGTGAAGTGTTTATTCAACCCCCCCTTCTAAACAATTTTCATCCTTCCAACCGATCCTTTCAAGTGTTATCAGAGCAGTTGTATTTCGTCTCAGAATATCTTACTCAAACTGTTCGGTATGTCTTCTTTTAACAAGATTCCAATGTTTTCCAGAGAGGACTTTGATGACTGGAAAATAAGAATGCAGGCTCACTTAGCTGCACAAGATGATGATATGTGGTACGTTATAACTGACGGATCCATGAAGATTTTGAAACCCAACACAGCTGTTGCCATCACTGATGGGGCACCTCATCGTATAGAAAAGCCAAGAGAAGAATGGACGACAAAGGATAAAAGAAAAGTCAATTTGGATAATGTGGCAAAGGACATATTATACAAGACGCTGGATAAAGTAACCTTCAACAAAATCAAAATGTGCAAGACAGCCAAAGAGATTTGGGAGAAGCTAATCCAGCTTTGCGAAGGGAACGAACAAACCCAAAGAAAACAAACTTTCTGTTGCTGTTCAGAAGTTTGACAATATCAAAATGAGAGTTGGTGAAACGATGGATGAATATGATGAAAGAACCAGCTGCATCATCAATGAATTAAATGCACTTGAAAAAGTGTACACAAACAAAGAAGTTGCATTGAAGGTAACTTCCCAAGGAGTGGGATGTGAAGACCATGGCAATGAGGGAATCCAAGGATCTGAACAAAGTTGAGGTTCATGATCTATTTGCTGATTTGAAAGCTTACGAGTTTGAGCTGCAAACTCGAGAAGGAGAATCTTCTACTCCAGCAGCCACGACTGCCTTAGCTGCTGTTAGAACAGAGTCAACTGGCTCAGTTGAAAAAGCTGCTGATCAACTTAGCAATGACGCCATGTCATTGTTCATTACAAATTTCGGAAGATTTATGAGGAAAAATCAGGGAAATTTTCAGAATAAATATCAAAGAAGCAATTCCAAGGAAGAATCAAACGCTTGCTACAACTGTGGCAAACCAGGTAACTTTATTGCTGACTGTACCAAACCAAAGAAAGACAGTCAAGGCTCAACTGAAAGAAGAAAGAAAACATATGAGCACAAAAATAGATCTAAGGATGATAAGAAGTTCTCTAGGAAGAAGCATGAAGTGTTCTTGGCTGAAGAGAGCAAATCAAAATGGGCAGAAACTGACAGCGAGGGGTCAGAACCAGAAACTTCATGCAGTTCTAGTGACAATGAAAAGGAAGTGAAATGCTTGATGGCTGGTGATATAGAACTGGGGTCCAGCAGCCAACATGTATTTGACTTTAGCTCAACTGATTTTACCAGAGAAGAACTTATTTCAACTTTGCATGATATGGTTAGTGAGTATCATAAGCTTGCCTTATCATTTGAAAAGGCTAGAGTAAAGCAAACTGATCCTATAAACAATAAGACTAAAACTGATGAATTAGTTGATATGTTGAGTCTGAAAAAGGAGATTGCTGAACTCAATACTGAAAGAAGCAAGGACCAATTAATCATTCAAAAGTTAATGCTTGAAAAATCAAAGCAAACTAAGCTTATTCAGGCTTGGAACAAATCATCTGTTGCATTGACTGATACAGAACTCACAGAAATCAGTTACTGATAAAACTGGTTTAGGGTTCAGTAACCAAGATTGATACCAATTCTTGTACGAATGAAAGCAAACACGATTAATTAGAATCGCTCCCTCAATTCAATAACGAACAAGGATAGATTGTGTTGTCCCGATCTTTTGAAACAAGCAACGATTTGTGATATTCACCTCAAAGTGATTAAAACTTAGCAACAAATATCAACGATAATAACAATCGAATTTCAAACGAACCTTCAAAGAACTTGTTTTGACAATTCGTGCGAAAAACAATCGACAAACGCCACAAAGATGCAATCTTTGATAAGTTTGATTTTGTGTTGAAGATCAAAGAAAAATGCCTTGAATATTGAGAGAAATCTCCAATAAGATGTTTAAAGTCTGAATGATCAGGTTTTTGGTTGATACAATGCATATAAATACAATAAAATAATAAAAAGTAGTGCAAAAAAGTCATAAAGGAAGTTGTAAACAAATTATACACGGAAGGTCGCGCGGTGGCGCATGAACTCGCGCGATGGCGCGTGGCATGCTGCACTTCAGCAGCTAAGGTGCGCGTGGCAGCGCTGAAACACGCGCGGGGGCGCGCCAAGTTCTGCCTGTGCGCACGACAGCGCCAAGACACGCGCGAGGGCGCGCGTGCGGGAAGCGCGGGGGCGCGCGTGCTGCTGTCCTCATGGTCTTTTGGTACTTGAATTACATTCCAAACACTTCCATCATTGTAACCATGTTCCTCAAGCTCCTCTAATTTATACACCCCATTTATTGAACTTCCTTGGTAGTTCACCATGAATCCTTGAAGTGCTTCTTTAAACTTCTTGCTACGGCCCCTCGTTATAGGTCCTTCGGGTAACTCCAACGACTCCCATGCCTTCTTTGGTGCTTGACCAACCACGTTTGCATCATCCTCCCCTTCTTGAAAAGGATTTGTCCTCAAATCTTGATCATCTCCTACATCAAACAACGAAAGATCACTAACATTAAAAGTAGAACTGACATTGTACTCACCAGGTAAGTCTAGTTTGTAGACATTGTCGTTGATCCTTTCAAGCACTTGAAATGGTCCATCACCCCTAGGTAAGAGTTTCGAACGTCGCTTTTCTGGAAATCTTTCCTTCCTTAAGTGCAACCACACCCAATCTCCCTTTTCAAAAACTATCTTTTTCCTTCCCTTGTTGGCTTGATTCGTGTATTGTAAATTCTTCTTCTCGATATTAGCCTTAACCTTCTCATGCAAACTCCTAACAAATTCAGCCTTATTCTTTCCATCTATGTTTAACCTTTCACTCACAGGCAAAGACATTAAATCCAAAGGAGTTAAAGGGTTAAAACCATAAACAATCTCAAATGGAGAATAATTTGTAGTAGAATGCACGCTACGATTATACGCAAACTCAACAAATGATAAACATTCTTCCCAATTTTTTAAGTTTTTTTTAAGTATAGCACGCAAAATTGTTCCAAGAGTTCTATTACCAACTTCAGTTTGTCCATCCGTTTGAGGATGACATGTAGTAGAAAACAACAGTTTTGTGCCAAATTTAGCCCACAAAGTTTTCCAAAAGTAACTCAAAAATTTAACATCACGATCGGATACAATACTCCTAGGCATACCATGCAACCTAACGACTTCCTTGAAGAACAAATCCGCAATGTTTGATGCATCATCGGTTTTATGACAAGCAATAAAATGTGCCATCTTAGAGAATCTATCAACAACAACAAATATTGAATCCCTCCCCTACTTAGTCCACGGCAAACCTAAAACAAAATCCATAGAAATATCAATCCAAGGTTCACTAGGAACAGGAAGTGGTGTATACAATCCATGTGGTTGTGTTCTAGATTTAGCTTGTCTGCAAGTAATGCAATTTTCACAAACACGCTCAACATCACGTTTCATATGTGGCCAATAAAAATGCTCATGCAAACAACTCAAAGTTTTAGCCACACCAAAGTGCCCCATCAAACCACCACCATGTGCCTCCCTCACAAGTAACTCACGAATTGATGACTTAGGAATGCACAATCTATCTTCTCTAAATAAAAACCCATTATGAAAATAAAATTTTTCATGTGGACCATGCATACATGTTTCAAATATCTCCTTAAAATCCTCATCCAACAAATACAACTCTTTCACATGCTCAAATCCCAAGATTTTCGACTCCAAGGTAGAGATTAATATGTACCTCCGTGATAGTGCGTCGTCCACTACATTATCCTTACCTTGTTTGTATTTGATTATGTAGGGAAATGTCCCTATGAATGCCACCCACTGTAGCATGCCGCTTATTCAGTTTCTGTTGTCCCCTAAGGTACTTTAGAGACTCATGATCGGTATCGATCACAAACTCCTTAGGCCTCAAGTAGTGTTGCCACATCTCCAAAGTTCTCACAAGCGCGTACAACTCTTTGTCATACGTTGGATAGTTCAGCGCTGCTCCATTGAGTTTCTCACTAAAGTACGCCATTGGTCGTCCTCCTTGCATCAAAACACCACCAATACCTACACCTGAAGCATCACATTCAATTTCAAAAGTATTAGAAAAATCAGTCAAAACAAGTAAAGGCGCATTAATTAATTTTTTTTAATAATATTAAAAGACTTCTCTTGCTTCTCGCCCCAATGAAATGGAATGTTCTTCTTAATCACCGCCATCATCGGTGCAGCCAGTGTGCTAAAATCTTTTACAAACCTCCTATAGAAGCTTGCAAGACCATGAAAGCTTCGAACTTGACCAACAGTAGCAGGCGTTGGCCAATCTCGAATAGGACTTACCTTGTCCTCATCCACTTGTATCCCCTGTGAACATACCACAAAACCAAGAAAGACAAGTTTGCTTGTACAAAAATCACATTTCTTAAAGTTAGCATATAAATGTTCAGCCTTAAGTGTTGTCAGTACAAGTCTCAAATGCTCAACATGCTCATCCAAGTTTTTGCTATACACTAGGATATCATCAAAATAAACCACAACAAATTTTCCTATCTGTGCACGCAAAACATGATTCATTAACCTCATAAAGGTGCTAGGAGCGTTAGTTAAGCCAAAGGGCATGACCATCCACTCATATAACCCGTATTTGGTTTTAAAAGCAGTTTTCCACTCATCACCTTCTCTCATTCTAATTTGATGATAACCACTCTTCAAATCAATTTTGCTAAAGATACAAGAACCATGCAATTCATCTAACATATCATCTAGTCTAGGTATGGGATGCATATACTTAATGGTTATGTTATTGATTGCTCTACAATCTACACACATACGCCATGAGCCATCTTTCTTAGGAACAAGTAAAACAGGTACAGCACAGGGTGACATGGATACACGGACAAAACCCCTATCTAACAACTCACTTACCTGTAGTTGTAGCTCCTTAGTCTCCTCCGGATTGCTTCTGTAAGCTCGACAATTTGGCAATACACTTCCGGGTACCAAATCAATTTGGTGCTCAATCCCCCTCAATGGTGGTAGTCCTTGAGGTAGCTCCTCCGGAAATACATCTTCAAATTCCAGCAAAAGTGAAACAACAATATTCGGAAGGGATCCGGCTATATCACTTGTGTTAAAGAGAATCTCTTTGTAAAGAATCAACACAAGTGGATCATGTGTGTGCAACAATTGTTTCAACTCACTCTTTTGGGCCATATATGTTTTCTTTTTGACCTCTTTCCTCTCATTTTCTTTTCCCTTATTTTTCTTTTGTATGACTATCTCACTTTTTCTTTTAGCCATTTCATTTTTGTTTTCAAAGGCCATCTCACTTTTTAATTCACTCTTTTTTCCGGCCTCATCTCTCTTCTTTTTTTTCAATTGGTCCTCCAACACTTGCTTTGGGGACAAAGGAAGTAAAACAATGGGTTCTTTCTTGAGAACAAAAGAATATTTATTTCTAAACCCATCATGTGTCACTTGCTTATCATGTTGCCATGGTCTCCCTAATAAAATATGACAAGCATGCATTGGCACCACATCACACAACACCTCATCAATATACTTCCCAATCGAAAACGCAACCAAAACTTGTTTGTTCACTTTCACTTCAGCACAGTCATTCAACCACTGTAGCCTATATGGTTGAGGATGTTTCAAAGTAGGCAAACTCAATTTTTCCACCATCTCAAGACTAGCAACATTGGTACAACTCCCTCCATCTATAATAATGTTGCAAACTTTGCCACTGACAAAACATCTAGTATGGAACAAGTTTTCCCGCTGGTTATTCTCCTCTTCTTTGACTTGGACATTCATGATACGCCTAGTCACTAACGCCTCATTCATAACTGCCTCATATCCCTCATCAGGATCTTCTAATGCAGGCATCTCATCTTCATCCTCTCCATCATCTCCCTCACTATGAGATTCATACTCCACATAAGTATTCAACACCATCACTCTTTTATTGGGACATTGGCTAGAAATATGGCCAACTCCTTGACACCTAAAACATTTAATATCTCTAGAACGATTAATAGTAGCTTCAGGTTTACCTTGCACTCCTTGCTTAGGCGCCTCCTGTTTAATGTCAGCTTTGGGTTTGACCACTACCTTGCCTTCTTCACGTTTAACAACATTGGAACGCCAAGGTGTTGATGTATTCCCAACTTGAATGGTACGGCCAACTCCTCTCCTCTTGAGTTGTTGCTCCACTTTTATCGCCATTTGTACCATTTCATCTAGATCCAAGTAGTGTCTAAGCTCCACTTGGTCTTGAATTTCCCTGTTCAAACCACACAAAAAACGAGCCATAGTAGCCTCACTATCCTCCTCTATGTTTGCTCTAATCATGATTACTTCCAACTCTTTATAGTAGTCCTCAACACTCTTCACACCCTGTCTCAAAGTTTGTAACTTTTTAAATATTTCTCTATAGTAGTGATTTGGTACAAACCTCTTCCTCATTACGCTTTTCATCTCAGCCCAAGTTTCTATAGGCCTCTCATTGCATCTTCTCTTAGTGGTCACTAATTGATCCCACCAAATAAGTGCATAATCAACAAATTCAACCACGGCCAACCTAACCTTTTTGAGTTCAGAATACTGGTGACAATCAAAAACAAATTCAAACCGCTTTTCCCATTCTAAATAAGCCTCTGGGTCTGACTTACCATGGAACGACGGAATTTTCATCTTAGTACTACCTATGTTACTATCTTCCTTATTCCCATCATCGTACCTACCCCGTACGACTTCTCTTCTTCCCCTACCAAATCCTCTACCTCTTCCGCTTCTACCCCAATTTTCGGTTTGACTCTCCTTTTCTCCTTCCAAATCATAATCATCATCTTCTTCTTCCACTCTACCCAAACCTTTAGGCTTAGATTTATTTTCACTCGTACTAACCTCAAGCCTATCCAACCTCTCATATAAAGGATCCAACTCGGCCCTCATCATTCTAATAAAATGCCCAAATAACACCTCCATTTGAACCTTAGACAACCCCTGATTCGAACTTTCTCCTACCTCCCTCTCTATTTTACTTTCAGATTTTGTACCTGCAAGAAAATGTTAGTAGAAATAAAAGATGTTCCTCACCCAAATTCTCACAATCACTCCAAAGAAATAACACTCGCACTTAAATATTTTCACTCGAATGTGATAGTTCTATCAAAGATGTGATCAATCTTTATATTATTTATTTTATCAAACTAACAAGATTTAACATGTGAACACTTGCAACTGTCTCACTTGGATTGCACAAAGCCAAGAACACTAGAATAACACAGATTTGAAAACATAACAAAGGATAACACAGATCTGAAAACAGAAACGAAGGAATAACACAGATCTGATAATAGAACGAAATTTATGTTTTTCTTTTCTTATATATATATATTTTTTTATATAGAAAGATTTGACAATAGAAACGAAAGTATACCACAAATCTGAGATCGGAACAAAATTTTAGACAGATCTGAAAATAACAACAACAACGATAACTTACTTGAATCAAACAGAACCAGAAGCTCTGATACCAAATGATATGAATCCTCGTACGAATGAAAGCAAACACGATTAATTAGAATCGCGCCCTCAATTCAATAACGAGCAAGGATCGATTGTGTTGTCCCGATCTTTTGAAACAAGCAGTGATTTGTGATATTCACCTCTAAGTGATTAAAACTTAGCAACAAATATCAACGATAATAACAATCAAATTTCAAACGAACCTTCAAAGAACTTGTTTTGACAATCCGTGCGAAAAACAATCGACAAACGCCACAAAGATGCAATCTTTGATAAGTTTGATTTTGTGTTGAAGATCAAAGCAAAATGCCTTGAATATTGATAGAAATCTCCAATAAGATGTTTAAAGTCTGAATGATCACGTTTTTGGTTGATACAATGCATATAAATACAATAAAATAATAAAAAATAGTGCAAAAAAGTCATAAAGGAAGTTGTAAACAAATTATACACGGAAGGTCGCGCGGTGGCCCGTGAACTCGCGCGATGGCGCGCGTCATACTGCACTTCATCAGCCAAGGTACGCGCGGTAGCGCTGAAACACGCGCGGGGGCGCGCCAAGTTCTGCCTGTGCGAACGGCAGCGCCAAGACACGCGCGCGGGACGCGTGGCTGCGCCGGTTAATGGGCGCATACGTGCGCGCGGCTTCGCCGCTTCTGGTGCGGGGGCCGCGTGATGCTGTCCTCATGGTCTTTTAGCACTTGAATTACATTCCAAACACTTCCATCATTGTAACCATGTTCCTCAAGCTCCTCTAATTTATACACCCCATTTATTGAACTTCCTTGGTAGTTTACCATGAATCCTTGAAGTGCTTCTTTAAACTTTTTGTTACGGCCCCTCGTTATAGGTCCTTCGGGTAACTCCAACGACTCCCATGCCTTCTTTGGTGCTTGACCAACCACGTTTGCATCAAAGATGAAATGTCTCCCAAAGATCTCAACCAAAACTGATTATGGGCAAAGGAAAATATATTCACTTTGTCAAATCAGTTATGGAACAAGAACAACCGGAACTAAGTAAACTGGTTGAACAGCAAACTGAAAGTACGAACAAGGGCAAAAGATGTGGTATTGGTTATAGCCCAAAAGAGGTAACTGATTCACGCAGTCATTCACCAAAAAGCTTTAGCAAAAATTATTCAAATGGCTACTCCAAATACTATAACAGGAAGCCAGTTCAGAAAAGATTCTGGCTGAACAATCAGTAGAAAAAGGGCAAATCACATGTTGTATCTTCTGCACACCATACACCAAGCACACACAGATCGGGAAAGACCATCTGGAATACAGCAACTGGACGGTCAGTTAGACTGATCCAAGTCTGGATTCCTAAAGGACTAATCAATTTCGGACCCAAATAGAAAAGGGTACCAGAATCTTATCTTGTGTGTGATTGCAGGTAACAGGTACAAGCATTGAATCAATATGGTATTTGGATAGCGGATGCTCATGACACATGACAGGAGAGTCAAACTTGTTATCTCAACTTGTTAAGTACACTGGACCAAACATCAGTTTTGGAGATAATTCCAAAGGTAAAACTGTGGGTAAGGGTAAGCTTATCCATGGTAACTTTATCATTAATGATGTTTTATTAGTTGAGAATCTCAAGTATAATCTGATTAGCATCAGTCAATTATGCGATAATGGATTCTCAGTTCAGTTTGACAAACATTCTTGTTCAGTCAAATGCTCAAATAATGATATTATCCTAACTGGCAAACGGTGTGGAAATACATACAAAGTTAGTTGGAATGATCAACCTTATGCACCAGTATGTTTAGTCGTTTCAAAATTTTCTCAAAACTGGTTGTTGCATAAGAGATTAAACCACCTGAATTTCAAATCTATTTCATATCTGAGTAACCACGATCTTGTCACTGGTTTGCCCAAAATGGATTTTATCAAAGACAAAATTTGTCAAGCATGTCAGTTTGGTAAACAAGTAAAATCTTCTTTTAAAAACAAGGGCCGTAAATCCTCCTCCCGATGCTTAGAGCTGTTGCACATGGATCTATTTGGTCCAATACCGGTCATGAGCTTAGGGGGAATGAAATACACCTTGGTAGTTGTAGACGATTTTTCAAGATTTACTTGGGTTATTTTTCTCAAGACAAAAGACCAAACTGCTGCACAACTGATCAAGCTTTTCAAAAGATTATTAAATGAAAAATCAGTTGGTATTGATAGAATCAGATCCGATCGAGGAACTGAATTCATCAATCAAATTCTTTCAAATTTTTTAGAAAATACTGGAATTAAGCATGAGCTCTCAGCAGCTAGAACTCCTCAGCAAAATGGTATAGCTGAAAGGAGAAATTGGACCCTTAAAGAAGCTGCTAGAACAATGCTTTCTGATTCGGGTATTTCTCAAAGATTTTGGGCAGAGGCAGTAAACACTGCGTGTTATACTCAGAACAGATCAATGATTAATAAGAATCATATGAAAACACCTTATGAGATCTGGCATGGAAGAAAAAGTGTGGTTTCTTATTTCAAAATATTCGGCTGTAGATGCTTCATTCTTGACAATGGCAAAAATTATTTAAAAAATTTTGATGCAAAATCTGCAGAGGGAATATTTCTTGGATATTCTTCGGTGAGCAAAGCCTATAGAATTTTTAATAAAAATTCTCTAAATGTTGAAGAATCTATCCATGTTGTTTTTGAAGAAACTGTACTAACTGATAAGCCAACTGATCCAGTTGAGCTAGTGGATAGATTTACAGATATCAGTTTGGAGGATGATGATGAAGAAGACAATCATATCAATCAAAACAACCTCCAAACACCTGAACCAGAAGTATTAGATCAACCAGCTGAACAAGAAGCTGTTCCTAACTATCAGTTGATAGAGAAAACAAATGATATTCAGTTACCAACTGAAATCGTTCCAACTGAAAATGAAAACATTCAGTTGCCCACAGAAGCAGTTGCTGAATCAGAAGCAATAAACGCTGAACTCAGATGGAAGAAATCACATCCTTCAGAATTGGTGATTGGTAATCCATCTGATCCAGTGAGAACAAGAAATCAGATGCTCAATCTATTTATTCACTCAGCTTTTGTATCACAACTGGAACCAAAGAAAGTTGATGAAGCTCTTTCTGATCCAAACTGGATAAATGCAATGCAAGAAGAGCTAAATCAGTTTATCCATAACAATGTCTGGAACCTAGTTCCAAAACCAGTTTCAAAAACTGTTATAGGTACAAAATGGGTTTTCAGGAACAATCTGAACGAAGATGGTTCAGTTGTGCGCAACAAAGCAAGACTAGTAGCACAAGGTTATAGGCAAGAAGAAGGAATTGACTACGATGAGACATATGCACCAGTTGCAAGACTGGAGGCAATCAGAATTTTCCTTGCCTATGCTTCATTCAAAAACTTCAAAGTCTACCAGATGGACGTAAAGAGTGCATTTCTAAATGGCCAGTTGCAGGAAGAAGTCTACGTTGAACAACCTCTAGGAGAAATTTGAAATGAGCATGATGGGTGAACTGACATTCTTTCTTGGATTACAAGTGAAGCAACTGGAGTCGGGTACTTTCATCAGTCAAACTAAATACACAAAGGAATTACTGAAGAAGTTTGGCATGGAATCGTGTTTAGCTGCAAATACTCCCATGAGTTCATCAGTAAAACTGGACACAGATCAAGGGGGAATATCAGTTGAGACGACGCTTTACAGAGGTTTAATAGGTTCATTATTGTACCTAACTGCTAGTCGTCCAGATATTGTATTTGTTGTTTGCATGTATGCTAGATTTCAGGCAAATCCTATGCAATCACATTTCACAGCTGCCAAGCGTATTCTAAAATATCTAAAAGGCACACAAAATGTTGGGTTATGGTATTCTAAGGATTCATCTTTCAATTTAGTTGGATATTCAGATACAGATTATGTAGGATGTAAGGTTGATCGTAAAAGTACAAGTGGATCATGTCAGTTTCTAGGAGACAGACTGATCTCTTGGTTCAGCAAGAAGCAAACATCCATAGCAACTGCCACAACTGAGGCATAATACCTTGCTGCTGGAAGCTGCTGTGCTAAACTGCTCTGGGTTCAGCAAAAACTGAGAGATTATGGAATTGACGCAAAAGAATCACACATATTTTGTGACAATACAAGCACGATTGCTATTACCTAAAATCAAGTTCTTCACTCCAGGACCAAGCACATAGATGTCAGGCATCACTTCATCAGAGATCATGCCTTGAAGAAGGACATCGGACTGGAATATGTTTCAACTGATCAGCAAGCAGCTGATATCTTCACCAAACCATTGGCTGAGACTAAGTTTTCTCATTTTTGCAATATACTTGGCTTAATTGATTTATCTTAATTTTTATCAGTTAATATTTATCAGTAATCTTGCTTATGAGTTATTTGTCAGCTGATAAAATTGAAAAAAAATACAGGAAAATAAAGACAGAGATAAACTGGAATGACATTTTATTCATCTGAAGAAATCATCATGGATTACAGTGTTCAATTCTTCCTGAACAAAAGCTCTCAACTTGCTCATCCATTGAGATAAATCTCCAGTGTAAGTCTTATGGAAGCTGTCAGATTCAGCCATAAGCTCTAGGATTCTCTTCTCCTTATAGAGCATCAGCTGATAATCTCTGTCATACTCGAATATATTCACCGTGTGTGCCACGTGCAGGCGCTTTCGGTATTTCTCCAGTTTCTCCACCAGGATGGGAGTGGTAGCCATCTCATTCTCCCAAAGTAACTGGAGTTCTTGTAAATCCTCCCAGTAGCAAAGGATTTGATGGAAGACTTCTTCTTCTATTGTCTCCTTCCTTTTCTCTAGTGTAGCTCGCATAAATTCTTCAGCCATATCCGGAGCTTTTGAACCACTTGCATCTGCCATTTTTGCTGTTAAATTTCTTTTTGCTGATATATTTGTAACTAACTGTTCTACTCTTATTTATAGACCAGGACAAGGAAGATGAAAGGACAATGTTATTACAGCAGACGCTTACACTACTAAGCATCAGGATAATTTTAATTAATATTGCTTATAATTTTTATATGCATCTATTAAGGGGGAATATTGGTTTTAAGAGGTTAGCTGAGAAGACAAATGTTAGTCAACTCTCAACTGGAAGGACTCAGTCTTACAACTGATCGTTCAGTTGGGTATTTCACTAATCTTCTCATATAAGCTATCTAATTAACCATATTATATTCCAAATCAAGAGACGTGACTGTCTGCTATCTCATGATGAATCTTATCCTATCTTAAAACGTGGATGCATATTAACCGTTTAATTTGTACACACGCTTACAGCACACATACACATGTTTTCACTCAAATTTTCAATGGACTAACACGTGTCCAGAATTTGAACAGTCACGTACATAAGTACCTTTCCCCGCTTAACTTCAGTTTATTCTTACGCGTACATCAACTTTCAAGAGAAAACTTATACACTCCGAGCTTGTGTCTTGTGAAAATTCAGGTTTTCTTAATCTCAACAATGGCAAATCAAATTCCGGCACATTTATTGAACGCTATGGCTATCAATTTTGAGTCATCCCTATCAATCGGAGAAGCCGATGTGAAAAATGTTTTTCTAAAGCTTGAATCAGCAGGGTTGAAAACTTTCTTAGGGCAATTCTCTCAAGAAATCTATCCAAAGGAACTTCAAGATTTCTACTCAAATGGATTTATCAACTCTGAAGGTAACATCATCTCCACTGTCAACAATCAACTGTTGACCGTTTCTGAGGATTCTCTTGGAGAATTATTTTTGCTGCCTTCTGATGTGTTGGCACAACTTGCTGATGTCAAAGCATCTGATATCGAAGAAATGCAAACCTTACTTTCTGCTGATGGACGGAAAATCAAAGTTTCCGATCCAAAGAAGGAGCGGAAGCATGAGGTTCAGTTACTGGCTGACATTGTAGCCAAGGGGCTATTGGCAAAGGTAGGATCATTTGCTGCTTTAACCTTGGAAAAATTTCAAGCCATTACTCTCATCATGGCTGGACGGAGACTCAACTGGAAGCACCTTCTTTTCAACATCTTGAAGAATATGTTCTCTTCCACCAAGAAGTCCAAAAGTTTTGCAATTCAACTGAGCTATTTGATGAAAGTCAAAGGGTTAGTAACTGATGATTCAGAGAGATTATCTAAATTCAAAGTGTTCAATTCCAAGAATATCTTGCCTCGAAAAACTAAGTTGGACATCACTCCTGAAAAATTTGTTAAGATCAAAACAGAGATTGGGACGCAAGAGGCTGTTCCCAAATCAGTTAAAATTGCCCAGGCTCTACCACAGAAGAAGACTTCAAAGCGCAAACTGCTTATCAGTGATTCTGATGTAGAGAAGATCGTGTCTCCTCCAATTGCCAAGAAACCACGGACACTGAAAACCAAACCTACTGCTACACTTGAAGTCATACCAACCGATAAGTTGATGAAATCAGGAGCTCGACAGCCAATCCAAGCTGTTCCATTTAAGGCAATTCCAACTGAGTCCTCAACTGAGGATCAGTTACCTTTGTTCACCATTCCGCCAAAGAGTATAATCACTAAATCTAGTGATAAAACCAGACTTGCTGGAGTAAAAGCTCCACTTATTATTATTTCACCTTACTACCCTTTACCATTTTCCAGACCAACAGGGGTTGTGCTCAGAGAAAAGATTGATGCAACTACGTCTGGATTAACCATTCCTCATATTTTGACTGACTCCAAGGGCAAAGGTAAAATACAAGAAGAGCCCAGACCTTCGAATGCCATTCAAACTCACATTGATCTAATTTGGCAAGAGGTCAATAAACTTGCTGAAGAGAAGCTCCAAGTTTTTGAAGAATGGGTAAATTTCAGAGTCTATGTTTTTGCCAAGGACCTCAACAAAAAGTCTAAGCTGAAAAGATTTATTGCTCTAGAAAGAGCAGTGCTGAAGTTTGTCAAAGCTTCTTCAATTTATCAAGCTTTGCAGAGGAAGAGGTATTTCTTTGATCTCTCAAGAGAAAAGAAGCTGAAGCAGATTGTTACTGAGCTTCGGCAAAATTTCAATCCCACAAGTCCAACTGCATTCAATGATAAAGCAGTTTATGCTCAACTGGAGACAGATTTAATTGGACTACAAGCAGAAATTAAACAGTGGGAAATGGATCAAGAACTGATCATACCAGAATTTTCTCAAGAAATTGTGACTGAAAATCTAGCTGAACAATTAGCTGGAAAGTCTGACAAGGACAATACTGCTATCATTTCTCAGAAAACAGATGTCTCCTCATCTTCAATTGCTCCATCTTCATTTGTGTCACCTTCTCCTATTGATGATCCCAATATGTATTCTGAAGCTGATTTGACACTAGCTCATATTGATGAAATCATTCAATCAGTGATTCAAGAAACTTCCACCAATGAACCCTTGTCAGTTGATCACTCCGCTGATCAAACAGTTGAAGAGAATCCCATATTAACTAACGAGCCAGTTGAAACTGTCATTTCTGAACCCAATGTTCAAGAAATAATGTATGTTCAATCACCAGATGACCACATTACTGAGAATCTGGAGGATCTATTGACTACTTCTGAAAATCCTCTAACTGTTGTGTCAGCTCGAATCTCAGATGATCATCAGGTAGAAGCATCAGTTCATGACCCTCTAGTTGAAGACCCTGCAAACTCTCACATTCAGCAGGAAAGCTCAAATGCTAATCAACTTCAGTCTTCACCTCCTCTGGTCCAAGCGGAAGTAACTGAAACAGATATTCGAGCATCGACTATTGCTGCAACAATGATATCTGAAAGAACCATGGTGGTTTTTGATCGACTCTCTCAGGAAACTGGAGCGTCGGATCAGCCAAATCCTCACTCTGCCAAAGATCTCGATTTTGCTCTTGAAGAGATTAAGGACATTCAGCATAATATACAGAGAGTGATTATTGATTTGTAACAAATTCAGCATACTCAACTAGCACATTCTTTGAAGCCAGAACATGCTGAAGAATTCAACTCAGAGAAACTGAAAGCAATTCAAGAAGCCTTAATCTCTCTTTCTCAGTCAGTGGACGCAATTCAAAAGAACAAAGGTTTGGCTCAGAGTCTCTCCATCACTCAAGACGTTATCAGCAAACGAGTTGAAAATCTGGAGACGCTTGTAACAAGCAAAATAGAATCATTGCAAACCACAATGCTCTCTGCCGTCTCTAACATATCCTCTTCTATCAATCTCTTATCAATCGATGTTTGGAAATTATCTCTTCAGATGTGTTTATTTGACAAAAAGGGGGAAGAGATTAAAGAGCTGCTAGATCATCAAAAGAAGAGCAATCTTTGAGTCATTGTCTGTTACTCAATTCTAAACTTTTATGTTATCTACGATGAGTTCAGTTGTTCAGTTATTTTGTGCTTAGTTTTGTCAAACACCTTTAAGGGGGAAATTGTTGGAAACAAAATTATGGCGTTTGACAAATTGCCAACTGATTATGCGAACCAACTGAATCTAGTAAACTGAACTCGGCAACTGAATATAGTAAACTGATCTAAGCAACTGAAACGCAACTCAGTTATTCTCCTCACTAGTTTATTGCCCAGCAGCTGATTAATTCAGCTGAACGCGTCATTAACAACCACAAATAGTACCACTACAGTCTGCAACTATTAGTGGAATGCCTCATTTCATAGGTCACAGAGTAGTGTTGTCAGAAGAATAACGACGTGGCATATCAACGGATATAATATTCAAACAGCAGTTAATGTTACCGTTGAAATGGAAGCTTATAAATAGTTGAAGAGAGCAGCTGAGAAACCAACGAACCTACAACGAATTTCCAAGCTTGCTGTTACGCTGCAAAATTCTTTTATTGCATTCAAATATCGAAAGCTCTCACTCACTTGATATATCAGTAGCATTGAGGCTATACATTTGAGCTTAATAGCACTTTGTAATATCTGCAAACTCTTTAAGTCGTGCTAAGTTCAGTCAAGGACTGTAAAAGCGTTTGTAGCTAAGAGTTTCAGTTTTGGCATTGATAAGTCCAAACTGAAGTGGGTCAGTACAAGTCTTGTATTTGATCAAAGTCTTTTAGTTGATATCCTATATTCGTGATAGAAGGGGTGACGTAGGAGTTATTCAAGTCTCCGAACATCCAGAAATAATTTTGTTCTTTTACTTCAGTTATTATATTTCAGTTAGATATTCAATCTTTCAGTCAGTTCATATTCCGCAACTGTTTTTCTTCAGTTTAACTGATTGATCAACTTTACCTTAAATAGTCGTCATTCTAAATTCTTAATTTGCTAAAACATTATTCTACTAACGCTTGGATTTTCAAGCCCAATATTGATTCATCCAACAATACCCTTAATTACCATTTCTTATAACATTATAACACAGATATTTCATGGTTCTAAATATCACTTCAAGCCTAAATCATCGAAATTCCTATCATTTAAACAATCGATTCTCACTTACAGCTAAACTAGTCTCCAAATTTCTTAAAAATGCAAAAGTAATTCTTAATTTCCTCGAAAATTATCCAAATTTGTCCTTAATTTCAAAAATTCCACAATTACCCATAAGTTCTTGGAGTTCTTAATTTCATTTATTGGTTTCTCGTAACATAAGGTTCAATAATTTTAAGCTTAGTAAACTAAAAATAAATTACTATAACCACTCTTACCTTTCATCGAAACTTAAAATCCCAAAGTTTCAATTTTCATCCTTCTAAAGGCCGACCTAGTCTTTGAATCATTATTACTCATATGTAATTCTCAAGAGATTAACTCAATTACAACTCCGTCCCTTTCTGTGGGACAAGCTTTTTAAAATGCTTATAGAAAGCTAGTTTTCATTTCAGGCGAATTGTCATTATTTTCTTAGAAAATCTACATGTCGCAAAAGCATTCAGAATAATCATGATTAACTTATGACCCAAAAGAGTAGAACATCAGTACAAAAATCCACAAATCAATCTAGTCAAATTATTTTCACCCTTTCCTAATGCCCAATAACCGAATTTCTTAGACATGTCCAATTCCAACGTAACCAACATGCAATCCAATCTAGTTTTTTGAACATTTAATTTCCAAAACATAAAAACAGCTAAAAATTTACTGTAAAACATATATCATGTAAACATGCAGATGATAGCATTAAAACTTTCAAAACATTTGAAATCATACAAACTTACAGGCTCGAGGCTTGAAGACTGAGCTGCAGAAGCAGGCGGTGGCACAACCCTATACTGGACACTTGCTCTGATACCAACTGTGACGTCTGCTTATTTTAAAATTTTACTGAATACTTTTTTAATGCAATGGCCGAAATCATGCCTACATAAATACATAAATTCGAAACATGTAATTTGTAAAATCAACCCACTGCTGAATAAAATAACTACAGTTAAAATTTTGACAAGAGAAACCAACTAAACAATTACCGTTTAAAAACATAAAATGTCAAGTGTATTAAATCTGTTCAAACCCTCAACAAAATAAAATCAACAACCATTTAAAGAAAAACTGCTTAAACGTATTTCCATAAAATAATATTCTTGCAGAAGAATACAAAGTCCTCGGGTTAACGTGCCCCACCAGCTCCGTCCATTCAGTCATCATCACCTCCAGTCTCCTGATCAAAATGCTCACCTGCATAATTCATAACTAGTGAGTCTAAAGACTCAACACACTTGTAATGTTAATAGCAAGTGAAAAATACTGTAATCAACATACATTTCAAGAGCAATAAACATAAACATGTCGTATAATAGCATAATCTGTCAAAACATGTCTCATCATATCATCATATACGTATACATTTTCTTTTACTGAATTTAGTTCATTAGTTGTGACTTTCGTATAAGGTCTATTCGATGGATCCATCTACGTATAACCACGGCACCGGACGGCGGGGAATATGATCGTCGAGCTCCCTCTGGGCCTTCTCCCATAAACAGGCTCACTCTGGGGCCTTTTCTTTCACGATATCTCAAGTCATATAATCGTATAGATATATTGTCAGTCACAACCAACTCTCATCCTTCAAAAATATCATCATTTATCAAAATCATGCATATACGTAATTTTTCTTTAAAATCAAGCATGCAACGTATTTTCATAATTACGAAAAAGGCATGTACTAAGTAACATAAACGTTTAAAAACATGTCGTCAAATTGTGCTCAGGGTACTGCAAAGACTAAAAACTCAACCCAGGTGCAAAATGATCATTTTCCCCTAAAAACCAAAAATGACCGTTTTATCCCTGGACCTCAAAATTTCGACACGAAACCTACCAAACACCTGAAAACTTATTTATAAGAGTTTTGTAGACGTAAACGCAAGCCCGATTCAATATTTACAATATTCGTTTAAAAACATGGACCGGGGTCCTGGTTTTAACCCGAATCAACCCGAAACTTAACCAAATCTCTCCAAGCATAAACCATGCCTCAACCATACCCTACAAGCCCTTAAACCACCAAGAACAGCCCACTTAAGAACTTCGAACAGCACCTGAAATTTGCTGTATTTTTCTACACCAAATCGAGCTGAATAAACTCACGAATTCTCGACCCTAGACCAGAGCAGCGGGGACCAAACCTGAACAACCACTTCCTAGCCCACCTTTGGACCCTCCTGGACCACATCATGGCCTGGTTCAGCCCTCCTTTGCTGAGCCTACCCTCTCAAATTGAGAAAACATGAAAAAAATGCTAAAATTTTCACAGATTGAGCGAGTTTACGAAAAAAATCATATCTCCCTCGTTTCGTATCAGAAAATTACAAATTTGCTATCAAATCGAAGCTAACGTAGAGTGATACCAATCATATGTTGAATGCATTCCCAGAAAACAAAACCTATTAGTCGTAGAATTTTAAATAACAGAGGGTGACAGGTTTTGTGACACAGAAATTTCACAGCTTGTGCGATTTTACGATAAAAATCATATCTTCCTTTTCTCTTATCAGAATATTACGGATTTGCTATTGAATCGAAGATAACACAGAGTGATATAAATTATATGTTGAACACATTTCCAGAAACTAACCTATAAGTCGTACAATTCGAAATAACAGAGGGTGACGGGTTTTGTGACAAAAAAATTGAATAGCTTGTTAAGTTTTACGATAAAAATCATATACTTCTCGTTTAATATCAGAAAATTACGAATTTGATATCGAATTGAAGATAACATGGAGTGCTATAAAGTTATTTGTTGAACACATGTCCAGAAAACCAACTTATAAGTCGCAGAATTTAAAATAACAGAGGTTGACGGATTTTGTGACACAAAAATTTCAAAGCTTGTGCGATTTACGATAAAAATAATATGTCCCTCGTTTCTAATCAGAAAATTACGAATTTGCTACCAAATCGAAGATAACACGGAGTGCTATAAATTATATGTTGAACACATTTCAATAACACAAATTATAAGTCAAAGAATTTGAAAAAATAGAGGGTGACGGGTTTTGTGACACAAAAATTTCACAACTTGTGCGGTTTTAAGATAAAAATCATATCTCCCTCAAGAAAACCGATCGGCCCTCCTCAAAAACGTGACTAACTCGTGACTCCAGCCCCTTGACACATTAACTCCCAACGTATACAGCCGCCTAACACCTCAAACCGGCAGCCCCTGACACAAGAAGTCAAGAAAACGTGAATTGCATCAAAGTGGAGGTGTACTTCATGTCAAAACTATGCAAAAACGAAACCATATAATAGATCAAAAGATTTATCATACATTAACATACAAACTAGCATATTATGATATGAATGATGAGTAAAATGAGATTTTGGGCGTGCCTTTGCGTTTAAACGCTCGAAAACTCGAAGATTTATGCGTAGAATGTGCACCGGGGGGCGGGAGAAGAAATCCTTTGGACGAAGCTTGAGGAAATAGTGAGAAACCTTGCTGAAAATTTCAGAAAGTTGCTGCTTAAATGGGAGAGGTCTGCCATGACTTGGGAGGGGTGGGTTTAGGGTTTGATTAATATGATTAAGTTAATATAATTATACACTAATGTGTCCTTAATTAAAATTAATGGTTTAAAAGAATTTTTGGCCTATTAAGCAATAAAATAATCCTATCAAGCCCAAAAAAAACTCCCGAAAAATATTTCGTTTAGATACGTTTTTGAAAATATTGCTCGAGCTCTCAAAAAGACCCCCGAATCAATAAAATTTGCGTACCGGATAAAAATACGATCCGACGAGTAAAAATACCCACCAAGGCCCATTTTTTGAAAACACCCTTAAAAGAATTTCATATTAAATAATTAAAATAATTATTCAATAAAAATATATTTCCTAAATATCCACGGTCTTCGTTCCTTGTTCGAGCGCGAAATGCAAATTAAAATCCTAATGCATGAAACTTTAAATAAACCATGAATTATAACACAAATTCATGAAATAAACATGAATTTAATGCATTGAAACAACTTAGTAAAATATAAAAGAAATTTAATAACTTTCATGCATGTGGTTTACATGGACCTTCAATATTTCGGGATGTTACATTAACGTTTTCTTTTCAACATATCATTTCATATTTTCTTTCATCATATACGTATACGACGTTTCTTTTTTAATTGACTTCAGATCCTCAAATGTGACTCTCATATTGCCTGAAGGTCGATGGATCCATCTACATATTACCACGGTATCGGGGGGCAGGGACATCAACGACCCTCTCACCTGTCAACTAAGCATTGGCCTTACATATCATTGTATCATTGTATCATCGTATTAGTTACAATCAATTCACCTCCTTCGACTTTTCATATTCCCATCACTTATAGAAATTCATGCACGTATAAATCATTTTTCTTTTAAACCAAATATGCAACTTGTCTTTTAGCATTAACGTTTCACCATAAAATTCCATAAACATTTAAAATAAACATTTTAATATTTATTACAGCATTCAGAGCACTACCAGGATGTCTAACAATTTTCAGGTGTAAAATGATTGTTTTGCCCCTGAAACCCTAACTTTCTATATTAATCCTTAGACCTTAAAATGACGATCCAAATCATTCCAAACTCAAAATAACACCTTAAAATATACACATAAATATTTATTAGACGTAAACTTTAGTTTCTCAATTAATTCCTCAATTCATTTTTAGACTTAGACGTACATCTCGGTTTTGACTCGTATTAACTCGAAACTTAACTATAGCTTAATAACACCTAACTAAACCAAGCTAAACCAATCAAATTAAGACCCTTGATCAAGCCTAGATCAGCTACTGAATTTTTGTCCCTATTTTTCGAAACCCTAGTTTGATCAATCAAACAATTCCTTCGACCTAGCCCCTAAGCGAGTGGACAAGACCCCGACCAACATTCCTAGAACCTATACCAAGCCTTTCAAGACGTCCTTAGACCAGCCCTTACGGTCCATGCACGAGGACGTGCATGGTTCCTCATATATCTCACAGCCATCGCTAGGGAGTGCCCTAGCCGTGCGCGTTCCTTATCCAGCCATACTCTAACCTACCTGGGGCCACACTCAACCACCTAGGGACCCTCTGGATGTGGCCCAAATGCTGCTAGCGATTGTACTCTTCAGGAGCACATGAGCCGTGCCCTAGTTGTCTCAGAACACCAAGCCATGCGGCCCCTGTGTTCATGAACCTTAACCAGCATGCACCTTGCGACTTAAGGCCCTTGACCCGACCAACCCTCCTAGGACCTATACTGAGCCTTTCAAGACCTCCTTTGACCAGCCTTTACGATCCATGCACGAGGACGTGCATGGTTCCTCATATATCTCACGGCCATCGCTAGGGAGTGCCCTAGCCATGCGCCTTCCTTATCCAGCCATACTCTAGCCTACCTGGGGCCACACTTGACCACCTAGGGACCCTCTGGATGTGGCCCGAATGCTGCTAGCGATTGTACCCTTCAGGAGCACTTGAGCCGTGCCCTAGTTGTCTCAAAACACCAAGCCATGCGGCCCCTGTGTTCATGAACCCTAACCAGCCTGCACCTTGCGACTTAAGGCCCTTGAACCTCCTGAAACTCATCCCTTTTCATGCCCCTACCATGGAAGCCCCTTAGTGAACCATTAACAAGAGCTTAAAAAAAAGAAAACAGTAGTTTTTTGCATGTATAGCCATAAAAACGAAAAAAAAAGTGCATCATATTTTTCATGCAAGGATACTTAAATACACATAATAGGGTGTGAAAGGTGTTTGAAAGAAGATTAAGGCATGCCTTTCCGTTCATTACGTACGAAAAAAACTTGGCGACGCGAGGAATGTTGGCGGAGATGGATCCTTGCTGAATTTTTCCTTCAATTTGCTTGAGTTTCGCCTTCAAAATCATATGGTGTGTACGGTTTAGTGCTGATAGAAGAGTCGTTGTGTGGTTTGTGTGGTGTGCGTGCATTTTGGTAGGTGTTTGGGGAGGGTTTTGGCTTTTTATTCTAGTTATAACACATGGTGCAAGCTTGGGCCTACTAATCAAGTATAACAGGCCCATAAAGTCCATTAGATATTATTTAATATATCTTGTTTAGGAAAGGTTGTGAAAATATTAGCTGAGCTCTCGAAATGTTCATATTTTCGGCCAAAATCAAATTCCGTTTAAAAATACGACTCGGCGTATAAAAAGACCTCAAAATGCCTCATTTTCGAAAATTTCATTTAAAATACACCACACATTAAACAATTTAAAATAATTATTTAAAAAAATATTTTCTCTTATATGGTCCGGTCTTCTTTGCTCAATCGCGTCTCGAATAACTTTTAAAACAATGTTTTATGCATACTAACAGAAAATCCCATTTTTAAACATGTGATCATGCGCATCATAATTAATTCATGTCGTTAAAACAATTTAATTAGTCATTTTCTATTTTTCATAGATTTTCATGCAGTTGGATTACGTTTTCATATTTTGGACCTTACATCAACATCATATGGAATGTTGTTTTCAGTAATAGCAGATGGTTCGTCTTTATAATCAATATCCATACAGCTTAATTGAAGAATAATTCTTTCTTTTCATATTTTATAATTATCGTCTTTCAGTTCAGGAATGTCTCATTTCATATCAGAAAAATTCGCAGGTTGCATAACTGCATAAAAATATAATATGCTTAATTTTTTTAAAAATTTTGAGGTATTATAATGTTTTACTAATATAAATCATGTTTTAAAAATCTAGTGACATAAAATTTGTCTGTAGGCTAAAATTGTAATGTCTACCGTTTTAAAAGTGTGGAAATTTTTTTTTATAAAAGCTCGCCATTACAAAATAACATTTAAAATAATCGTCTTTATTTGGCAATAAAAATATCACAGTTTAAAATAACCAACATCAAACGTAAACGTAAAGGAGTAAAAATCGTAATATCCTCAGCGTATATAAAATGTTTAACTCCTCTCAAATCTCATAAATAAATATGCGGAAAAATCGTGTGGTCCTTGGGTCGTGTCACCGCACCAGTGCTGCATGCTCAGAGTCCAACACCTCCAATCTCCTCGGTAACTTGCTCACCTGCATCACACACGCCTAGTGAGTCTAAAGACTCAACACACCTGTACCAGGAATAACGAGTACATATACAGGCACACAGCATTGAAAAATATCATACTCAACATAACTTTCGTGAATTTAAAACATGAACATAAACGTATCGTGTAAAATCATGTCGTGTCAAAGCATGTCATCTTATATAATCATATACGTAAACATTTTCTTTTTAATTGAATTCAGTTCATTAGTTGTGACTTTCGTATCAGCTCTTTCGACGGATCCATCTACGTAAAACCACGGTACCAGGCGGCGGGGACATCAGCGACAGCATTACCTGTCCACTGAGCCTTGGACTTAGCTCATCATTTCTCATGTCATCGTATACATATACATCGTCAGTCACAACCAATTCCCATAATTCAAAAATAACATCATATTCACCACTTAATAAAACATGCATATACGTAACTTTTCCTTTAAACCAAGCATGCGGCGTATTTATCATAATTACGTAAAAATCGTAAACATGATGCATAAACATTTAAAATATCATAAATTTGTGCTCAGGGCGCTTCCAGGACCAAAATCTCACCCGGGTGCAAAATGACCATTTTGCCACTTGAAACCCGAAAATTATCGTTTCACCTCTGGACCTCTAAAATTGACCCAAAGCTTACCAAACATCTTAAAATGTCACAAAACATATTTAAAAGCATTCCTAGACATAAACTGAAGCCCAATTCATAATTTCATCGATTCGTTTTAAAACTTACCCCGGGGTCCCGGTTTTAATCCGAATCAACTCGAAACTTCCCCAAATTTTACCAAACTTAACACATGACTTAACAACACAATACCAGACTTAAAACCACTCAATTTAAACCCCTTAGAACCCTTAAAAGTTTTTTGCTATGCCGCTGAATTTCTGTACCAATAATTTGAAACTCTATTTGCCCTTCAAACCCAAATATCGCGGCCTCCCTCTAATCCAGACCAACCTCGGACTCTACCAGACCCTCCTAGACCTCTAATGGACCCTCATGAACCATCCTAACCCACGGATACTCCACCATGCAAACCGCAGCTCCCCCATGATCGAAATTCTCACAAAACGCTAACCCGAAAACAACACCTACATCTCTCGATCGATCACGCTTGGGCTGGTTCCAGCACGTGCTGAACTCTTCCAAACCTTGTCTCAGACCCACCAGTGTATGGTTCGTGGCCCGGAACGGTCCTGGCGGTGCTGGCCCAACCCATGTACACGATCTCCACTAAACTGAAACATACAAGGGACTCCACCTTCGATCTACAACAACTCTTCTCATGCCTCGACTCCAGTGCTATTTTCCTCAAACCGTGACATGCCTCAGGCCTCTAGCATTAATAGACACAGGCCCCTTATACAAAGATCACAAAACGTGAGTTGGGTGTAATGTAAATACAAGTTCATGCCTCAACCGAAGCACACCCATAAAAACAATGCATGCACAGAGAAACAACTTGAATGGCAAACAAGACAGCATGTATTATAGCGTGAAAGATGTAGAAATAATGTACAGTGCGTGCCTTGGTGATTAATCTTGAACAAACAATCGAGGAATATACGTCCGAAGGGAAAAGCTTTTGCTTGATCAAGGGAAATGGAGACACTGAATCCTTAGCAGCAGCAATACACGAGGAGGTTTGTGAGTGGAGGGGGGTGGGCAACTGGTGAAGATTTAATTTAGGTTTAGGGGTGATTAGCATTATTTAAATGGTTAACAAATCAATTAATGGGCCCTAATTTGTTAATTTAAAGTTTAAAAAGAGTATTAAGCCCAATAAGTTTAAAAGTAAGCTCATTAAATCCAAACAAACTCTCAAAAAATATTTCATTTTGGAACGTTTTTCAAAATATTAGCCGAACCATCAAAAAGTCCCCCGATTCGATAAAATTTACGTACCGGATAAAATAAAATCCTGCGGGTAAAAATACCCAATAAAATCTCATTTTTGAAAAACGCACTTAAAATAACTTAAATTAATTAATAAAAATAAACCGTGTAATAAAATAATTTTTCTGATAATTCTACGGTCTCTGTTCCTCGTTCGAGCGTGAAATGCATCTAGAAACCCTAATGCATGAACTTTTAAAATTTCATAAATTAAATCCTATCATGCATGAATTATGCATAAAATGCATACAAATAATTAAACAAAAAATAATGAAATAAACATGCATTTAATGCTTTAAAACAATTTAATAAAATACCAAATAAATTTAATAACTTGCATGCATGTGGTTCTTGTGGATCTTCAGATTTTCGGGACGTTACAAAAATTTTAATTCAGTAAAAATTTTCTGGAACTTTATGATAACTGTCAAAATGTATTTTCTTTTAACTCTTGCGGGTAAATTAAGAAAAATATAATTTTGATATTTTAACTTAATTAAATATATAAATATAACAAAAATCCATGTGAGGTAAAATTTATTATGTTTATATAATTAATTAAAATTTAAGTTCATTATGTGATCAAAATCGACTTAATACATAATTTTTCATAATTAAAGATGTTGTGGTTATTCCTTAATATTTAAAATTATACGGTTCATTGAACAAAATTTTGGCTTTACTTAATGCTTTATATAATAATTATTTAGGGACACAATCACACTTAAAGATAAATAGGTCTAATGCCCTTTAAATATCTAACACCTAGACAGAACAACGTTCATCAGGGAGACCAATGACAACTCAATGCAGTTTAAATTGATCTATGAAGAACTCTATCGGCTCATTTTTTTTACGTCGCCTTTTAATTATTATTTAACTTAATTATTCACATTTATGTGAATCTTTATAAACCAAAAAATTTTATTGAATAACTTTATATTCAAATTTTTACTTGATATGAATATTAATTTTTTGAAATCTCATATCAAAAGCATAAAAAAATATTTATGCTTTTAATTTCAGTGTGTTGATATTATTCCACTTAATATTATATGTATATACATAAATGGTACAACTTTGATTTTGCACTTTGTTAGAAACTAAATTTCGGCGTTTGACAAAATATGAACCAACTAATCGAGTAAACTGAACTCAGCAACTGTACTTAACAACTGAAATCAGCTGATCTAATAAAGAAGACTGATCAGTTGGAAACTGATCAGTTGATATATTCAGCCGTATGCTAAGCACCCTTCAACTGAACATGTCTCGGAAAAGAACATTCAACCGTCAAGAGACATAGAAGATTGCAACGCCGCACTTTAATCAATACAGCTTAGAAAAACGCATTTCGGCGAAAGCAATTAAGACGCCGCATCACAATAAATGAAGCAAACAATGTCCAAGGAATAATCAAGTAGAAATCAATGGATACAAAGATTCAAATTCATCTCAAGTTACTGTTGGAGAAAAGAAGCTTATAAATATGACAGAAGAACAGCTGAAGAAAAAAAGGGAGTCAACACTATTCAAAAGCTTGTTGTCACTCTGTCAAAATCTTAGCTCACTCTTATTTGATATATTCTGTGGGGCCCTTAGCTCCTAATCGCTATTACAATACACTTTGATTAGGGTTAACTAATTACAGCGGAAAACGAGCTTAAAATTTCTTTACAATGAGCCCAAAAATATCTCTTCTATAATTTAAATACTGAAAATAGTATTTAATCTCAAATCATAAAACATGCCCACACGAAATCAAAACCAATCATATACAACCAACTCATATCCTCGGGACATGCCCCGGTATATAGATACATATACATATATACTGGGAACAAGACATAAACATAAAACCTCAGCCCGAGCTGTGGCTCCCTCCAGAAGTACCCTCTCCGGTCTCCTGATACCCTGGAGTACCTGCCATTGTCCACACACAAAGACAACAATAGCCCCCCTTGGGGGTGAGCAAAGCTTCGTATGGAACAACCAATCATATATACCACAAGTATCTAAACAATGATATATGGTATGCAATGCATGTATGTCGTGGAGGTATAAGGTAATATGCCCATCCACTGAGCACATGTCAGAACCAATCGAATAGCTATCAAATCAATGCTCGAGCTGGCACACCGGCCAATATGGGATACTCGTATGATAGCGTCGGCAAAGCGCCATCAAATCCCAAATCTCGTACCCAATCATATGGGACCACAATTGTCTATGCTTTACGGGTCATATAATACCGGCATAGCGATTGTGTTCACAAACCCCGGAATCCAATCCAATCATATCAAGGTATCCAAGGATCATAGCTCAACGTGCATGTCATGTATCGATGTATGCATAAAATGATGTGTGTTAACAAAACATTTATTTTATACATCGATATCTCAATTTCAATGTCATGAATGCCACATCAATCAACAAATAAGGCATATAGACACATAATCTCATTCCAATCAATCAAATAAATCCGACATATATAATATAATACAGATACCTGTCGTATGTTACCCGGTCGCAACATACCTCAATTCTTCGTTTCAAGTTTATGTAGCCTGAAGATATTGATATTATACTTTATCTACATCAATAGCATACTCATTCCAATCAATAACATACTCCAAAATCATTAATATGAGTTTCAAATATCATTTGAAACTTCAAAAATTCATATCAAATCAAAATCATATCATAATTCAATTCCGACTTAGAATATAAGTTTCTTGACGGTTATTCTACTACATATCAGAAATTCAACTTCAAATACATGCTATTCCAGCACTTTGATATTTCGAGCTGCTGGAACTAGAAGAAATTTACCTCAGTCAGAAGCCCTCGACGCGAAGATCACAAATATATAATTTGTTTCGCGTTTAGACAGCGTTTCGAAGTCGATTTGGAAGAAAGAATTTCGAAATCTTTCGAATTCCCTCGAAGTTACTGAAAATAAATGACGGAGGAAAGAAAGAAAAGATCTTATCCTTATCCCACCGCCTCTCGCGCTCGGGCGGTAGAATTCTCGCGCCCGAGCGCGAGACATTCTGCCCCCGGCTTTCACTAGTACCGCGCTCGGGTGGTCACAAACTACTGCTAGGGCGTGGCATGTTCTGCCCGCATATTCATTTTACATATCCTGGCGCTCGGGTGGTCATTTTCTACCGCCCGGGCGCCACACGTTCTGTACAAATATTTGATTTTCGTACTGATTGGCGTCCGGCCTCTCCCCTCGAGCTCCTACAACGTCAATTCATATTCAATATTCATTTCTCAATTTCATTGTCATAATATACATCAAATGTATAATCACATATCAAATTCATGAATTATCGATAATCATATAGGATTTACGATAATACGATACACGGTCCTTACATTTCTCCCCCTCTTAAAAGATTTCGTACTCGAAATCTCAAACATCTCTATATACATAACATTGGTAAACATACATATGTCACCAGTTATAGTACATATCAAAACTAAACTCAGAAAAAGGATCAGAATACATCGAATACAATGGAACAGATGTCATAGAATCAAACAAATGCGGATACAAATCTCGCATCTTGCTCTCCAATTCCCACGTTGATTCTTCAACACCATGTCGTGTCCATTGCACTCGTACTAAAGGAATCGATTTATTTCTCAATATCTTTTCCTTTCGATCCATAATACGAACAGGTTGTTCGACATAGGAAAGAGAAGGATCAAGTTCAACCTCATTAGGTGCAAGCACATGTGATGGATCTGGTTCATATTTCCTCAACATAGAAACATGAAACACATCTTGAATAGTAGATAGAGTTGGTGGCAATGCCAATCGTTACGCAAGATCACCAACTCGATCCAGAATTTCGTATGGACCAACATAACGAGGAGATAGTTTCCCTCGCATGCCAAATCGAACAGTGCCTCTAAAGGGAGATATTTTCAAAAACACTCTGTCACCTTTCTGGAATTCCAAGGGTCGTCTTCGTTTATTCGCATAACTCGTTTGACGATCCTGAGCAGCTTTCATCCGCTGCCGAATCAAATGAACCTTATCGTTCATTTCCTGTATCATTTCAGGTCCAGTCAATTGTCTCTCACCAATCTCATCCCAGAATAACGGTGATCTACGTCGTCTCCCATATAGAGCTTCAGACGGTGCCATATCGATGCTCGTCTGAAAGCTATTATTATAAGAAAATTCGACCAATGGTAAGGCATCTTGCCATCCCATTCTGAAGTCCATCACAATAGCACGCAACATATCCTCTAAAGTTTGAATCGTACGCTCAGTTTGGCCATCAGTTTGAGGATGATAAGCAGTACTCATAGCCAAACGCGTACACATCGCCTCCCGAAAATTACCCCAGAATTTAGAAGCAAATCTGGGATCACGATCAGATACAATCGAGACTGGCACACCATGCAGTCTCACAACATTCTCAATGTATAAACGGGTCATTTTCTAATAAGGATAAGTCCGTTCATACGGAATAAAATGCGCAGATTTCGAAAGCCAATCAATAATCACCCAAATAGCATCACAGCCCTTGGGCGAACGAGGTAAATGAGTCACAAAATCCATAGCAATATGTTCCCAATTGCATTTTGGGATTTCCAGACTATGGAGTAATCCTCCCGGTTTCATTCTCTCGGCTTTTACTTGCTGGCAGACAAGACATTTCGAAATAAACTCAGCAATGTCCTTCTTCATACGTTTCCACCAGAATTGAGGTCTCAATGTCAAATACATCTTTCGGCCTCCAGGGTGAATACTGTATTTGCTACAATGTGCTTCCCAAAGAAGGGCAAATTTCAAATCAGAATCATCAGGAACTACCAGCCGACCATTAAGTCGTAAAGAACCATCAGAAGAAATCTGAAATCCAGACTGATGTCCAGCAGACACAAGTTCTTTCGACTTTCGGATCTGAGCATCGCTTCATTGGGCCTTTCTTATTTTAGATATCAAATTTGGCTCAATTTGCAATGCTGAGACAGTGACAGAATTCCAATTCGAGTGAAAATTCCAACCAGAAGTACAAATATCCTCGTGTACTTTGGTGACATTGACAGAAGTTAACACAGAATCATGAACTTTACGGCTCAGGGCATCCGCAGTAACATTCACCGATCCAGGGTGATATTGAATTTCACAATCAAAATCCTTCAGGAGATCCATCCACCTGCGTTGCCTCATATTCAAATCAGATTGAGAAAAGAGATATTTCAGACTCTTATGGTCCGAATATATAACAAACTTTTCTCCGTACAAATAATGGAGCCAAATCTTCAAAGCAAACACAATGGCAGCCAATTCGAGATCATGAACAGGATAATGTGTTTCATGAGATTTCAATTGACGAGACGCATAAGCAACCACTTTGCCATGTTGCATCAGAACACAACCCAAACCTTTACCAGACGCATCTGTACAAACCACAAATCCTCCGGTACCTGAAGGAATCGAAAGCACAGGTGCTGTGGTCAATCTCGTCTTCAATTCAAGAAAACTAGCTTCACATTCATCTGACCAAATGAATCGCTGATTCTTCTGTGTCAGTTGAGTAATAGGTTTAGCTATTTTCAAAAATCCTTCAATAAAGCGACGATAATATCCAGCCAAACCCATGAAGCTACGGATCTCAGGAACATTCGTAGGTCTTGGCCAATTCAATACAGCTTCGACCTTCGCAGGATCAACAGATATGCCATGTCTCGAAATGACGTGGCCTAGAAATACCACTTTGTCCATCTAGAATTCACATTTGGACAATTTAGCATACAAATGACTAGTACGAAGAGTTTGAAGTACCAGTCTCAAATGTTCAGCATGCTCCTTTTTCGATTTCGAATATACCAGAATATCATCAATAAAAACAATAACAAATCGGTCTAGATAATCTCGGATTCATTAAATCCATAAAGATAGCAGGAGCATTCGTAAGACCAAAATGCATAACCAAGAATTCATAGTGGCCATACCTCGTACGAAAAGCAGTTTTGGGCACATCTTCGTCTCGAACTCGTACTTGATGATACCCAGAACGAAGATCAATCTTCGAGTATACAGAAGTACCTTGAAGCTGATCAAATAAATCATCAATACGAGGAAGTGGGTACTTGTTCTTCACAGTAGCCCGATTCAGTTGCCTATAATCAATACACATTCGCATAGTACCATCTTTCTTCCGAACAAATAAAACTGGAGCTCCCCAAGGTGATACACTCGGTCGAATATATCCCTTATCGAGAAGATCCTGTAATTGTTCTTTCAATTCTTTCAGTTCCAAAGGTGCCATGCGATAGGGAGCTTTAGATATAGGCGCAGTCCCCGGCACAAGATCAATACTAAACTCAACTTCTCGATGAGGAGGAAAATCAGGAATCTCATCGGGAAATACATCCTGGAATTCTTTTGCAACAGGAATCTCAGATAAAAAAGACTCGTTCTTCAAAATATCAATAGCGTAGATAAGATAACCTTCATCTCCGCTAGTCAACAATCGAGACATTTCCAAGGAAGATACCAATGGAATTTTGGCTTGGGAACCCTTGCCATAAAAATTCCACTTGGGTCCATCAATCGATCGAAATCGAACCACTCCATGATAACAATCAACAATAGCTCGATTTGTTGTCAAGATATCCATGCCAACAATACAATCAAAGTCGTGCATTGAGAGGACAATCAAATTCAGAAATACCACATTATGCCTCATATATCAATACACAATTATGCACAACTCTTTCAGACAAAATAATCTTCCCTGCTAGCGTGGCTATCGACAAAGTATCATACAACGGGGTACACTCAATATCGTGAAATGCAACAAATGCATGAGATATGAATGAATGAGATGCTCCTGTATCAAATAAAACACGTGCAGGATAATCGCAAAGCGTGCAAATACCTGCAATCACGCCTCCTGGAGCTTCTCTCGCCTGATCCTCAGTCATGGCGTACGCTCTCACTTGGGGAGGAACTTGGGCACTCTGACCACCCGGTCCTCGATATCGTGGGACACTCGAATGCTGAAAAGATGGAACAGGAACAGCAGGTCTCGTCATACCAGGGCCACCTCTAAATCCTGGCTGGGGTTGAGCAGAAGTCGTACCCCTGTTCGGACATACTCGAGAGAAATGGCCTTCCTGCCCACATTGATAACAAGTACCAAACATACCTCGACACTGCTCGATAGTATGTTTGCCTCCACAATGACTACAATAGGGAGCAATCACAGGACTCTCTCTCTGTGATCCACTCGAACTCGAAGAAGACGAAGAAACAGAACCAGTCTTCTTGAACTTCTTACCCCTCGGTTGCAAACTAGGCTGCTGAGCTGACACCGGAGGTGGAGGAGTATACTGTGGACCTCATCTCCTAAGTCCAGCCTCGGCTGCCTTGGCTCGTTCCATTGCCTCTGCGTAGCTGGTAGGCAATCCAGAAACAACATATGTATACAAAGTAGGATGTAAACCATTTACAAACCTGTTATATTTTGCCCTCACATTCCCAGCTACGTGAGGTGCATACTTCAGTAAAGTAGAAAACTTCGATGCATACTCTGCAACAGACATCGTTCCCTGCTGCAGATTATTGAATTCATTCTCCTGAGCAGTATAATAGGATGGAGGGGAATACTGCTCCAAAAACTGGGCCTTGAAGACATCCCAAGTGACCTCAATCCCGGTCTCTTTCAATCCAATCTCAGCGGCTTCCCACCAAGATTTAGCTCGGTCCTTTAGCTGATACAAAGCAAGTTTCAGTCTCCGAGCCTTGGAATACTTAACAATATTAAACAGATGCTCAATATCCTTCAACCAGGCCTCAGCTCTTTCAGCACTCTCAGTGTCAAAGAACCTCGGTGGTTCAGATCCTGGAATCGAGCCATCACAACATCCATGAACAATCCTTCAAATTGCCCAACTATTCTCTCAGTACTGCTACTCGCAGTCTCATTTGTGGGATTCATCTACAAATCAAAAGATGAATATCACAATTTCATAATCTCATCATCTCATATCGTCAATCTCATCAAATACTTACTCAATTCAAATCAAGTAGGATCAAGTAATACAAATAAATCAAACACAAGCGCACAATTCATTTGTGCCTATTCAAGTGTATACAAGACTCAATCGAGCATTCCCTGCTATGCTCTGATACCATCTAGTGTGGGGCCCTTAGCTCCTAATCGTTATTACAATGCACTTTGATTAGGGTTAACTAATTACAGCGGAAAACGAGCTTAAAATTTCTTTACATTGAGCCCAAAAATATCTCTTCTATAATTTAAATACTGAAAATAGTATTTAATCTCAAATCATAAAACATGCCCACACGTAATCAAAACCAATCATATACAACCAACTCATATCCTCGGGACATGCCCCGGTATATAGATACATATACATATAAACTGGGAACAAGACATAAACATAAAACCTCAGCCCAAGCTGTGGCTCCCTCCAGAAGTACCCTCTCCGGTCTCCTGATATCCTGGAGTACCTGCCATTTTCCACACACAAATACAACAACAGCACCACTTGGGGGTGAGCAAAGCTCCGTATGAAACAACCAATCATATATACCACAAGTATCTAAACAATGATATATGGTATGCAATGCATGTATGTCGTGGAGGTATCAGGTAATATGACCATCCACTGAGCACATGTCAGAACCAATCGAATAGCTATCAAATCAATGCTCGAGCTGGCACACCGGCCAATATGGGATACTCATATGATAGCGTCGGCAAAGCGCCATCAAATCCAAAATCTCATATCCAATCATATGGGGCCACAATTGTCTATGCTTTACGGGTCATATAATACCGGCATAGCGATTATGTTCACAAACCCCGGAATCCAATCCAATCATATCAAGGTATCTAAGGATCATAGCTCAACGTGCATGTCATGTATCGATGTATGCATAAAATGATGTGTGTTAACAAAACATTTATTTTATACATCGATATCTCAATTTCAATGTCATGTATGACACATCAATCAACAAATAAGGCATATAGACACATAATCTCATTCCAATCAATCAAATCAATCCGACATATATCATATAATACAGATACCTGTCGTATGTTACCCGGTCGCAACATACCTCAATTCTTCGTTTCCAGTTGATGTAGCCTGAAGATATTGATATTACACTTTATCTACATCAATAACATACTCATTCCAATCATTAACATACTCCAAAATCATTAATATGAGTTTCAAATATCATTTGAAATTTCAAAAATTCATATCAAATCAAAATCATATCATAATTCAATTTCAACTTCGAATATAAGTTTCTTGTCAGTTATTCTACTACATATCAGAAATTCAACTTCAAATACATGCTATTCCAGCACTTTGATATTTCGAGCTGCTGGAACTAGAAGAAATTTACCTCAGTCAGAAGCCCTCGACGCGAAGATCACAAATATATAACTTGTTTCGCGTTTAGACAGCGTTTCGAAGTCGATTTGGAAGAAAGAATTTCGAAATCTTTCGAATTCCCTCGAAGTTAGTGAAAATAAATGACGGCGAAAAGAAAGAAAAGAACTTATCCTTATCCCACCGCCTCTCGCGCTCGGGCGGTAGAATTCCCGCGCCCGAGCGCGAGACATTCTGCCCCCGGCTTTCACTAGTACCACGCTCGGGTGGTCACAAACTACTGCTCGGGCGCGGCATGTTCTGCCCACATATTCATTTTACATATCCTGGCGCTTGGGCGGTCATTTTCTACCGCCCGGGCGCCACACGTTCTGTACAAATATTTGATTTTCGTACTGATTGGCGTCCGGCCTCTCCCCTCAAGCTCTTACAACGTCAATTCATATTCAATATTCATTTCTCAATTTCATTGTCATAATATATATCAAATGTATAATCACATATCAAATTCATGAATTATCGATAATCATATAGGATTTACGATAATACGATACACGGTCCTTACATATTCGTAGCACTTAAGGCTACAATTTGAGATCACTAGCAAGTTGTAATAATCGTTGAAATTCGATAGTGCTAAGATCAGTTACGCACTGAGAACATTCTGTTAAACTAAGAGTTTCAGTTTTTGGCAGTGTTAAGTCCAAACTGAAGTGGGTCAGTACAATTCTTGTATTTGATCAAAGTCTTTTAGTGGATATCCTATCCTTGAGATAGAAGGGGTGACGTAGGAGTAATTAAATTCTCCGAACATCCAGAAACAACCCTTGCCTAATTTATTTCAGTTTCGTATTCTATCTTTCAGTCAGTTATTTTCCGCAACTACTTTAGTTTAACTGATTGTCATTGACCAACAAGATTCCGAGAATCAGTTTGTCACCAAACTGAACTCAAAATTAGAAAAGACCAGTTTTAACTGTGAGTGTTTATTCAACCCCCCCTTCTAAACACTCTTGATACGTTAATCGATCCTATCAAGTGGTATCAGAGCGGTTGAATCTTGTTCTTGAATATTTTTGATCTAAAAACTTGCCAGCATGACTTCATTCAAAAAAATTCCCATGTTCTCCAGAGAAGAATTTGATGATTGGAAAATCAGAATGCAGGCTCATTTGGCTGCACAAGATGATGACATGTGGTATGTCATAACTGATGGACCCATGAAGATTCTAAAAACAAATACAGCAGTTGCCATTACATAAGGAGCACCACAAAGAATAGAAAAGCCCAGAGATGAATGGACAACTGAAGATAAAAGAAAAGCAAATCTTGATAATGTGGCTAAAGACATTCTGTACAAAACGCTGGACAAAGTAACCTTCAGCAAAATAAAAATGTGTAAGACAGCCAAAGAAATTTGGGAAAAGCTGATCCAGCTGTGTGAAGGAAATTATCAAACCAAAGAAAATAAACTTTCTGTTGCAGTGCAAAAGTTTGATAACATCAAAATGAAAGCAGGAGAATCGATGCACGAGTATGATGAAAGAGTAAGCAGTATCATCAATGAGCTAAATGCACTTGGAAAAGTGTATACCAACAAAGAGATTGCACTGAAGGTAATAAGAGGTCTTCCCAAGGAATGGGATGTCAAGACCATGGCAATGAGGGAATCCAAAGATCTGAACCAAATCGAACTTCATGATCTGTTTGCTGATTTAAAGGCCTATGAATTTGAGCTGCAGACCAGAGAAGGAGAACCATCTACCTCTGCAGCCATAACTGCTCTAGCTGCTGTCAGAACTGAACCAATCAGTTCAGTCGAAAAATCTGCTGATCAATTGAGTAATGATGCTATGTCATTGTTCATCAAAAAATTTGGAAGGTTCATGAGAAAGAATCAAGGGAACTTCCAGAAGCCATGCCAAAGGAACAATTCCAAAGATGAACCAAATGCCTGCTATAACTGTGGCAAATCAGGTCACTTCATTGCGAATTATCCTAAACCCAAGAAGGACAGTCAAGGCTCATATGATAGAAGAAAGAAATCATATGAACGCAAAAGAAGACCCAAGGAAGATAAGAAGGTATTCAGAAAGAAACATGAGGTACTCTTAGCTGAAGAAAACAAATCTAAATGGGCAGAAACTGACAGTGAAGAGTCGGAACCAGAAAGCTCATGCAGTTCTAGTGATGATGAGGAAGTAAAGTGCTTGATGGCTAATGATGCAGCAGAAGAATCATCTAGCCAACAGGTATTTGATTTCAGCTCAACTGATTTCAGCTCAACTGATTTCACACGAGAAGAACTCATTCTAACAATACATAACATGGTAAATGAGTATCAAAAGCTTGCATCATCATTTGAAGAAATCAAAGCAAAGAAAACTGATCCCACAGACAATAAAACCAAAACTGATGAATCAAGCGATGGGTTGAGTCTAAAAAGGGAAATCGCTGAGTTAAAAGAGTAAGAAACAAAAATCAGTCATTAATACAGAAGTTGATGCTTGAAAACTCAAAACAAACTGAGCTTATTCAGTCTTGGAACAAATCATCTACTGCACTAAATGAGATGCAGATTTCACAAAAATCAGTTTCTGTTAAAACTGGTTTAGAGTTCAACACTCAAGGAGAAATGTATCCAAATGATACTCAACCAAAGCTAACAATAGACAAAGGGAAATACATTTACTTTGTCAAATCAGCAGTGGTACAAGAACAAATTGAGCCCAGTAAACTGATTGAGCAACCTACTGAGAATATGAACAAGGCTAGAAGATATGTGATTGGTTATAGTCAAAAATTCTCAACCGATTCACAAAGTCAGTCATCAAAGAGATTTTACAAAAACTATTCAAATGGCTATTCCAATTACTATAACTGCAAGCCAGTTCAGAAGAGATATAGACTGAACAATCAGTTGAATAAAGCTAAAACACATATTGTATCATCCGTACACTACACAAGCACACAAAAGCCGAGAAAAACCATTTGGAATACAGCGACTGGAAAGTCTGTTAGACTAATCCAAGTATGGGTTCCTAAAGGACTAATCAGTTCAGGACCCAAATAGATATGGGTACCAAATTATATTATGTGTGTGACTGCAGGTAACAGGTACAAAAAAGAACTCAATATGGTATTTGGACAGTGGATGTTCGCGACATATGACAGGAGATGCAAGTGTGCTATCTCAACTGATCAAATACAGTGGTCCAAATATCAGTTTTGGGGACAATTCCAAAGGTAGAACTGTGGGTAAGGGTAAGCTTATCCATGGTAACTTTACTTTTAAAGATGTTCTATTAGTAGAAAACCTGAAGTATAACTTGATCAGCATCAGTTAGTTATGCGACAGTGGATTCTCAGTACATTTTGACAAAAACTCATGTTTAGTCAAAACTTCAACTGATGAAATCATACTAACCGGAAAGCGTTGTGGAAACACATATAAAATCAGTTGGAATGATCAAACTTATGCACCAGTTTGTTTTATTGCTTCCAAATCATCTAAAAACTGGTTGTGGCATAAGAGACTAAACCATTTAAACTTTAAAACCATTGCCCATCTGAGTAAACATGAACTTGTAACTGGTTTGCCCAAAATAGACTTTTCAAAAGAAAAACTTTGCTCAGCATGTCAGTATGGTAAACAAGTATGATCTTCTTTTAAAAACAAGGGATGGAAATCTTCACCCCGATGCTTAGAACTGTTGCACATGGATCTCTTTGGTCCTATACCAGTCATGAGCTTAGGGGGAATGAAATACACCTTGGTAGTCTTAGATGATTTTTCAAGATTTACTTGGGTTATTTTTCTCAAATCTAAAGACCATACTGCTTCACAACTGATAAAGATCTTCAAAAGACTTTTAAATGACAAATCAGTTGGAATTGATTGAATCAGATCAGATCGAGGAACTGAATTCATCAATCAAACTCTTTCAAATTTTCTAGAGAATGCTGGAATTAAGCATGAGCTCTCAGCAGCCAGAACTCCTCAGAAAAATGGTGTAGCTGAGAGAAGAAATCGGACCCTTAAAGAAGCTGCTAGAAAAATGCTTGCTGATTCTGGTATTTCTCAAAGGTTTTGGGCAGAGGCAGTAAACAATGCGTGTTATACTCAGAATAGATCAATGATTAATAAGAATCATATGAAAACACCATATGAGATCTGGCATGGAAGAAAAAGTATAATTACTTATTTCAAAATATTCGGCTGCAGATGTTTTATCCTTGATAATGGTAAAAATTATTTAAAAGCGTTTGATGCTAAATCTGCAGAGGCAATATTTCTTGGATACTCATCAGTTAGTATAGCTTATAGAGTCTTCAACAAGAAAACCTTAAATGTTAAGAATCAGCTCATGTTGATTTCGATGAAACTGAACTAACTGATAAGCCAACTGATCAAGTTGAGCTAGTTGATCGATTTACAGATATCAGTTTGGAAGATGATGACAAAAATGAATGTCATAATAATCAAAACATATTTCAAACACTTGAACGAGAAGTACTGGATAAATCAGATGCACAGGAAGTCGTTGCTAATGATCAGTTGATAGAGCATAATGATAACATTCAAATACCAGTTGACGAAGCACCAACTAAGACTGAAAACTGTATTCAGTTACCAACTGAAGAAATTGCTGATACAACAAATACTGAGTACAGATGGAGAAAATCACATCCACCTGAGTTGGTAATAGGAAATCCATCTGATCCAGTAAGAACTCGTAATCAAATGCTAAATTTATTTATCTATTCAGCTTTTGTCTCACAACTAGAACCAAAGAAAACTGATGAAGCTCTTGCTGATCCTAACTGGGTAAATGCAATGCAAGAAGAGCTAAATCAGTTCACTTATAACAATGTCTGGAACTTAGTTCCAAGACCAGTTTCAAAAACTATTATAGGGACAAAATGGGTATACAGAAATAAACTGAACGAGGATGGTTCAGTTGTGCGCAATAAAGCGAGACTGGTAGCATAAGGATATAGGCAAGAGGAAGGAATTGATTACGATGAAACATATGCACCAATTGCAAGACTGGAGGCCATCAGAATATTCCTTGCCTATGCTTCATTCAAGAACTTCAAAGTCTATCAAATGAATGTAAAAAGTGCATTCCTAAATGGCCAGCTACAAGAGGAAGTATATGTTGAACAACCCCCAGGTTTTGTAAATCACAACTTTCCTGATCATGTAGATCATTTGAACAAAGCATTATATGGTCTTAAACAAGCTCCCAGAGCTTGGTACGAAACTCTCTCAAAATTTATAACTGATCATGATTTTTCTATTGGATCAGTTGATAAAACCTTGATTAAATTTACTAAGAATAATCACATTTTATTAGTTCAAATTTATGTTGATGATATTATATTTGGGTCAACAAACCCCAAATTATGCGAAAAGTTTGCTAAGCTGATGCAGGATAAGTTTTAAATGAGCATGATGGGTGAACTGACATTCTTTCTTGGACTGCAAGTGAAGCAACTGGAGACTAGCATATTCATCAGTCAGACTAAATATACAAAGGAGCTGCTGAAGAAATTTGGCATGGAATCATGTTCAGCTGCAAATACTCCCATGAGCTCATCAGTAAAATTGGACACTGATCTAGGGGGAATATCAGTTGAGGCGACATTATATCGAGGTTTAATAGGGTCATTGTTATACCTAACTGCCAGTCGCCCTGATATTGTATTTGCTGTGTGTATGTGTGCTAGATTTCAAGAAAATCCTAAGCAATCACATTTCTCAGCTGCTAAAAGAATTTTGAAATATCTTAAGGGTACACAAAATGTTGGGTTATGGTATTCTAAAGGCTCTACTTTCAATTTAGTTGGATATTCAGATGCAGATTATGCAGGATGTAAGCTTGATCGTAAAAGTACAAGTGGATCTTGTCAGTTTCTAGGAGACAGGCTGATCTCTTGGTTCAGCAAGAAGTAGACATCTATAGCTACCTCAACAACTGAAGCAGAATACCTTGCTGCTGGTAGTTGCTGTACACAACTGATCTGGATCCAGCAACAACTGAGAGATTATGGAGTAATTACAAATAATTCGCCCATATTTTGTGACAATATGAGTACAATTGCCATCACCTATAATCCAGTTCTTCACTCAAGGACAAAGCATATCGATGTCAGACACCACTTCATTAGAGATCATGCTTTGAAGAATGACATTAGACTGGAGTATATATCAACTGAGCAACAAGCAGCTGACATCTTCACCAAACCATTACCCGAGACTAAGTTTTCTTACTTTCGCAATATTCTTGGTTTAATTGATCTGTCTTAAAATTATTACTAATGTTGCTTTACTAATAGAATTATCTGCAGAAAATAAGAACACAACAAATTGAAAATAATACTTTATTAAGAATACCATCGATCCCAGTTTACAGAAGATATCATAGAACCAACTGAATCCTGTCATTCTCTAATCCAATTATTCAACTCATAAATTTGGATTCTAGAAAATGAACTAGTTGTAGAAATCTTCTCAACCACATGCCATTCCTTCCATAACATTGCTTCTAACAGACATTTGTCATCAATCAGATCTGTAACATGCCTAACTTCAAAACGATCAATGTATTTTCTTGCTGTTGCTGCTTGAGCACGAGTAGGAATAGCACCACTGCTACTTACCCTCTGCAAATCATGAATCTTGAACCATGTTGACATCACTTTCATCAAGACATATTCTTCCATTGTCTTCTTCAATTCTTCTAAATAAGGACTTAATTGCTCATTAACTTGAATATGCGAACTACTGCATGCATCAGAGTTACTTGAATCCGACATATTGAACTGTTATTGTCTCACATTCTATCATCTTATTTATAGACAGATGAAATTTAAATGTTGAAGAAATTGAAGAGACTCAAATCAACCGAAGCGTCTTTCTCATTTACCGAGACTTCTTAACTATCAGTTGTTCATTATCAACTGATATCAGTTTGACATTTATTACTTAACGCTTAACCAGTCATCAGTTCATCTGTTTATGATCGTAATTCATATATAATAACTAATGAAACTTATTATTTACAGGAAAAAAAAACAAAGTTAAGCCAAAATAAATGTTTCATTCAACTATAAATATTTGCTTGGATTACATCATTATATTTCTCTTCTACAACAATTATCCACATCTTCAACCAATCAGATAAAGGTCCAGTAGATGTCTTGGAAAGGCTGTGAGAACCAACTATGCGTCTAAGGATCTTCAGCTCCTTTCAAAGAATCAGCTGATAGATATGACCATCTGTGAAGATATCCACCCACACAGCTATGTGCAAGTGCTCCCGCACTTTTCTCAACTCTGCCATCAGCTCGGGAGTGGTAGCCTTGCCAGTATTATATAGGAACTCAAGCTTCTGAAGCTTCTCCCAGTAGTGAAGACTCTCTTAGAAGACTTCATCTTCTATCACAGCCTTCCTAGTCTCCAAAGAAAATGGCAAAGCACTCGAGCTACTAGTATCTGCCATTCTTTTTACTTTGAATATGTTTTTCAATATGACTGAAACTAACCATGTCACTTCTAGTTATAGCCAAGAGTCATGGAAGATGAAGGGTCGTCAACGTTTCAGCAAACGATAATCTTTCGGACCTTTAAATTTATTTTATATCATCGCTTTTATTATTTTATGCATCGATTAAGGGGGAATATCATTTTTGAAGAGGTTAACTGAGAAGACAATTGTTTGTGAACTCTCAACTGAAATGAATCAGTTTCCCAACTGATCGTTCAGCTGGATATTTTACAAATCTTCTCACATAAATTAACAAATTTAAAACTTATTATATTCCAAATCAACTGACGTGACTGCAGATTCATAATGTGGCCTATTTTAAACCTTTCATCTTTTTCACAAACGCCCACAGCACACGTACACATAGTTTTACTCAAAATTTTTAATGGACTGACACGTTTCTCGAATTTGAACAGTCACGAACAACTGTACTAAGCCCGCTTCAATTCAGTTTTCTTCTTACGCATACAATCAGTTTTTAATAGCATATTAATTCCAGAGCTTATCTTTTACGAATTTCAGATCATTTTATCTGTCGAAATAGCGAATCAAATCCCAGCTTACATGTTGAACGCTATGGCCATTGATTTTGACTCAGTTTTATCAGTTCAAGAAGCTGATGTTAAGAACGTTTTTCTGAAGATTGAATCTGCTGGTCTCAGAATGTTTTTGGGACAATCTTCGCAGGAAATATACTCCAAGGAAGTAAATGAATTCTATATGAAGGGGTTTGTCACTGCTGATGGAAGCATCTCTGTAACTGTCAATAATCAGCTGTTGATCCTATCTGAAGAAACCTTCGGAGAAATTTTCTCTTAGCCAACTGATGGGTACGTCAACGTCTCTGAAATCAAAACATCTGACATTGAGGAAATGCAATCTTTGCTATCTGCTGATGGACGGAAAATCAAAGTTTCCGATCCAAAGAAAGAGCTGAAACCAGAAATACAGTTAATAGCCGACATTGTGGCGAAGGGCATATTGGCTAAGGCCGGATCTTCTGCCGCCCTTACACTTGAGAAATTCCAGGTGATGACCATCATCATGGGAGAAAAGAAAGCCAACTGGAGACATATTATTTTCAATACTCTGAAGAATATGCTTCAATCAACCAAACAGTCAAGAGGCTTTGCCATCCCAATCAGTTATCTTTTGAGACTAAAGGGATTGGTAGCTGACAATGCTGGAACATCATCAAAGTTTAAAGTCTTCACTGCTAAAAACATCTTGCCGCCAAAAACCAAACAGGAGATTGGATCGCAATCACCTACTCAAAAATTAGCTAAGAAGGCCAAAACTTTGGACCAACTGAAAACTGCAAAACGAAAACTGATTCTCAGTGAATCAGATTCGGAGAAAACTCCTTCTCCTAAGCTTGTCAAGAGACTGAGGACGCAAAGAACTAAACCAATAACAGCGGTGGAAGTCATTCCAACTGAGAAAATAACTCAATCAGCTGCCCAACAGCCTATTCAGGCTATCCCTTTGCAGGTAGTCCCACCTAATGATTCAGTTACTAAAGAAAAGGCACCCGCTAAGGTAAGAGCTCCTTTGACTCATGTAAATCGACCTACCATTTTGCCTTGGGCCAGATCTAAAGGTGTTATATTGAGGGAACCAGTGGAAACCACTCACTTTGGTTTGGATATTCCTCACATTCTCACAACTGAAAAAGGAAAGGGCAAGCTTGTTGAAGAACCAAGGCCATCTAATACCATCCAAACTCACATTGATCTGGTTTGTGAACAGGTCAACGCATTTGCCACTTCGAAATTAAAATCTTTTGATAATTGGAAAAGTTTTAGGACTGAGATTTTTGCCAAAGAGTTGAAGCACAAATCTCAACTGAAAAAAGTTTATTAAACTTGAAGCAATTGTGCTGAAAATAGTCAAAGCTGCTACTATTGGCCAGGCATTGGAAAGACAAAAATATTTCTTTGATCAAATTCGAGCCAAAAAGCTGACTAGAATGGTTGCAAAGCTGAAATCCAACTACAATCCCACAGGTCCAACTGCATATAATGATAGAGCTTTGATCACCCAACTGGACACATATCTCAGTGGTCTACAAGGTGAAATCAGATTTTGGGAACAGGATCAGGAATTGGTTCTTCCTGACAAATCCTCCAATTCAAATGCAGAAAAAGATTCATCCTCCTCTCAACAGAACGAGCCATCTCCACAAGCGGCTGTTGAAGAGCCAGTTCAGGATATGCCTCAATCTTCTCAGGTTGAACATCAGCTGTATTCTGAAACTGAACTATCTTTTGCGAACATTGATGAAATCATTCAGACTGTAGCTCTGGAAGCTCAACTAGAAGAAATACATTCTGAATCAGTTGCTCCTTCAACTGAACAACCAGAACAAGAAGTTCAGATACCATCTGAAGAACTAGTTGAACCACTTGCTGCTGAAGAGCCCGTCCCAGATTCAATGCAAGAACAACAATAAGCACCAGTTCAGCCAGAAATCTCTGCTGAACAAGTCACTCAAACTGATGAACTAGAGAAATCTCCAGGTCAAGCAGTTGCTGAAAATGTGGTGAGTCGATTGCTCATTCAAACAAAGGAGCCAAAACCAAGTTCAGTAAACTCTCAACAAGAGACACCAGTGGAAACTGACCAAGCGTTATCTGTTGATCAAAATTCACTTTCACCACCTCAAATTCACGAAGAAATTGCTGCAACAGACATTCTAGCACAGACTGTTTCTGAAACGATATTATCTGATAGGACCATGGTGGTCTTTGATCAAGTCTCACATGAACCAAGAACATCTAATCAGTCACATCCACTTCAATCCACAGAAATGGATCTTGTTCTTGAAGAAATCCAGAATATGCAGCACAATATGCAGCAGATGATTACTGAAATCAAGAAAATTCAATCCACGCAATTGTCTCATACTGTCAAATTGGATTTCAATTGAATCTGATTCAGCAAAACTGAAAGACATTCAAGCAAACATGGATTCTCTTACCCGAACTGTACTTGAGATGAAGAATAACAGAGGTCTAGCTCAAAGTCTATATACAACTCAGGATATAATCAGTCAACGAGTTGAGCGATTGGAAACTTCAGTTTCTAATAAAATGGAATTGTTGCAGACTTGTTTACAAACTGTTGTCTCAAGTATCTCCGCAGATGTCAAAATTCTTTCCACTGACGTTCGAAAATTATCTGAGAAGATGGATTTGTTTGACAAAAAGGGGGAAGAAATCAAAGATCAAAGAGCATCTTGAGAAACAGCAGAAGCAGTTAATCAGATTATTAGATTCAGCTGTTATTAAACTAAGATCCCTTTCAGTTCAATAAATTCAATCTCTTATTTTATCTACAATGAGCTCAGATGTTCAGTTATTATTTACTCAGTTTTGTCAAACACCATAAAGGGGGAAATTGTTGGAAACTAAATTCCGGCGTCTGACAAAATATGAACCAACTGAAAATACGAACCAACTGATCGAGTAAACTGAACTCAGCAACTGGACTTAACAACTGAAATCAGCTGATCTAATAAAGAAGACTGATCAGTTTCTGATCAAAAACTGATCAGTACATATATTTAGCCGTATGCTAAGCACCCTTCAACTGAACATGTCTCGGGAAAGAATATTCAACCGTCAAGAGACATAGAAGATTGCAACGCCGCACTTCAATCAATACAGCTTAGAAAAACGCATTTCGGCGAAAGCAATTAAGACGCCGCATCACAATAAATGAAGCAAACAATGTCCAAGGAATAATCAAGTAGAAATAAATGGATACAAAGATTCAAATTCATCTCAAGTTACCGTTGGAGAAAAGAAGCTTATAAATATGACAGAAGAACAGCTGAAGAAAAAAATGGAGTCAACACTATTCAAAAGCTTGCTGTCACTCTGTCAAAATCTTAGCTCACTCTTACTTGATATATTCGTAGCAGTTAAGGCTACAATTTGAGCTCACTAGCAAGTTGTAATAATCGTTGAATTTCGATAGTGCTAAGATCAGTTACGCACTGAGAACATTCTGTTAAACTAAGAGTTTCAGTTTTTGGCAGTGTTAAGTCCAAACTGAAGTGGGTCAGTACAATTCTTGTATTTGATCAAAGTCTTTTAGTGGATATTTTATGTTTGAGATAGAAGGGGTGACGTAGGAGTAATTAAATTCTCCGAACATCCAGAAACAACCCTTGCCTACTTTATTTCAGTTTCGTATTCTATATTTTAGTCAGTTATTTTCCCCAACTACTTTAGTTTAACTGATTGTCATTGACCAACAAGATTCCGAGAATCAGTTTGTCACAAAACTGAACTCAAAATTAGAAAAGACCAGTTTTAACTGTGAGTGTTTATTCAACCCCCCCTTCTAAACACTCTTGATACGTTAATCGATCCTATCACACTTTCAAGAGCAGGTTGTCTACAAGTAGTATAATTCGATGAGTTCGAATATCATATCCACATGGAAGCTAAGATAATTAATACTCCACTACAATGTCCTTTTTTTTGTTTTTTTTAATTGTTTGAATATTTAATTTGTATTTTATTGTTCAAATTTTAATATAAGTAGTTGAGATTAGAGGATTCACTCTTGATATTTTAATAAAATTAACATTAATGAATATTAGTAAAATTCAATTCATAAAATGGTTCCAATATATTAAATAATCATATTTATATTTTGTTATATATTATTATCTTATAAGTATATAAAATATACCAAAACTTATAAATGTTGTCAAGTATTTTATATCCTTTGTAATTGAATAACTTAAATAAGGGGAATTAGTTAGAGCTTGTATCATTTCAGTTATAGTGAGAACTGAACTGATATCAGCTGAACTGATCAAATCAGTTTAAAGAAAAAGTTAAGCAGTTAAATACACAAGATATGTTTATGGATTTTCGGAGACTTCAACTACTCCTACGTCACCCCTTCTACCTCCTCGGGTAGAATACACTAGAAGACTTTGATTTATACAAAACCTTGTACAAACCCACTCAGCTTAGGACTTACCCTCTGCCTAACTGAACTCCTAGTCTAGACGGAAGGCAGCACCTTCCAGCCAACACTTGTTAACATCTGTGTGTCAAAGACTACATACACAAGTTTTACGTCTTTGTGTAAGACGATATTTGAGTGGACGTGTGTGTGTGTGAACTAATCTCTGATTACAACATGAAAGTGTTCTCACACACTGAGGGAATTATGCTTCTAAAACTAAGCTGATAGCACGTTGAAGTGTTCCCTCTGGGCTGATTGCTTCTTCAAAAATGATAAGCATTATTCGTTCCTCTCTGTTTTTCCACACACTTTTTTTTATTGGTCTTCACTGATCTTCTATTTATAGGCGTGAAACTGATCGTACAGTGAAACTCAATAATTGTATCTGTTGCAGCTTGAAGTGTCCTTGAGATTCGTGTCCCGACTTTTCCGACATCTATGCTGGAACATTTTGTCTTTAAACTTTGCTGCATCGTCCATTATTGTACATTGATAGTACAATAACTTTTGTACCTTTGTACACAGCTGGATTCCATTGAATAAGCTTGTCGAGATCTGCAACTGAATGAATCCTAACTGATGCACCTAACTGTTCATCTAAACAGATATTTAGTTGGGCTGGTGAAATCAGTTGACTCGTCAGTTGACCTGATTTCACTTTTTCAGTTGAACTGATTCCACTCTTTCAGTTGAATTGGTCAGTTGGACTCTTCATCAGTTGAGCACTTCATCAGCTGGCCGAGCTTTTGAAGGTTTTCTGCTGAACAGCCTATCAGCTGGACAATCAGTTGAACTGTTATGTAATATATCAGTTGAGTTGATTAATTTTGGGCAATCAGCTAATACTTTCAGTTCGTATATGTTAGCTTCAGTTTTGGCTCATTTAACTAATCAGTTTGATGCTTGATCATTTCTAGCTTCCTGCGCACTTAGGTAAATCATTAGAAACAAAATAAAAAGTTTTGTTAACATCAAAATCAATATTGCGAACATGAATTGTTACAACAATCTCTCTCTTTTTTATAATCATAAAACTTGAACAATTAAAGCGAGTTAAAAAGAGGATTTTTAAAATTTAAAAAAATTTAACTGATTCTCCCCCTTTGTGTGAATCAAAAGCAAAAAAAAAATTCAATTCGAGAGATAAGAAAGCGCCTCCCCCCCCAATAGCTGGATTTAAAAACGGGTTAAAAACAAGTTTAAAACATTTTTCAGTTCGAGAGAAATAAAGATCTCCCTCACTACCTGAATTTTAAAACTTATCTTTAAAAATAATTATCTACGCCAAAATTTAGTAGCTTTAATCATTCAAGCAGTTTAGACGAAAAATCTGGAGATATCAGTTCAATCATATAGAAACATAATTGGATAGACATGATGTTAGTTTAATCAAATAGATCTCCCTTTTATTGAACATTTAAGTACATCATCAATTATAAGGGAAAATTGCTACTACAATAACAAATTTTAAGCAACATCAAATATCAATCAATTTATGCATAACAGAACTTAATATATCTAACAACTGATTGTCTCGAACTCTTGAAGTACTGCAACGATCTTGATTCTCCTTACCAGACAAACAGCTCGCTGCCTTGGACATGATCTCTGTGTTTCCAAACTGGTTGGGATGATTTAAACTGGACTTAGCTGATGTTGAACCACATTGATCATCTACTTGGTCTGATATGGTAGTAAAGCGGTGGTATCCTGCTGATGATTAAGCTCAACTTTAATCATCCAACATCTCAACATAGCTGGGCTTCGTCTGTTGATCAGCTTCAACTGGAAGGTTGGCAGCTGAAACCTTGTATTCCGATCAGTTTTGCTGAATAGCCGACATGTAGGACTTATACCCCAGCATGCTGTTTAAATCCCCAAAGCTCTTAGTTGAGTGAAGTGGCTACAACGTTAGTTGCAGAACCAATCATCTCTACTCTTTGCAATGATCGTTAGATAAATATTTTCAAATTGTTTTGAAAATAATATAAAGTATTTTTAAATAGCTTTTAAAACTATTTCAAAGTAAAATAATTTTAGTCATTTTTCAAATGTCCTTCTTAGAACAGGTAGCTCTGATATCAATTGAAGGATCGTGTGTTGGGAACCTTGAGGTGCTTCAAACACAATATTCTCCAAGTTCTGCAATAGCTCGTGTTCTAAGATGAATGTTTACACTGATTAATTAAATCGAGTTTGATTTTAAACCAAGCGGAAAACACTCGAAATAATCTTTCGTTGAGAAATACTGATATATTTTATATCATGTGTAACTGAATAATTTAAATAAGGAAAATCAGTTCGAGCTTGTATCAGTTCACTTATAATGAGAACTGTTATAGTGAGAATTGAACTGATCGAATCAGTTTAAAGCAAAATTTAAGCAGTTAAATACACAAGATGTTTATGGATGTTCGGAGACTTCAACTGCTGTTAGCTTCTTTTTGACTCGTTTAACTAATCAGTTTGAAGCCTGATCAGTTCCACCTTCCTGCGCACTTAGGTAAATCATTAGAAACAAAATGACAAGTTTACCGACATCTATGCTGGAACATTTTGTCTATAAGCTTTGCTGCAATGTCCATTATTGTACCTTGATAGTACAATAGTTTTTGTACCTTTGTGCACAGCTGGATTCCAATGAATAAGCTTGCCAATATCTGAACTGATTGAATCCTAACTGATCATCTAAACTGATATTTAGTTGAGATGGTGAAATTAGTTGACTCGTCAGTTGAACTGATTTCACTATTTCAGTTGATATGGTCAGCTGGGCTTTTATCAGTTGAGCACTTCATCAGCTGGTCGGGCTTTTGAAGGTCTTGTGCTGAACTGCCTATTTAGCTGGACAATCAGTTGAACTGTTCTTTAATATATCAGTTGAGCTGATTCAGTTTGGGCAATCAGCTGGCACTTTCAGTTTGCATCTATTAGCTTCGGTTTTGACTCGTTTAACTAATCAGTTTGAAGCCTGATCAGGTCTAGCTTCCTGCGCACTTAGGTAAATCATTATAAGCAAAATAACAAGTTTTGTTAACATCAAAATCAAGATTGCGAACATAAAATGTTCCAACAATATATATTTGTAAACACTAAATCAAGGTTCTCACTTTAAATGGTTGGTAAAACCAAACAAACATTTAAATGGTACCATAAAATTAATATTATGATATATTAATATATAATAAATCAAGGCATCCTCTTTAAATGGTTGATAATACCAAATTAACATTTAAATGGTTACAAGAATTTAGTATAACATATAGCAACAATAAATCAAAACTCCCACTAATAAGTAGGGTATAATAATGCTTAAAGAAGTAAATATAACATAAACAATAAATAATGATTAAATAATATAAAACATAAATTATTACCTTTTAATAACCTCATTATCATACGAAGAGTTTCATCTTTTCATCTCAACTTTGGGAAGTTAGCTACTCATTATTCAAAGTGTAAAACTTTGAATATTAAATTAACATGTTAATTATATTTAAATGAAGAAATAAAGGAAAATCAAAGTGAGAAATATTATGAACTCAAAGGTTTGTTCATAGAATGAGGCATATCTCAACACATTACAATGCACTCCTATTTATTGTCAAATTTGGGGAGACAATCACAAAAAAAATATTATTTTGTACACATAAGTCATACACATCACTTTTGAAAATCTTCCCATCCGATTTTTATTTTCCACATAAAAAAAAACATATAGATAATTGAGTTGTTATAATTGTGGTATTTTTTTATCATTTGACCAAGTAATTTGAGAGATATGATCAAAATACTCTAGCATAGTAAAACTGTCACACTTTGTTAACTTTATTTGTTGCTTAATTTGATCTTTATCTCATGCTTGCTACCAATATTGTAGATATTAAAATCAACTTTCTACGGGTCCAAAAATCATCTTAATCCCATTTGCAAAGCCAATATTATTCTTGTTTCATCGAACTTGTAGTAGAGAGGCATATCACTTATATAAGGATGTCTTTGTGGCGGAAGAAGAGGTTGAACACAATGTGTTTGAAGCAAAAGATTATGAGTTTGCTAATTTATTAGAAAATGCGGAAACTCCTCTCTTCCTTGGTTGTATTGCTTAAACAAAGTTGTCAGCAGTCGTCACGTTATATAATTATAAGTCTACTAATGGTCACACTGACAATAGTTTCAATGAGCTCCTGAATATCTTAGTTGACATGCTTCCAAAAAAAATACACTTCCAGAAATTGTTTACTCGATGAGAAAATTGTTGAAACCGTCTGATTTAGGATATGAGAAGATTCATGCTTGCCCAAACGATTGTTGTCTATTTAGAAAGAATCTTATAGACCTTGAATCGTGTCCAAAGTGTGGTTCCTCAAGATGGAAGGTAGACAAAGTCACCACCAAAGTTCGTAAAGGAGTTCCTGAGAAGGTGCTACGGTATTTTCCTATGATACCAAGATTGAAAATGATGTTTAAATCAAAAGAAAAGGCCGAAGAGATGATTTGGCACTCCAACCACAAAAATCAAGATCATATGATGCGTCATCCAATTGATTCAGTAGCTTGGGATAAAATAAATCATAAGTGGCCAAATTTTGCATCAGATCCTAGAAATATCCACCTTGGTCTTGCAACAGATGAATTTAACCCTTTTGGTGACCTTAGTTCCAGTATAGTTGTTGGCCCGTTATTTTGGTCAATTATAAACTTCCACCATTGATGTGCATGACAAAGAAAAATCTTATGCTGACATTACTGATTCCAGGTCCGAAGCAACTGCGAAATGATATATATGTATACTTGGAACCCCTTGTGGAGGATTTGAAGGAGTTGTGGGACACATGTGTGGAGGCATATGATTCATTTAGCAAGTCAATGTTCAATCTGAAGGTTATTTTGATTTGGACAATCAATGATTTTCCAGCTTATGAAAACTTAGCTGGATGTGCTACAAAATGGAAACTCGGTTGCCAAATATGTGGTGAAGACTTATGTTCAACGTGATTTAAGTATAGTAGAAAGTTTGCATACTTGGGCCATGGGAGATTTCTTTACCATAATCATCCATTTAGTGAGAAAAAGAAGTGGTTTAATGGGGAAAAAAGAGAGGGGAACAAAAGCGAGACCTTTCAATGGGTTAGAAATTCTCAGTGCAATGAAAGATATTAAAAATGACTGGGATAAAATGAAAAAGAGTGACACTTTCAATACTTCGAAGAAAAAAAGGAAGAAGTATGATAATTCAAAAAAGTTACTTAACCCAGTACAAACGTGGAAGAAAAAGTAAATATTTTTCGATTTTTCATATTGGAGTGTAAGTTATTTGCACTTTATTAATTATTTTTATATAATTTTTTTTAATTTTTATCTTATATTTTTAGAAATATTCTGAACTAACACTATGAAACGTGTTGATGGTTACTTTTAGGGGCTCATACTACGTCATAACTTAGATGTGATGCATGTTGAAAAGAATGTCTGTGAGAATATCATAGGCACACTGTTGAACCTGAAGAAAAAAATCCAAAGATGGTGTGAATGCTCGCAAAGATTTGATGCATTTAAAAATTAGAGAAGAAATGCATCCTCAAGAAAAGGGAGAAAATAAATATCATTTCCCTGCTGCACCCTACACATTGTCGAAAAAAGAAATAGATGTATTTTGCTCTAGGTTGAAGAAATTAAAGTTACCCGATGGCTATAGCTCAAATATTGGTAACTGTGTTTCTTTAGAAGAGCGTAAGCTTATTGGGCTGAAATCTCATGACTGTCATGTTCTAATGCATAAATTGCTATCGGTAGCATTGAGAAATCTTCTACGGAAAGGTCCATGTAATGCTATATATTTGTTGGTTGCATTTTACAATGACTGGATAGGAACCATTTAGAATAACTCGAGGAGAATATTGCTGAAATTCTATGCATGTTAGAAAGATATTTTCCACCCACTTTCTTTACCATCTCGATTGATTTGACAATTCATTTAGCAAGAGAGCCTTGCTTGTGTGGGCCAGTCCAATTCCGCTGGATGTATCAATTTAAAAGGTAATAAATATCGATTTATATTTTTGACAAATTTTATATATAAAACATTATAAATTTTCCTATCAACACTTCTTTCACGTGAATTTTTCTTTGTGTTTTAGATTTATGAAAACACTCAAAGGGTATGTGAAGAACCGAGCAAGACCAGAAGGTTGCATAGATGAGTGTTACCTCGCAGAAGAACGAATGATTTTTTTTAGTGCTTACCTAAAAAAGGCTTCTATTATTGGTGTTCGTTCTAATCGGAATGATGATTTGGAAAATGGATTAGTGGAAGGTCGCTCAATTTCTAAAGGGAAAGAAAAGATTTTAGAAGACCACGTGTTGCAAGCCGCACCTCGATATGTATTGTTCAATACTGCAGAAGTCGAACCTTACTTACAGTGAGTATAGTTAATTTCAGATTATATTATCCTCGATCTATTACATACCTCGTATATTCTATCATCTCCCTTAAATGATTTTAAATAGGATGCACATTGAGGAGCTTAAAAAAATAGATTTTCGTTTGTTAAGTAATGAGACGTCGTTACAAAAACAAAATATGGAAACATTTGCTGAATGGTTATCAAAACATGTTCTTGATAATTCTTCAGGACGAATTCAATGGCTAGCTCACGGTCCAAGAAAGCATGTTACAAGTTATACATGTTATATTATAAATGGACATCGGTTCCATACAATTGATGTTGGAAGGTCGACACAAGATAGTGGTGTTTCAGTTGAAGCCGATACTATTTGTCAATCTAATGTTAATGATTATTCATATACAATAGGAAGACTATCATACTATGGAGTTATACGAGATATTGTTTTGCTAGACTACTATTCTTTCAAAGTTCCTGTTTTTAGGTGTGATTGGGCCAATCATGGAACTGGTATCAAAATTGAAGATGGTTTTATATTCGTCAACTTACACCAAGGACTAAAAACTTTTGAAAGCGATCCTTTCATTTTTGCATCACAAGCGAAGCAAGTATTCTATTCTAGGGACGATGATGAGTCAAATTGATATGTGTTGCTAAAAGCGCTGCTTTAGGGTATTCATAACATGCACGTGGTTGAAGAGGATGCATATACGTCATCAAAACCTCTTGATGTCTCTCGACTTGATATTAACATTACTGAGAAAGAACCATATGCAATGAATGAGTGTGACGGAATTGATGTGACTGAGACATGACTGGAATTTTTAGCTGTAGATTTTATAATTATTTATTTTGATTGATATATGTTTTTTGCAAGTTATACAACTCTTTATTTACTATTGCAATAAATTTGTGCTTGTTTATTTTCAGCTATGTATCATGTCATAGTACATGTTTGATCAGGTCATTACATGGCATTGAAAAGATGAGCAAAATGGGCAAACAACGTAGCAAAGCATTTGCAGAAGAAATTCAGGTGATATCTTCTATTTTACATCAATTTTTATTTTAATAAATTACACTTGTATATTTCAATACCTCTTTTTTTGTCCTTTTACAGGAACACGTAGCTAGTAGGTTATAAAGAATGAACTCTAACAATTCAGCTAATTCATCCCAAGATTTGCATGATAAAGAACCGATTGCTGACAACAAAAATGTTAAGAAAAAAGGTCGGGGAGCATCAAAGTTGAAAATTGTTAGTGGTCAAGAAAAGCGCAAAGAGGTGGAGCGTAATGAGTTAGGACAGCCGATTGAAGATAATTCAGTTAAATACGCTTCTTTTCTAGGTTGCATGATAAAGGAATTTGTGCCATATACATTGGATGAATGGAGTGACATAGATGAAGATGTGAAGAATAAGATGTGGAGTTGTCTTCAGATAATATCTTCAGTCACTTAATATTTCATTTCAATTTTTAATACAAGTTGTAGAAATATTTTTGTGCTTCTATGTACAGATAACTTATAAAATTGAGAATTGGGAAAAAAAATCATTTTTTTAAAAGTTAGCTAAATTATGGTGCGATAGAAAATCGAAACTACAAATACTTGTACGAGAAGCTAATACAAGTCGAGTGGCTTCACGAAATCTCAGTCTTTTGAAGCCCGAATTTATGGAACAAAATAAGTGGGACTGGTTTGTAAAGAGGACACTATCACCTACCTTTCAAGTAAGTATTAATTCACTTTTCTTATAGGTATGAAATAATATCAAGAGCCTAAGGCTTTTAGCCGAGCTCATGTGATTCGAAGATTTGACCCTGTGATGTTGGAAGACTTATTCTCGTTATTCATGCCTGTTTTCCTCATTATATGGCAATTTTTAGAAGCTAACCAACATGCCTTCATAATTGTTGCAATTAGAAAATAAATGTGATGTTATTGTTAGTGTAGATGCCCTGCAAGCCAACTGTTGGCTAGGGATTTTATTGACTCAGTTGTAATTAACAATCTTTATTTTAATATAATTCATTATTTCATGGTTTGTTATTTCTTTATCTGTATACCCATGTGAAAACATAGATAAAGACCTTGATTATACTTTAATACAAATGAATCGTAATTCGATGTTGAAACTCGTTTGTAAACACTGTATGATCTAAATTCGTTCCTAATCGATTCAGCCGCCTAAAACATGGATAAAGGTCGCTTGAGCTCGAGACTAGCATTTGTGATGTTGTGTACTGCGTTTCTTGGTAAGGGCATAGAGATGTCCAAACATGCAGATGAGTAGTCATATGATGATTATACCGAACAACCCTCCCTCGAACTTTCCAAGTGGTTATCATTCATCGAGAGGATAAGTTCGTGTTTATGATTGTACACCATTAGTCCTTACGAACCGGGACAACACTGAGGCTCTATATGCTAGGGCTGTGCTTTGACATATTTATCGGCTCCAGGAGAGTTATCAGGTGGCGAGGTTGGGTACAGTTACGACACATATAGGAGCCATTGCATTGTAGTCGGGGATTCACCGCTCACCTACGGGTGTGGATATCCTATGTGATCCGATGAATTTATAGTGCGTGGAATCTCTGGCCAGAGTATGAGATGTACGTTAAAGAAGGAGTTCTCCAACCGTACATGCGATGCCACTATTTATAGTTGTCACATAGTTATCGAATTATTATGCAACCCTCGATGAACCAATGGTTGCAGATTCGATCGGGATATATGAGATGAAGGGACCGTACTGTACGTTAATCATAATCGACTGGTTCTTCCAGGCACTATCAGTGATACCTAGGGGATTATGGGGCGATGCTACTAGACGCTCTTACCATGATCCGATGGGTGCAATCAGAAATGAGTTCTGACATTCTTAATCAAGGTGTTGATGAAAAGAATGGGGCTAACTAGGGTAAGCCCGAATAAAAATAAATATTATTCTGAATCACAAAGAGTTGTGAACCCACGGCTAGCTGTATTCCTGAACCATTGAGGGTCACACAAGCACTGGATCGTTTGTTCCCGTTGAGAGAATAAATTCAAGTAGTTGAATTTATATTCTTATATAGTAAATTCAAGGAGTTGAATTTATGATAATTAAATTTTGAGAGAATAAATTCAAGGAATTGAATTTATAAAATTTGATAATTTAATTTATTAAACTCAAATTTTGGGTTTATTAAATATTAAATTTTGGAGGTGATAAATTCAAAGAGTTGAATTTATAATTAATTTAATTTATTAAGCTCAAAAGTTGAGTTTATTAAACATTAAATTAAATATTGTGAGTAGTGTGTTTAATGGGCTTGTAAGAGTACAACTCCAACATACTAAATAATTAAAGTTTTTAATGGACCTTGATTAATTAATTAAACTAGTTGGACTAGCACAATTAATAAATAAAGCACATTAATGTTAATTATGAATATTAAGTCATGGCTAAATTATAAATAGGTGTAATCAAGCCATAACCCTTGCCTTCACCTTGGAATTTTCGAAAAATCCCCTCTTCGAAAGCATGAATATTTCGGCCACCATGAATTGGTTTTTGGAGTTGAGCCGTCTCTCGATTTTAATCTCCAACGTTAAAATTTCTTCCAAATTTTCTAGTGCAATTTGGAAGAGGATCAAACAATCTAGTCGTGGACCTGATTAGAAAAAAAGAAAGGAGTCTCTTGAAGAAAGTTCGTAGGGATTCATCAAGAGCTAGATCCGTCATACCGGATTAGTTGGAGCCAAGTGATTTAGTCACCAAAGGTATAAAATTCTTACGCCTTATGGATGTTTATCGTAAAACCATACGAGTGCCCAAACAAACATATTTTGATTGTCAAAATAAAATAAAAATTTTAAAACTTCCGCTGTGTTTGGGCACATAGAAAACCGAGATCCAAGAGTTATAACATGCTATATCTACTGTAGAAGCTGTATTTATGCATAATAGTTCCTGTGAGAAATATTAGCAGTGGAACTCAATTCATGAAAAAATAATAGTTTCTGTGAGAAATATTGGCACTCCAACCACGAAAACAATAATAGTTTATGTGAGAAATATTGGAACCCATTTTAAGTTTTTACCATTTTATTACAAGAAAACAGACTTTTGGTTGTCATTGGCAAATTCTTTTTGAATGGTGCGATTCATTATTTCTGTCAAGCGATTTTGTTGAGGGTTGTCGCCACTGTTTTGTGCCTTGTGATCTCTTTCGACTTACTTAGTTCATTGAACTGTTATGATAAATATTCATGTATGTTGTTGTTTAGATGCTTCTCTCTCTTGTCACATTTATTCTCTATCATTTGAAGCCACTACTTGAATTTTAGCATTGCTTCATCCTTTGTTTTCAATATGTGTGATATCCACAGAACTCTATATCTAGAGTTCTGTGAAGCATAATCATGGCAATGTATAACAGGATGATTGAAGTAATGATGTGAGAGACACTGGATAAGCTTATCATTTCTTTTCTCTGTTGGGATTGATTGATATAAAATTGTTGAGTTTCTTGTTGTGGTGAGGTCTTGAATGAGGTTTTATAATATGCTATTCTGGTTGAGTGTTCAGTACTAAAAGAAAATCGCAATGGGCTGGACTGATACTTTCCCGTGAAGTTTTTCTCACTCATTTCCCATCCTTAATCATTATCAGTTTCCCCAAAACACAGGTTTAGTATATCATGTCTCACATGCTTAATTAGTTACTCACCACTCACATGTAGTATCAGAGCAGTGAAAGAGGGCGAGTCCCGCGATCAAGTCTTGACGCCACCTAGTTATGAATGGGAGTTTCATATATCATAAGGATTAAAAAAGCCAACATCGCATGCACATGCAACACTAATTTGTAATAGAATTAGAGACCGAAAAAAATATTTATTGCTAATTTGCAACCGACATTTTCAAATTTCATCTTTTGCACGGGCACGAACATGTTTAAAGACAACAAATATGTATCGATACATAATAATTCCAGTACAGACATTGTATTAAAACAAAATTTTTTGATAAGTATGATTTGACGTGGATTATTCCTTGTGACAGACACATTTTTGAAGAAGAGTGATGGAGGAATAAAGAAGCACTGTGATATAGAATTTGTGTAAACAAGAGCACCGAAGAAAGAATTTTTGCTATAAATAGCTAGCCAAAGCTGGGAGAATGTGTGTCATGGGTACTTGCTTTCTTGAAATTTTTCCCATAACAAGAGCACATGAAATGTAGCATTGCTTCAATATGTTGTACTTGAATTTTATACATTGCTTCACAGAACTCTAGATCTCCAAGTTTGTATCCACACAATATATTATGCTTTCCAACTTGGTCTTACTATAGTATACACTTTCATATGTTATACATTGCTTCTTTTTGTTGCAATTAACATGATAATACTTGTAATTAATAACTTGGTTATGTTATATCTCAGGAAAAGAGTGCAAGATTTAGAGCAATGAGGGTAAAACAAGACCACATTCACACAATGAGCCGGAGAGGTTATACTCGTTTGACTCACATTATGTTAAATATTGTTTTTTTTATATTTTCTAATTTAAGTAATAAGTAATGGTATAATATATATACATCTTTTGAATTTATATAATTCTATTTTTAAGGAGAAGACAACTCAAGGAGATACAAATATTACAAGATCGCAAGTTTGGATTGAAGTGCACAAGAAAAAAAATGGGTAACCTAGTACTCAAGCTGTTGAAGAGAAAATGTTAATAGAATTATTTTTTTTATTTGTATCAGATCCGAACAAAAAAATTACCAAACTAAATTTGTTATTTTCTCAGAATTATCTTTGTTATTTGCATAAACAAATACAAGAATGTCCTACCTGAATCTCAAAACACAACTAGTTTAGCTGATGATGTAATAAGCCTTGTGTTTGGCAAGGAAGCTCGGGGTAGAGTGCGTGGGATGGGCTTTGGAGTTACACCATCAAAAGTTGGAGCTTATGTACAGCAAAATGACACTTTTTAACAACTTCAAGATATGGTGCATAACCTTAAACAAGAAATGAAGTCAATGCTTTTACAAAGTATGAGACAACAAAATCAACAAGAACATGTTATTAATTAAACAACATACAAAATCAGTTTGATATATTCTACATTTAAATTGTTTTGGATTATCATGAAGACATGCTTGACACAATTAGTTTGTAAACTTAGGTTGCTAGTGGTGGCATTGGTAGCGGTATTTGGAATGAAGTTGGTAGCAATAATGATATCAATATTGGTGCAAAAAAAAGTTGTGATTTTGATAATGTTAAAAAACATCTTGCTACAGCTTAGGTAACTATCTTAAAATTATGTGTTTCTAAACTACAAGATTTTTACAAAATAGGAATCGTAAAATTAACAAATTTGTATTGTTTATTTGCAGTCAAATTTGAAGAATGTGAGTTGTGGAGATATATGTGCTAATAGTAAATGTAAGTTGGTTCATTGGTCTATTGATGAATTAGTTGTTGCGGAAGGTCGAATTGCATCTACAGGTCCAAACACAAAAGTGCATCATGTTGTTCTTCGTCGATCTTGTTGGAAAGTTTGGGTTGGTAAGGTTTTGGTAGAGAAGATGGATCTAATTCGACCAAATGATGAAATGCAGTTTCTCAATGACGGAATAAGAAGCACGGTCGCGTGGTTATCTAAATTTGTAGTATTGTGTGATTGATATAGATTCTAATAATTTTTGTGGATTGAAAATTTAATCATTGGTATGTTCTAACTATTTTGTGACAGATTTTGTATCTTGAGACTTTCTGTTTTGGTAAATATGATGAAAAAAAAATGAATTTTATTAATTTTTTTTGTGGTGTATACTTAAATTTGCACTAAATTTATTATAAAAACTTGATTTCTCGTTTATGTGAAAATAGAGTTTTTCCGCGTTCCAAGCGCCGTGGCGTTGATCCAGAAGCGCCTAGGCGCTGAACCCACGGCAGAGGCAGCATCTAGGCGCCTCTCTGTAGCGCCTAGGCGCTAACATTTTGCACCATGTAGGCAGATGAAATTGAATTTTTTTGTACAAATTTTCTTTTAACGGCATGCAAACATACGCCGTTGATATTCTTATCCACGACTTACAGTGCGCGCTGTCAATGCTTGTATCCACGACGTATAATGCGAGCTAAAGATACAAATTTTCTTTTAACGGCGTGCAAACATACGCCGTTGTTGTTCTTATCCACGACTTGCAGTGCGTATTCACGACGCATAATGCGAGCTATAGATACAAATTTTCTTTTAACAGCATGCAAATATACGTCGTTGATGTTCTTATCCACGACTTGCAGTGCGCGATGTCGACGCTTGTATCCATGACGTAAAATGCTAGCTATAGATACAATTATTCGCAGTGTGCGCTGCGTGCTGTCGATTCTCGTATCCACGACGTACGGTGCGCGGTGTCGATTCTTCTATACAGGACATGCGGTGCATGCCATCGACTCTTGTATCCTCGACGTGTGTGCACACTGTCATACCATTATTTGCACCAAGCATTGTCCGCTATCAATACCTATGACTTTCAACAACTTTTAACAGTGTAACATGCAATGCGCGCTGCGGAAAGCCCATCTGCGCTCTGCAAATATTCATTTTTGTTATAGTATTTGAAGTGAATCTTGGTTAGTGGCATAATGATCTAGCATATTAGTTACATTATTATATATGGTTGCAATTTGCAAGGTGTGTTCTTAAACCTTTATAACCAAATTATTTGGTAAAACGTAATGAAATTCATTAACATGTTTATATTAAAGTTTAAGATACAACTATAAAATATCAAAAATTGTCTTCGGTTCAATCTAAATAATTGAATGGATTTTTCAAACTTCTAACTCATAATCAAACTCTTTCTTTTTCTCTCAAACCTCGCACCACCTCTCTTCTCTTTTTTTTCTCTTCTCGTATTCTCTCCTCTTGTTTATCTCTATCACTATCTAATTTTCAAAATTTGTCTCTATAATATTTTCTTTTTTCCTTTTTAGATTTTTCATTTTTATTGCATATTTATTAATTTTTTATTTTAATTTCATAGAAAATTTTGAATTTCAGAATTGATTTTGTTATTTTAAACCTCTTAAATTTAATAGTTGAATAACCTCTCAACAAGCATGATAAAAAATAAAATAAAAATTAAGATTTTAAACTATAATTTATAAAGAAATTTTATGATATAATTGATAAAATAATTTGGTTCATTTGTTATTTAAAAAATTATATTTTATGACTTTTAATCTTAAATTCTACAAGGTTTAAAATTGTAACTATGAATTTTTTTTAATAAAATTATTACACTACTTATAAAAAACTCATAAAGTTTTATTGGTTCATATAATTGAAATTAAAAGTAATTTTTTAATAAATTTAAAAAAATTATTAAATTTTTGACTAAAAATTTATTTTTAAAATTATTTTGTGTATTTTCAATTATTCTGTAAACTATTATATCCATGTGAAAAAATATTGTTTATAATTGTATGAATATAATTATTTTATAAAAATATGATACCTTACCGATTAGTTTAAAATGCTTAAAAAATCAATTTTTAGTCAAAATATTACTTAAAAAATTAACTTTATGTATTAAAACAATTAATTTCAATTATATGACTAGGTTTATTTTACAATCTTCATCTTAATTTTATTAATAGAATGATGTCTTTTTAAAATTTTAGGATTAAATCATTTAACATTTAAATAATTTAGTTTATTTAATAATATAAATTTTTAAAAACTATTTCAAACTGAATATGTTATCTATGTCAATTAATTAAAAAAATTATAAAAAATAATATGTTATAATTAAGTAAAAAAATCGTACAATTATATACAAAAAAATTTACAAAAGTCTATAAAAATAATGAAAAAAAGTCTACAAGAATCCTGAGAAATCAGTTTGCAAATCTGTGAGATTTTGTAAATATAAGTAAAAATCAAAAGTCAATAAAATTCTAGATTAAATATACCCTACTAAATGCTCGAAATATCAGATATAAGGTTAATCCATTTGGAACCAATTAGGAATCAAAGGTAAAGGGGAATGACACAAAAATAAAGTAAAGAACAGCACGAAATATTTAAAAGCAATCAGGAAATCTAAAAAATTTCGAACTTCCTTGCAATCTTTCGAACAATTCCCTCTTTTGCTTTTCCTGTCAAACTGATTGTCCAAGTTGATTTGTTGTATCAAAACTTGACTAAAGTCGGGTATCGTTGACTAAAGTCTGGTATTTCTATAATAGGTTACTAATATCAATATCATATATGGAGCTCGATTTCCATCAATTTTTTCCCTCTAACGTAGTTCAATAACTTTTTCTTTTTTTTCCTTTTTGCACTTTTTTTCATCGAAATTGTGACATTGAGTTATTTTTATTGATTTGACGTCGATATTACTAATGTGGCTGATAGCAAGTTCGTATTTTGATGAAAAACAACGACAAATATAAGAGAAGTGGCGTTATTGATTAATTGGAGGACAATAACAAAATTTCAGCTAAAGGGGCAAATATCCTTCTTTTCACTAATATTTATTACCAGAGGCGGATTCACTGTAGTGTAGGCCTAAAAATATTATTACTATATAAGATATATTATATTATTTAGTATATATATTATTTGACCATAAAAAAAATTATCGATAAACGGCCCCCGAAATTTTTTTAAAAAATTATTACTATATAAGATATATTTTATTATTTAGTATATATATTATTTGACCATAAAAAAATAAAGTATCTATAATTAGTTTAATGATTATAGACTTTTAAGGTTTACACATGTGGTCCGCGTTCCATTCTCTGCAATTTTTTTTCGAAAAACTAAAACGGGTCTTTACAAAGGGTCAAAGGCCCCTACTTAAAACTTTCATAGTTGGTGGTGAGTCGGCTCCCAAACATATAATGCTGGATCCGCCCCTTTTTATTACCATGTATCTATCTTTTTTATTTTTTGTGTAAAGGATGTTATTTTCTTATTTAGTCTAAAAGGAATAATGTGAAATAGAAAATAAACAGAGAGGAAACTTTCTTGTAGACACGCGTAAGCGTAATTGCATCGCAGGTTCTTATAACTCTTACATTGTATTCATTGTCGTTTTAAAAAAATGATTAACCCCAAATTATTATAAGATTCAATTATATCTGATTATAAATTCGTTTTAACTTCTATTCATCTAAACCATAATAAGTACATATTTTAACATTTGGGAAAATATTTTATCTCGTTTGTTAGATTTTTTATTTTAAGCTTTAATTTGGAGCACTAACTTTGATTGTTTTTCAAAATTCCAATCATAATTAAATAAAATTTTGACATTAATCGAAATGTTAACGTAACATCAGAAATTACAGAAATTACTAGGTGAAAATTAAATTTGTTTACCAAAATCAAAATTTGAAAATGTAATTGACCAAATTAAAACAAAAAATAGGACAAGTACTTGGTATTAAAAAAAAAGTTTTTTAGCTTAAAAAGTTAGGAGTAGTCATTTTTATGATTTGTTAAGTGAAATGGTTATGGAGACAGCTAAAATTTGGAATTAAGTTTCTAATATATGATCTGTGAAATTAGCAGCTACATCTTTAAATATTTAGTTTTATACTACACGAATCACAAATATATAATAAAATTCACTATAATATGATACTAACAAATATACATTCTTATTTAAAACATATATATATATACATACACATTAATTCCTAGGATGCAACACTCACAGTTACACCATTACTTTTCATTAGAAGATGTATTATTGTTAACAAAAGGGTGAGAAAGAAGCTCTTCCACAGTCCCTCTGATCCTCCAGTCTCTTTCCAAACACCTTTGGCAAAAACTCTGGAACTCCAAAGAAGCCAACCTTAGCAAGGGTTTCACATCCACTTCAAAGCAAATCGCACACATCAAAGTCACCCAATCAGGCTTCTGCCCCGGCATGATCAACGGGAAACGCCCCACGTAACATTCCATAGCCACCAGGCCGAGTGACCATATGTCTCCCGCAAACCCTCCCGAGCACCCATCCTTGTTCCATTTCTCAGGGTCCATCCTCTCAGGACTCATGTACGCGCACGTGCCCACACAAGAGTCCATACTGTCTGCCTGGTTTCGGTTTATCACTCGACTCGCACCAAAATCGGCTAGTTTCACCTCTCCTTTTGCTCCATTCACCAACAAATTTGAGGGTTTTATGTCTCCATGCACTATTTGCATCCCATGCAAATATTGCAACCCTTTCAACACATTTCTTGCTATCCCTGAAATCACGCTCTCAGGCAGTTTCTTGTTCTTGCTCAGTATATCGTGCAATGATCCCATATCCATGTACTCCATCACGAAGCAAAGATCACCTCTTCTACCATTACCCTCTTTAAATCCACTATCGAGAACACCTAAACACCTCACAATGTACTCCGAGTTGTCGACACGTGTGAGTATATCTGCTTCACTCATCGCCAGTTGTCGATAGTCGACGTCTTCCAAGTTATCGAAGTCGTGCAGCACTTTCAAAGCATAAATCATACCAGTCTGCTCATGACAAACCTTGTAAACAGTGCCACCACTGCCATGTCCAAGAATTTCGAGTTTCTTGAGGTCCGAAATGCATTTAGTACCTAGCCAGCTAGAATTTGAGCCCGAACTTGCAGACGACAATGATGATGACGACCCTGATGATGGAAACGACATAAGAACGTAATTAAGGTCCAAAGGCAACATCAATCTCAAAGCCTGTTGCTGTCTTCTTTCCCTCATCGAAGTCATCTTTTTTTCACACACTACACACACTAGCTTGAACATGTGCCTAAATACGAATATATTATGTGGGTTTTTTGTTGGGGATTTTAAATTATATTTATTTGGTTTAGAGTGAAGATAGGCTTAAAGATGAATTTGGAGCTGCCACTTGTGATATTTCAGGTATCCACAATGCTATTTCCATGCACACATCTTGAACATGTGCCTAAATACGCTATATTATGTAATATTATAATTTTGTTTGTTAATTAAATATTAACTACCAATAGAGGTCTGCAAGACGTACGGATGGAAATTTACCAACCCGTGAATATATACACATCATATGCATTAATGGTGGAAAATTCATCTATTATATTAATTTCAAGCTTCATCAGTATTATTCTTACATGCACGTGGGTAATCTAAATTATCAAATTTTGTTTTTTCATTCACTAATCGATTGGGAAAAAATTTCGATGCAATAATTGATACGATGACGCCATCCGATAAAATGCGAAACAAAATTTACATTTTTTTTCAACTGATCAGATTTAGCCAAAAAAAAAAAAATTCATAAAGAAATTCAACACAAATCTACTCAATTGAATCGCCAAACTGCTTTTATTCAGCCGATAAGTTTAGTTTAACCAAGACTAGGCAACCACTTGGTCAAAATGCAACTGGTATATGAACAGTATCTAAAAAAATATATACTAAATGAAAAGAGTAAATAAGACTTCAAGGTCTTCTTTGTACAATGGCGAAGTTATGGCACGTTCATCACTATCGGTTCACATTCATGACGAACACACCCGTAGGCCGTACCATTTCAAACTCTTCTGGAATTGGATGAAAGATGCCCCGTCTGCTCGTTGAGCTGCACCATGTTCTGAGAGTTGTCCCATCCGTTTTCCAATGGCTTTCTCTTGCTTATCTCAAGAGTTTTATCCGTTAAATTCAGGTCAGTCTCAGCCAGAAATGTAGTTGGATTTCGAAGAAACGTTTCCCAGAAAAGATCGCCAACTTCAGGGAGTTCTTCATAATCCCATTCCAGATCCATTTCTGTTTCCATTCCCATGATATTAGCATTGATTTCTGGTATGCTTTCAGATAACTCCGACATTACGGTATCAGTCAGTTGAGGGATCATGTAAGGAACTTGCGCGTGATCACTTACAATCTCAAAAGGCAAGCTGAAGGGAGGGTGATTGAACCTCATGTGCCACTTCAGAACTGATACCGCCATAAGAGTCCAGGTCATGGATGACCCGATATATTAAATGGATAGCTCAAATTAGGGTCAATCTGTAGGATGAATTCTTCTAGAGTCGGGCATGTTGAGGCCTGGGACATCTTCTCCCCAGGCTACCAAAAGCCCGGGCTCTCATATAAGCTCCCGGATGATGTCTACCCAGGTACCTCGATAACAGTGCCGCACTCGAGTGCGAGAGCAGGTAAAATCTAACCTTGATAAGTGTACTTGACAGAATCATACACTACAACAAAAATGGCTTTTCGCAGCGCCCAAATTCTCTTTCCGCACCGCACATTGCACGCTGCAAAGTTGCAAGCTGTTGAAAGTTCAAGATTATCCACGGCATACATGTGCACGCTGTTAATACTATTATCCACGGCGTGCATATATGCACATGCACGCCGTTAATACAACTATCCGCAGCGTGCAATGTACGCCGTTAAAAATCATAGAACATCTAGCATTAGCGACGTATTTTGACAAAACCGTCGCTAATCGGCGATGCTTCGTAACCGAAGACGCCGTCGCTAAATTAGCGACGGTATTTAGCGACGGTATTTAAATTTAGCGACAGTTAAAAACCTGTCGCTACATTTCACGACGGTTAAAAATCGTCGCTAAATTTTTCGTAAAAATAAAAAAAATTTACTTTTATAATTTAATAAATTTTTAAAAAAATTACAATACAACTATGACAACAATACTAATGATCTTAACTAACACTTAAAAAATTAAAAAAATATTTAAACAAAAAAACGTATCTAAATCGAAACTAAAATCGTATAGAAGAGAAAATTTTAAGTTTTATGAAGTGGTGTGGAGAAAAAATGGAACGAAAATCTGATATTTATAGGCAATTTGCGACTACTAGCGACGCTTGTCCATTAAACCGTCGCTAATAGCGATGGTTGAAATAGAACCGTTGCTAATAGCGACAGTTTTTTTTATTAAACTGTGGGTTATTTACGGCTATTAGCGATGGTTTAATAATAACCGTCGCTTTACTCAACCGTCGCCGATTTAAAATCGGCAATGGTTTATCATAAACTGTCGCGAAATATAGCGACGGTTTAAAAAAACCGTCGCAAGACCAAAATCGTCGCTAATTTAAAAATTCGCACCCATTTTCCGCAGCGTGCTAATAATATCATGCCGTGAATAATATTATTGACGGCGTGCGATTAATGTACGCCGTTTATGTCTAAACACGATTTTTTTTTAAAAATGATTTACTTTTAATAGCGCACATAAACATGCACGCTGTTAATAATACTATTAACGGCGTGCTTTTATTGTGCGCTACGAATATTGCATAGGTTATTAACTGCTCACATATAACTGCACGTTGTCGTTTATATAATTTATTAACAACACACATAAATGCATGCTGCGGATATTACTATCTGCAGCGTGCTTTTAATGCACGTCGTTATTTCTGTCAAGTGCAACAATATTAACAACGCACATATGATTGCATGCCGTTAAAAGTAGTATTCGCACCGTGTTTTTAATACACGCTGTTGATGACGTGCTGCGGAAAATCATTTTTCTTGTAGTGATACTAATGTGACACGATGGAAAAGTAGGATGGCGTCACAGGAAGTAAACATCTAAGATCACAAGTGAGAAGCAGGCACTGAAAACAAGGTACTCATCATCTTCTTTCCTATAAATAGCAGGTATGTTTTACATTTCAAGAAGAAGGATACTCTTGTTTCCAAGCTCTTGACACCCACGTATATTCATACATATACAGCATTTTATCCCTTCATCTTCACCCGCTGACTTAAGCATCGGAGTGGTCACGCCGGACACCCCTCCGGTGCCCATTCATGAGTTCATTTCCTTGTTTGCAAGTTATAGTTGAAGCCATATTCCTTGCTCATTTTCCTTAAACACAACTCTCAAAATCATCTGATGGATTGCCCTGATCTAGCTCACCCAATTCACTAGGATCGCATCATTGGCGCCATCTATGGAAAATTGAGCTCAAGACGTTGACATGGCTCCTACAAGAAGGACGAATCAAGACATTTCTCGGATTCTGGGAGATAATGCACTTACCTCTGGACAAGGTGATCCTCCGCTCACAGGACCTCCACCTGTTATTACTTTATCCCTGGAGGATTTGGCTCGGATTATATCCGATGCAATGGAGAAGGATGTAGCAAGAAGAGCCCCTTCTAATCATGCTACACAACTCGAAGGTGAGCAAGAGAGAGAGTAGGAGATGAGAGAGGAGGAAGTGATGATGAGAGGAGGGGGAATCCAGTGCTGGTTCTAAGTCTCCTAATGTGACCGAGGAGTTGGAAGAATTGAGGCAGAAGATGGAGGGTCGGAGTCATTCTCGGGTAATCGCTAAAGGATGCCCATTTGTTGATGCTATTGTCCGGGAACTTCTGCCCAGGCATTTTAAGCCTGCCAAAATAAGGACTATGATAGCAGCGTTGACCCGGAGCAGCATTTGGCTAGGTTTGAGAACATGGTCATGCTGCACTGTTATGCTGATAGGATCAAGTGCAAAGTATTTCTGACCACTTTGGTTGACTCATCCCAAAGATGGTTTGAGGGATTGGCCACTCAGAGTATACATTCTTTCGAGGATTTCCAGAAGGTGTTTCTACATCACTTTAGCAGCAGCAAGAAGTACAAAAAGACTGTATTTAGTCTTTTTGAAGTAAAGCAGCTCCCAAAAGAGAGTCTGAGGTTTTACATTCAGAGATTCAACAGAGTTGCTTTGGATGTCTTTTCTTGCGTCCCCGAGACCAAAACTACTGCATTCACTCGGGGGATAAGTGAGGGGGAATTTTTTCGGTCATTATCCAAGAAGACGCTCGGGGATTTTGAAGATCTGTTGGCTCGGGCGGAGAAGTATATTAACATGGAGGAGGCACAGAAGCAGAAGAGGGAAGCTTTGAAGAGAAATAGGGTACATCGGGTATCTAGACCCGAGGAGAGAGGGTAGAGGAGGGGTAACCCAGGGCATTTTTCTCATCACGTGCCTTTGAAATTTGCCCGGGATCGGGATGTCCAAGAGTGTAGTAGGGACATGCCCCCCTCAACAATTTACTAGGTCCGAGAAGAATGGATTTTTTACCCTTCACAAAGTGTGCCACCATAACACTGAGGATTGCCGAACGATGAGAAGATATTATGTCCCACCCGCTGTCCAGGGACATAATCCACATAATAAGATGCCAAGATTGCCACCTTGACAACTCAGCAGCCGGGACCAGTGCACATGAAAGTTCGAGAGGTGCTCCGAGTGGGAGAAGGAATAATGAGCCCGAGAGAAAAAGAGCCTGTCCCTCTGCCTTGGGGTAATCAAAATGATATCTGAAGGTTCTACTGATGGTGATTCGAATCGGGCAAGGAATCCGAGAAGTAGGAGAGATTGCATGGAGGTGGAAGGAGTAAGGAGGAGTTCAACAATTATAAGCTTTGGCCCGGAGGATCTTAAGGGTGTCAATTTTCCCCACAATGACACCCTGGTGATCCAAGCTCGGGTAGCTAACTACGACATTATGAGGGTTTTCGTTGACTCGGGCATCTTTGTGAACGTTATTTTCAAGGAAGCCTCATACAGATGGATAAGCATGGGTACCAGCTGGAGACAGTGGAAACAACACTTTTGGCTTTGCTGGCCATGCTGTTTATCCGGAGGGAGAAATTGTTTTGCCCTTGACTTTGGGCACCACGAAGTTGAAGAAGACTGTTATGACTACTTTCACTGTGGTAGAGGCCACGTCATCATATAATATCATCCAGGGGCGGCTGACAATGAATGAGTTGAGGGCCGTAGCATCCACTTACCACCAGAAGATTAAGTTTTCGGTGGGAGGCCAAGTTGGGGAAGTTCCGGGAGTTCAACCTTCCTCTCGGAAATGCTTTGTAGAAGCGGTGCGGGTGGACCAAAAGAAGGCGAGGAGGGATATAAGAGAGCGAGTGAGGGTGAAGAGGTGGATAGGGTAGTAGAGAAGGGAGAAGTCCAGTTTGTGGCAAAGGAAGAACAAGAGGCGGTGGAGATCGGGCCAGGGAAGAAGATCCGGATGGCTCGAGACCTTGACTTATCCACCCGAGTCAGTTTAATAAATTTTTTAAAAACTAATGTTAATATTTTTGCCTGCTCCCAGCAAGAATTGATCGGGATCTCTCCCCTGGTAGCTAAACATCATCTGAACATCCTCCCGGGATCTCAACCTGTGAAGCATAAGAAGAGACACTTTGGTCCCGAGAAGAACAAAGTAATTGATGTACATGTCCGAGATTTTATACAATCCAGCCACATTCGGGAAATACAATTTCCTACCTGAATCTCGAATGTGGTGCTGGTACCAAAGGCTACCGGGAACTGGAGGATGTGAATTGATTTCAGAGATCTCAACAAGGCTTGTCCCAAAGACCATTATCCCCTGCCCAGAATTTATCAGTTGGTGGATTCCACCTCTAGATATGAACTGCTCAGTTTCATGGATGCTTACCAGGGGAATCATCAAATTCCCATGGCCAAGAATGATCAAGATAATACCAGCTTCATCACCTCGGGAGACACATTTTGCTATGTTGTCATGCCTTTCGAGTTGAAGAACGCAAGGGCCACATATCAGCATCTAATGAACAAAGTATTTGAGAAGCAGTTGGGAAGAAATGTACAGGTGTATGTTGACGACATCTTGAGCAAGTCTAGGGAGGTTTCTGGTTTCATTTCTGATTTAGAGTCGACTTTTTCCATTTTATGCATTATGAGATTAAGCTCAATCCAGCCAAGTGCTTTTTTGGCATAAAGAGTGGTAAATTTTTGGGTTTTATAGTCATTGACCGGGGGATCAAAGTGAATCAGGAGAAATTCAAGTCAGTGATGAACATGCCATCCCCTCGATCAGTCCGAGAAATGCAGAAGCTGATCGGGAGAATTGATTGACTTTCACAGTTCATATCTAGATCATCACATCAAAGTTATCAATTTTACAGGTCCTTCGGAAGGCACAGCAGTTTGGATGGGATGAAAAATGTGAACAGACCTCCCAAGATCTTAAGAGTCACCTGACAGAGCTTTCTGTCTTAGTGAAACCAGAGACCGGAGAGAAGTTATTTGTCTATCTGTCCACTACTGAGTATGCTGTCAGTTCAGTACTTATAAAGGAAGAAGGCTCCTATCAGCAGCTTGTCTATTATGTCAGCCATGCTCTTAGAGGCCCGGAGCTCCGGTACATTGAAGTAGAGAAGATAGCTCTAGCTTTGGTTATGACTGCCTGAAAATTGCAGCCTTATTTTATGTTGCATTAAATTATTGTACTTACTAATAGTCCTCTCAGGAGGATTATGACTCATTCAAAAGTATCTGAAAGAATGATCAAATGGACAGTGGAGTTGGGAGAGTATGTTATTGAGTACCGATCGTGGGCAACTATCAAAGCGCAGGCCCTGTCAGATAAAGGGCTTTTATGAGGCTAAGGATGACTTGATGCTTAAATATCTAAAGATCATTAAAACCCAGCCCGAATTCTTTGTGGATTGGAGCATTAAGCAAATTCCCCGGGATGAAAATAAGGAAGCAGATGCTTTGGTCAAAATGGCCGCTTCTTTAACATAAGTGAATACCCGAGAAGTATTGCATTGTACCCGAGTAATTTTTTCCACGGATGAGGAGATATTGCCAGCCCAGAGGATTCTTGGATGACATCCTTGGTCAAGTTCATTGGCAACAATGAATTACCTGAAGATAGAACTCAAGCTCAAAAGGTCAAGAGACAAGCTCCCAGGAGGTTTGTTCTCTTAAATAATATCTTGTACATGAGATCATTTCAGGGAACTCTGTTAAAGTGCTTATCTATGGGAGATGTGGATTATTTCCTCCGGGAGATTCATGAAGGGTGTTGTGGAGAGCATCTCGGAGGAATAGCATTGGCCAGGAAAGCAATGCTTGCTGGATTTTGGTGGCCCAATATTAGCCAAGACTCTGCTCGAGTGGTCCGGGCGTGTGATGGTTCTCAACATCATTCTAATTTTCAGCACAGCCTTGCCACTCTTATGAAGCCTATCTAGGCATCTTGCCCCTTTGATCATTGGGGCACGAACATTGTTGGTCCCTTTCCAATTGCCCGGGCTTAGAAGAAATTTCTTTTGGTGGCAGTTGATTACTTTTCTAAGTGGGTAGAAGCCGAGCCCTTGGCCAGTATTACGAAGAACGAAGTTTTGAAGTTTCTGTGGAAGAATATTGTATGCCGATTTGGAGTTCTCAGGAGACTAATTTCAGATAATGGGAGGAAGTTTCAGGGAAAAAAAATCACAGCTTGGTGCCAGGAAATGAAAATCACTCAGTCTTTCATTTTTTTGCTATCCTCAAGCAAATGGTCAAACAGAAGTTGTAAACAGAATTATTGTGCAAGCCTTGAAAACTAGGCTACAGGACAAAGGGAAAGACCGGGTGGAGGAACTGCCTGGTGTTCTCTGGGCATACAGAACTACTCCCCGAGCACCTACTCGAAAGACTCCTTTCAACTTGGTGCATGGTTCTAAGGCAGTTCTTCCTGTTGTGATCGGACAATCTTCTGCTTGGGTAGAATCTTACCCATATGATAATAATCAAAGCAGGGAAATGGAGTTGGATCTGGTGGAAGAGAACATAGAGCAGGCTATGATTGCCGGGTTTTTAAATCATATAACAATCGAGTCCGAATCCGAGACTTTCAAATATGAGATTTGGTGATGAAAAAGGTCAATCCAGCCGGAGATGTTGAAAAATTTGAAGCTCGGTGGGAAGTGCCTTTTAAGATAACCCGGAAGGTTTGTTCGGGAGCTTTTTATTTAGAGGATGCTCAAGGAAGATCTCTCAAGAGACCGTGGAATGTGTTTCATTTGAAAAAGTATTACTCTTGAAAGATGTAATTATTGTTTGAAGATAAAGTTTCTTTTCTTCTCAGAAAATGTATGTATATTATATCTAAACCAAGGAGGTAGAAAGCCTCGGTTAATCTATAAGCCCCGGGACATGATCCCCAACGCAAAGCTCCGTACCTTGGTTATTAATAAACCCAGAGCACTGCACCCTAACTCGGGTCTTCGCACCTCGATCATTCCCAAGTCCCGGGACATGATCACCGGCCCAAGGCTCCGTACCTTGATTATTATTAACCCAGAGCTCCGCACCTTGGCTCGGGGTTCCGCACCTCGACCATTCCCAAGTCCCGGGACATGATCCCTGGTCCAAGGCTCTGTCCCTTGGTTATTAATAAGCCTAGGGCTCTGCACCCTGGCTTGGGTCTTCGCACTTCGACTATTCCCAAGTCCCGGGACATGATCTCCGACCCAAGGCTCCATATCTTTGTTATTAATAAGCCCAGGACTCTGCACCATGTCTCGGGGCTCCGCACCTCGACCATTCCCAAGTTCCGGCACATGATCCATGGCCCAAGGCTCCGTACCTTGGTTATTAATAAGCCCAGGGCTCCGCACCTCGACCATTCCCAAGTCCTGGGACATAATCCCCGGCCTAGGGTTCAATACTATGGTTGTTTATAAAATTCAAGGCTTCGTACTCTGACTTAGGGGTTCTACACCTCGATCATTTACTGAATACATGGTTTTTTATTCAGCTCATGCCTCAACATCCCGACTACTTATTTGAAGTTACCGACTATTTTACAACACTTAGAAAAAGTTTGTGATTAATCATTCACAAAGAGTTCGTGATGAAATTTTTCTGAGTCTGATTATATTGCAAGTGATATTCATTTATATTCACATGAAAACATAGTATATTAAAAAGAAAATGAAATTTCATTAATGAAAGCCCGAAGGCTAGGAGTACAAAAAAATTGAAGAAAATAAAAGAAGAAAAATACAATTCTATTCTAAGTCTATGTGGCTTGACCCTAGCTGTTCTTCCTCCGTTTTGTCCTCCTTCTCCTCTTCACCATCCTTGGGAAGGGATGCTATGGCTCATCTAAAGTCCGAGAAATCATTCCTACCCTAAGGCATAAGCCCGAATTCTTTAAATTCTTCCCGACATTTGTCAAAACCGCTCTTGAAGAGATGATAGACCTGATCTTCGACGACCGCCTTTATTAAGGGAGACTGAAGAAAGTAGACCTGCCACATATCTCTGTTGTATTCAGCAGCAGCCAGGGTCCTCTCAGCTACCTCCGCCCGGGATTGCTGGTAACTCTACCTGCTCGGATAAAGAGTTAGTCCTTGATTCCAAAACAGATATGGTACCTTGCAAAGCTTCTTCCCAGACGAGGCCTCCGTTGACATCATCCCAGGCCTTTTCCAGCTGCTGGTTGGCTTTGTCCAAAGAAGCGGAGGCCAGCTACTTCTTCCTCGTGGGCAGTATGAGCCTGGGAAGGCTCTCCTTGAATCTGCTCAATAAGATCTCGAGCAGCCCGTGCCTGATGATTCTTTGCAGTAGCTGCTGCAACCACCTCTTTAAAGGCCGACACCAGCATTTGAAAGCCATGTCCAACAAAGGGTTATGGGAAAAAAAGAGGGGGAAGCAAGAAAGAGGAGGGATTGTAGAACTTACGGATAGAAGCCGGTTGGACCCCTCAAAGAACTTGGGAGTGGCCCGAGAGTTCTTTAGAATTGCCTCCTCAGCAGGAATGAGCATCTGCTTAAGGAGTTTTACTTCGGTTGGAGTAGCTCCCTCCAGAAAGATATTAGCTCGGGTAGGCTGTTCAGTCTGAAGGGGCTCGCAGAGGGACTCGCTGATGGGTTGCTGGCAAGGAGGAGTGATTGATTGAGTTTCTTGAGAGGTGCCCTGGTCTCCCTTCCTGTTACTCTCAAGCAGTATCAGCTCCGGGATTTTACAGCCTTTCGATTCCTCTGAACAAGAGGAACGTGGCTTTCAGACTCTTCATGGGAAAGCAATCGAGCCGTCTCCTGTTCTAGCTGAGTCTCCACTCGGGCAGACTCCTTTGCCCATGCCGCCTCCTTCTCAGCATGTTCATTTTTCTTCTTGCATCTCTGAATTACCTGCACAAAGAGCAGGAAAGTGGCCATTATGATTTCATAATAATAAATAGAAAGACAGAAAATCAAAAAGGTCGGGGTAGTAAGTTACCAGGTTGAGTGCCCGAGCCAACAACTTCTTCAACAACCCAGTTAATGGGGTCCTCTACTTGGGCACTAAACCCGTACGCTATTAAATTTTCCTCGGAGATGAGGGCAGAAGAAGAAAATTTCTGACCCTCCACCAACTCTTGGCTTCGGGTGTATGGCTCTCCGAATTTGTAGCCGAGGAAGAGTAGGTTGTGCAGGGAGAGAAGGGAGAAATCGGTCAACCATGAGAGGGGAGATAGGAGTTGTATGAAAAAATAACATCATTTCCATCCCTTTTGAGAAGAAGAGATATCATCAAGAAATCTGGATTTGCGTCGAGCAGACAGGGAGAAGGCATTCTCTCCCAACCTGCAAGCGAAGAAATAGTGAAGAATGAGAGGGGTGATAAGAAGGTCATGCATCTTGAAAAGGATATAGGCCGAGGCCATTATCCAGAATGATTTGGGGTGAAGTTGATTAATAGAAACACCAAAGAACTTGGCGACCTCAATGTAGAAGGATGGAATGGGGAATCGAAGGCCGTTCGTCACCTGGTCCCGGAAGAAAGTAGTGAAACCAGGATGGGGGTTATCAGCCCTATTAGAGGGGCTGGGGATCAAGATGGAGAAAGAGGAAGGAATAAAGCCGAGAGCCCGAAGTTCCTCGTCAGCCCCTGAGCGTAGTGTGCTGCTCATTGAGGAGAACCGAGGATCTCCCAGGCCCTCAGATTGAGGAGAAGGAGAGGCCCGAGATTTGCCTTTTCCCTTGCCTTTTTTCAGGACTCGGGAGGGCCTGTCAGAAGAGGGTTTTGGTTTTTTGGTTGGGGTTTCGAAGAAAATTGAGTAAAAGAGCGTTTTGGGGGAGACGAGGGTGAATCGGAGCCCATCGCGGTGGACTCGTAACTAGGCGAGCCTCGCACATTCTCTCAAAAGGTAGAGGAGGTAGAGTTCGACATTTATGAAAAGAAACGAAGAGGAAACTTACGATTGGGACGAAGAATTGTGAAGGATTGGTGGTTAGAATCGTCGAAAGGAGTAGCGCCGCGCGTTAGAGAGTGAACGAGAGTGGTAGAGAGATTTTGAATTTGCAAACTAACAAATGAAGAGGGTTCCTTCCCTTATATAGGCGCGGGTAGAATGATCTGAATCGTTGATCTAAATATGAATCGGACGGATATGATACATCTTGGAAATTGCACGGGCAGATGAAAGGAAGTGCATGGAAATCGAGGCGTGTCAGACTGATCGCATGCTCAAAATATGAAGCGTTTTGGGCCGTTTAAATTCTAGGGCAAACTTCATCATGACATCAGCCCTATTATCCGAGACTACTAAACGACAAAATATTCCCAAGTCCGGGAGACATGAGACCCCGCCATATTATCCTCAGTCCAGGAATATGAGGTCCCGGCACCTCATCCCATCTCCGGGAGACATGAAGCCCCCGATGATGTTATAAACAAGATTGATTATCTTTCTGGTAGAGTCCAATCATGACTGATAGGGACAGTGAGTATGACTCTTGCCCGACTACTTAAGGGAGGGGTGGTGATACCCCCATAAGAGCGTGGGTAATGGATGACCCGGTATATTAAATGGATAGCCCAAATCAGGGTCAATCTGCAGGATGAATTCTTCTAGAGCCAGGCAGGTGGATGCTCGGGACATCCTCTCCCAGAGCTACCAAAAGCCCGGGCTCTCATATAAGCTCCTAGATGATGTCTACCCGGTTATCTCGATAACAGTGCCATACTCGAGTACGAGAGCATGTAAAATCTAACCTCGGTAAGTGTACCTGACAGAATCATATTGATGTGTCACGATGGAAAAGTAGGATGGCGTGACAGGAAGTCAACATATATGATTACAAGCGGCAAGTAGGAACTGAAAACAAGGTACTCATTACCTTCTTTACTATAAATAGCAGGTATGTTTTACATTTCAAGGATATGGATACTCTTGTTTCCAAGCTCCTGGCACCCACGTATATTCATACATATACAGTCTTTTATCCCTTCATCTTCACCTGCTGACTTAAGCATCAGAGTGACCACGCTGGACACCCCTCCGACGCCTATTCACGAGTTCATTTCCTTGTTTGCAGATTACAGTTGAAGCCATATTCCTTGCTTATTTTCCTTAAACACAACTCTCATAATTATCTGGTGGATTTCCCCGACTTAGCTCACCAAATTCGCCCGGATCGCATCAAGAAATAAAAGATTTAACTGTCAAACCTGATGGTTAGAGTGGGAGTTATGGATTTTATAGTAGGTGTGCAGCAAATCAACTTGTATCTTGTGCTTTATTAACTCTTATGTAAAACAATATTCATTTAAATAATATTTTACGATTATTTCTAATTTTGTTATTTAATTTATCTGTATACTCATCAAAGTTGCATAAATTAAGTATTTGAATATACTATAAATATCATTAGATACACGAGTCATGTGGATCACGAAATTCATTACAAAGTGTATGATGTTTTTTAAAATAATTCATAGTTTATTCAACCACCTAAAACAAGTATAAAGATTATTTGAGCTCGAAACTAGCATTTGTTATGTAAACGCCACTTTTCATTAGTAAGAGAATTTAGATGTCCATTCTTATAGATGAGTACTCATTGGATGAGACAATGAACAACCATCCCTCTTACTTTTCAAGTTGTTATCACTCATCAAGTTGACTAGTACACGGTTATGTTTGTAGATCATTAGTCCTTTGATCCGGGACAACATTGAGGCTTTATGTACTAATACTGATTTTCTATTTGTTTATTGACTCTATAAGGGTCATCAAGTAGCGATGTTGAGTGTAGTTTCGACATAAGTAGGAACTGATATATTGTAGTGGTGGATTTACCACTAACCTAGAGTGTGGATATTTTTTGTGTTCCGATGAGTTAATAGTGCAAGGAATCTCTGACCAGGTAAGACATGTACATTATGGATAGGTGTTTTGTTAGTTAAATATGATGCCACTATGATTACTAAAAAATACATCATATTATTATCGAATTCATTTACAACTCTTGATATATCAATAGTTGCATATTTGATAGGAATATATGTGTTGAAGGAATCATATTGTACCCTTACCATGACCTACTTGTTTTGGTAGGCACTACCAGTGATACCTAAGGGATCATGGGACGATGCTAATACACGTTCTTATCATGATTCGATGAGAGCAATCAGACTTGAGTCATAATGTTTTTGATCAAGGGGTTGATGAAAAGAATATGACTGAAAGGAATAATTTATTCCTAATTAATATTTGTCCTTTATTTAAAGTATATATATATATAATAATAAGAGTTTTGCATTTCTAGAATAGTTTGACATTATCTAATAATAAGATTTTTCCCTGACTTTGTTGACCTAATCTAATCTTTGTATTTATCTATTATCATTTGTTTTTTGTATTTATTTCTAAGATATAATATCTTAGATTTGAATAGAGTTTTATTCCTAATAAATTCTTGTTTCCATGTTTGTAGGACTTTGTGTTTCTGGAAAGATAATTAGTTCAGGATATGAAGATCTATATATATGGAATATTGAGAGAAGAAGTGACGAAATTTGGAGAGGGACTTTTACACAGTTGCTGAAGTTTTCTTTGAACATACATGGCGTTCAAATTTGGAGATTTTTGTGTGAAGACTTTGTGTGGTTAATTCACTGTTATACCGTGTTGTTGATTGGTGTTGAAGGCACGTGCAGAACAACACTAACGCAGAGTGTTGATCGAAGAGTGTTCTTCTATTGTTTTTTAAGCAACTTCGGTTTATGCATCTAGTTTTGATTTTGGTTTATTTTGATGCACTTTAATTTCTTGAAGTGTCAAGGAGTTTTGGTTTTGTTATTTTCACTAGTATTATTTTAGTGTAAACGATTACATATTTTTTCTAGTGAATTTTTGCCATGAGGCATTGCACAAGTATAAAATAATTTAAATCTGGCCTCGATTTATTGAAGTTATACTTGTGTGTTAAATAATTAATTTATGTTGCATGTTGTGTGCTCGTGTTGACAACTTCAGATCACAACACTAACTTCTGATACACACAATACATTAATTTCTTATACGTTTATGATCAACAACACCTTTCAAGTGTTATCTGAGCCAACGCTTGATACAATAAGTGATTGATCCTGTTTTAATGTTGTTTTTTTAGGAAATATAACAATATCTCAATGGAAGCATTGGCTTCAAGTGCTGCCTTTAGACCAGCGATCTTTGATGGATCGAATTATGCGTTTTGGAAAGTCAAGATGAGGATGTATATAAAGTCCATCGAGGAAAGAGATTGGCAACTGGTTCTAGCTGGTTGGTCACCACCTAGAATTGTCGATGCAGATGGTGATAGCTGAGTAAAGCCTGAGAATGCATTGACTAATGATGAGGTTCAGACCTCAAATTTTAATTCTAAGGCACTAAATGCTATCTTTACCTCGGTCGATGTCAATATGTTCTATCTTATTACAAATTTCATATCTGCTAAAAAAGCATGAGACATTCTCCAAAAGCACTGCGAAGGATCTGAAATTGTTCGCAGAAGCAAACTGAGGATGCTAACCTCTAAATTTGAGAGCCTGAGAATAGAAGACAGTGAGAAAATTGATGATTATGATCGAAGACTTCGAGATATTGCCAATGAAGCCTTTAGTCTCGGTGATCCTATGTCTAACAAAAAGCTCGTCAATAAGATATTAAGATCTCTTCCTGAACGATTTAACATCAAGATTTGTGCCATTGATTAATCAAAGGACACGTCTACTCTGATTCTGAAAGATTTGATAAGCTCTCTTAGAACTTTTGAGATGAATTTGGGTATACAGAAAAGAGATAAAGGGAAGATCATTGCATTGCAAGCTACTGATGACTCTGTCAACAATCTAATTCAAGAATCTAATGAATCTGATCTTGGTGAGGAGTCAATCTCATTGATTACTAAGAAGTTCGGTGATTACTTGAAGAGAATGAGAGACAAGAAGAAAATCATGTCAGTGCCAAAACCTTCTTTTGTCCCTTTTGAGAGAAATAATATGTCTACACCTACTCAAGGGAATTTTAAACCAAGAAATGAAGTGATGACTCGACCATAAACTAAAATATTGGATTCCGTACAATGTAGAGAGTGTTCTAGATATGGAAATTGTGAAAATGATGCCAATGGACTTCGCAGAAATAAAATCATGGCAGTTTCCTTGAGAGATAAAGATTCTGATGAAGAACTTGGATCCAATAAACGAGATGATTTCACCTCTCAGTCTGTCGTTTTGAAGAGTTCACACCAACTGCAAGTCAATCCACTTGGTGTTGCCACTGGTGTTGCAACACCAGGTCGAAACACCATCTCAAAGTTATTGTGTCTCAATATTAAATCTTTGGAGAACTCCAACTTTGACGAAATCCAGGAATCTGATCAAGAAGAGCTTACAGTAGATACTGTCCAGACGATGTATGAAGAGTTTTATGATGACAGCTGGCTCAAAAGAAATGAGACAAACTCGATGCTTTCAAAGGAAAATACTGAGCTAAAAAGCATCTTGTCTTGATTTGAAATCCTATTGAGTAGAAAAATCTTGAATTGTGCAAAGTGAAGGATGATTGAAGGATTGAGTGTGCTAGTGCCTTGGAAGGCATTTCGAACACTATATTCTCCAATAAGCTGCAATAGCTCGTGTTCTAAGAATGTTAACACCGATAAATTAAATCATGTTTGGTTTAAAACCAAGCGGAAGAAACTCGAAGTAATCCTTCGTGAAGAAGACTGTTATATTAGAAAACATTTTATCTCATTTAAACTAAATAACCGAAAAAGGGTAGATTAGTTTTTGCATTCATCAATTCAGTTATGATGACAACTGAACTAACGGATACTCTAACTGATCCAAACAGTTTGAAAACATTAGTTAATCAGTTAAATACACAAGATATGTTTATGGATGTTCGGAGACTTCAACTGTTCCTACATCACCCCTTCTACCGCCTCGGGTAGGATCCACTAGAAGAATTTGATTTATACAAACACTTGTACAAACTCACTCAGCTAGGACTTATACTACTGCCAAAACTAAACTCCTAGCTACGACTAAAGGCAGCACCTTCCAGCCAATATTTCTTTAACGTCTATGTGTCAAAGACTACATACACAAGTTTAAAGTTATTGTGCAAGACTGTATTTCAATGGTTGAGAGTGTTTGTGTGTGAGAAATGAACAAGGATGATCTCACACACTGAGGGAAATGAGCTTCTAAACTAAGTAGATAACACGTTAAAGTGTCTCTCTGGGCTCATTGCTTCTGAAAGCTGATGTGCAATATGCGTGCCCTTTCTTTTCACTCTTGTTTGCATTGAAGCTTTTGTTTCTGTACATCGTTCTATTTTTTTCTTGTTATTGAGTCTTCACTTATATTCTCTTTACATAGGCGGGAAAACTGAACGTACAGTGAGACTCATTTATTGTATCCGTTGCATCTCGAGTTCTTTTCTTGGACTTTGTGTCTCGTCTTTTCGACTGCCCTTATGAAACGTTTTGTCTTTAATGCTCTGATGCAACGTCCATTATTGTCCATTGACTGGACAATGGCTTTGTACCTTCATGTACAGCTGGAATCCACAAAAAGAGTTTGTCCTCATCTACAATTGAAAGATTCTGACTGATGCTCCGAACTGGTCAGCTGAACTGTTCTTCATTTGGGCTGGTGAAATCAGTTGACTCGTCAGTTGAAATTATTTCACTCTCGTTCAATTGAACTGATCAGCTGGGTTTCTTCATCAGTTGAATAGTCCTTCGGCTGGCCAGGCTTCTGATTCAGTTTGTACGATCAGTTGAGTCTTCAGTTTGCGATGTAAACAGCCCGTGACTGATTCTAGCTTCTGCACACTAAGATAGATTATTAGTAACACAAATTAACATGTTTCGTTAACATCAAAATCAAGATTGTGAACTTGATTAGTTCCAACAATCTCCGCCTTTTTCATAATCTCAAAACTTGAACAGTTAAGCACAATATATTAAATTTAAGGGTTAGTACATTCATACATCGTTAAAAGCTCCCCCTCAAGAACTGAATTATAGAAGTTTTGAAAGACATTTAGAGATAGAGGATAAAAGAAAAACTCCCCCTTCAAAACTTAATTTAAAACCTCTTTGAAAAATAAACAGAAATAAGAAAACACTTTTCATTTGATGAAGAAGGAATAATTCTTCTCAACAACTGAATTTTAAAAACTAATAGAAAAAGAATTTTTCAGTTTAAGGGAAAAAGAAAAACTCCCCCTCAGAGACTGAGTAAAAGCATGTATTTGAAAAATACTTATCTAATCATTCATTCAGAGGTATAATCATTCAAGCACCGTAAACATTAAATCTGGAAATATCCATTTAGTCACAATGAAACACAGCTGAATAAACATGATGTTTATTTAAATAAATTTCCTTGTATTTACATCTGAGTACATAGTTCAGTTGAAAAAGAAAAATTTCTACAACAATAGCATATTTTAAACAATATCATCTATCAGTTGGTTTATGCGACATAACTGGATATACCATCAACTGGTTGCTTGGCTGCTTGAAATGCTGCATCGGTTGTGAGTTCAATTTGCTAGAGAAACGAGTTAAACTGCTTGAACTTTACTTCTTTGCAGACTAACTGGTTGAGCAGACTCTGACTAGGCTCAACTGGAATACAGCTGGTGATTTAAGCAAACAACGTCCCAGCATGGATGAGTTTCGTCTGAAGAACAGCTGACCTGGTAGGCTTGCAACTAAAAACTTGTTCAACGAGTAATTTAGCTGTACATCTTTGCAGATGATTCTCAGCCCCCTGCAGGCTGATTAAAACCCCGAAGCTAAGAATCTAAAGAAGTGGCTATAAAGTTAGTTGCAGAACCAATCCTCTCAACTCTTTGCTGAAGAGCGACAAATAAATATTTTCAAATAGTTTTGAAAATTGTTTGAAATACTTTTAAAAAGTTTTTAACAATATTTTAAAACACAATTTTCTTCAAATGTTCTTCTTAGAACAACTAGCTCTGATACCAATTGAAGGATCGAGTGTGCTAGTGCCTTGGAAGGCATTTCAAACACTATATTCTCCAATGAGCTTCAATAGCTTGTGTTCTAAGAATATTAGCACCGATGAATTAAATCGAGTTTAGTTTAAAACCAAGCGGTAGAAACTCGAAGTAATCTTTCGTGAAGAAAATTATTATATTAGAAAACATTTTATCCCATGTAAACTGAATAACTGAAAAAGAATAGATTAGTTTTTGCATTTATCAGTACAGTTATGGTGACAACTGAACTGACGGATACTCTAACTGATCTAAACAGTTTGAAAACATTAGTTAATCAGTTAAATACACAAGATATATTTATGGATGTTCGGAGACTTCAACTGCTCCTACGTCACCCCTTCTACCGCCCGGGTAGGATCCAGTAGAAGACTTTGATTTATAGAAACACTTGTACAAACCCACTCAGCTAGTACTTATACTACTGCCTAAACTCAACTCCTAGCTACGACTGAAGGCAGCACCTTCAAGCCAACACTTCTTTAACGTCTATGGGTCAAAGACTACAGACACAAGTTTAAAGTCTTAGTGCAAGACTGTATTTGACTGGTTGAGAGTGTTTGTGTTTGAGAACTGAACAAGGATGATCTCACACACTGAGGGAAATGAGCTTCTAAACTAAGCAGATAACACGTTAAAGTGTCCATCTGTGCTGATTGCTTCTGAAAGCTGATGTGCAATGTGCGTGCCCTTTCTTTTTGCTCTTGTTTGCGTTGAAGCTTTTGTTTCTGTATACCGTTCTTTTTTTTTGTTATTGTTATTGAGTCTTCACTGATCTTCTCTTTATATAGGCGGGAAAATTTAACGTACAATGAGACTCAATTATTGTATCCGTTGCATCTGGAATTCTTTTCTTGGAATTTGTGTCTCGACTTTTCGACTGTCCTTCTGAAACGTTTTGTCTTTAATGCTCTGATGCAACATTCATTATTGTCCTTTGACTGGACAATTGCTTTTACCTTCATGTACAGCTGCAATCCACTGAAAGAGTTTGTCTTCATCTACAACTGAAAGATTCTGACTGATGCTCCGAACTGGTCAGCTGAACTGATATTCAGTTGGGTTGGTGAAATCGGTTGACTTGTCTGTTGAAGTGATTTCACTCTCGTTCAATTGAACTGATCAGCTGGGTTTCTTCATCAGTTGAACAGTCGTTCGGCTGGCCAGGCTTATGAGGTTCTCCTGCTGAACCACCTATCAACTGGACAATTAGTTGGACTTCTATATTGACGTAACAGTTAGATTGATTCAGTTTGTGCGATCAGTTGAGTCTTTAGTTTGCGATGTAAACAACTCGTGACTGATCCTAGCTTCTGCACACTAAGGTAGATTATTAGTAACACAAATTAACAAGTTTTGTTAACATCAAAATCAAGATTGAGAACTTGAAAAGTTCCAACAATCTCCGCCCTTTTGATGATCTCAAAACTTGAACAGTTAAACAGAATATATTCAGTTTAAGGGTTAGTACATTCAAACATCGTTAAAAGCTCCCCCTCAAGAACTAAATTAAAGAAGTTTAAAAACCATTAAGAGATAGAGGTTAAAATAAAAACTCCCCCTTCAAAACTGAATTGAAAACCTATTTGAAAAATAAACAGAATTAAGAAAACACTTTTCAGTTGATGAAAAAGGAAGAATTCTTCTCAACAACTGAATTTTAAAAACTGATTAAAATTTTTTTTCAGTTTGAGGGTAAAAGAAAAAATACCCCTCAGAGACTGAGTAAAAGCCCGTATTTGAAAAATACTTATCTAATCATTCATTTAGAGGTTATAATCATTCAAGTATCGTAGACAAAAAATCTCGAAATATCCATTTAGTCACAACGAAACACAGCTGAATAAACATGATGTTTATTTAAAAAAATTTCCTTGTATTTACATCCTAGTACACACATTAGTTGAAAAAGAAAAATTGCTACAACGATAGCATATTTTAAACAACATAAGATATCAGTTGGTTTATGCGACAGAACTGGATATACCATCAACTGGTTGCTTGACTGCTTGAAATGCTGCATCGGTTGTGAGTTCAATTTGCTAGAGAAACGAGTTAAACTGCTTGAACTTGAATTCTTTGCAGACTAACTGGTCGAACAGACTCTGACTAGGCTCAACTGGAATATAGCTGGTGATTTAATCAACCAACGTCCCAGCGTAGATGAGTTTCGTCTGAATAACAGCTGACCTGGTAGGCTTTCAACTGAAAAATTGTTCAACGAACTATTCAGCTGTACATCTTTGCAGATGATTCTCAGTCCCCTGCAGTCTGATTAAATCCCAAAGCTAAGAATCTAGAGAAGTGGCTATAACGTTAGTTGCAGAACCAATCCTCTCAACTCTTTGCTGAAGAGCGACAAATAAATATTTTCAAATAGTTTTTAAAATTGTGTGAAATACTTTTAAATAGCCTTTGACACTATTTTAAAACACAGTTTTCTTAAAATGTTCTTCTTAGAACAACTATCTCTGATACCAAGTGAAGGATCGAGTGTGCTAGTGCCTTGGAAGGCGTTTCGAACACTATATTCTCAAATGAACTACAATAGCTCGTGTTCAAAGAATGTTAACACCGATGAATTAAATCGAGTTTGGTTTAAAATCAAGCAGTAGAAACTCAAAGTAATCCTTCGTGAAGAATACTGTTATATTAGAAAACATTTTATCTCATGTAAACTGAATAACCGAAAAAGGGTAGATTAGTTTTTGAATTCATCAGTTCTGCAATGGTGACTACTTAACTGACAGATACTCTAACTGATCCAAACTGTTTGAAAACATTAGTTAATCAGTTAAATTCACAAGATATGTTTATGGATGTTCGGAGACTTCAACTGCTCCTACGTCACCTCTTCTACCGCCTCGGGTAGGATTCAGTAGAAGACTTTGATTTATACAAACACTTGTATAAACCCACTAAGCTAGGACTTATACTACTGCCTAAACTGAACTCTTAGCTACGACTGAAGGGAGTACCTTCAAGCCAACACTTCTTTAACGTCTATGTGTCAAAGACTATATACACAATTTTAAAGTCTTTGTGCAAGACTGCATTTGAGTGGTTGAGAGTGTTTGTGTGTGAGAACTGAACAAGGATGATCTAACACATTGAGGGAAATGAGCCTATAAACTAAGCAGATAACACGTTAAAGTGTCCCTCTGGGCTGATTGCTTCTGAAAGCTGATGTGCAATGTGCGTGCCCTTTCTTTTCTCTCTTGTTTGCGTTGAAGCTTTTGTTTCTGTATATCGTTCTTTTTTTTCTTGTTATTCACTCTTAACTTATCTTCTCTTTATATAGACGGGAAAACTAAACGTACAGTGAGACTCATTTATTGTATCCGTTGCATCCCGAATTCTTTTCTTGGACTTTGAGTCTCGTCCTTTCGACTGCCCTTCTGAAACATTTTGTCTTTAATGCTCTGATGCAATGTCCATTATTGTCCTTTGACTGGACAATGGCTTTGTACCTTCACGTACAGCTGGAATCCACTGAAAGAGTTTGTCTTCATCTACAACTGAAAGATTCTGACTGATGCTCTGAACTGGTCAGCTGAAATATCTTCACTTGGGCTGGTGAAATCAGTTGAATCGTCAAATGAACTGATTTCACTCTCGTTCAGTTGAACTGATCAGCTAGGTTCCTTCATCAGTTGAACACTCTTTCGGCTGGCCAGGCTTTTGAGGTTCTCCTGCTGAACCACCTATCAACTGGACAATTAGCTGGACTACTCAATTGACGTAACAGTTAGACTGATTCAGTTTGTACGATCAATTGAGTATTCAGTTTGCAATGTAAACAGCTCGTGATTGATCCTAGATTCTGCACACTATGGTAGATTATTAGTAACACAAATTAACATGTTTTTTTAACATCAAAATCAAGATTGTGAACTTGAAAAGTTCCAACAATCTCAGCCCTTTTGGTGATCTCAAAACTTGAACAGTTAAGTACAATATATTCAGTTTAAGGTTTAGTACATTCAAACATCGTTAAAATCCCTCCCTCAAGAACATAATTAAAGAAGTTTTAAAAGCCATTTAGAGAAAGAGGATAAAAGAAAAACTCACCTTTCAAAACAGAATTGAAAACCTCTTGGAAAAATAAACAGAATTAAGAACCGTTGATGAAGAAGGAAGAATTCTTCTCAACAACTGAATTTTAAAACTGATTGAATTTTTTTTTTCAGTTTGAGGGTAAAAGAAAAACTCCCCCTCAGAGACTGAGTAAAAGCCCGCATTTGAAAAATACTTATCTAATCATTCAAGTATCGTAGACAAGAAATCTGGAAATATCCATTTAGTCACAACGAAACCCAGCTGAATAAACATGATGTTTATTTAAATAAATTTCCTTGTATTTACATTTGAGTACACACATCAGTTGAAAAAGAAAATTGCTACAACAATGGCATATTTTAAACAACATAAGTTATCAGTTGGTGTATGCGACAGAACTGGATATACCATCAACTGGTTGCTTGACTGCTTGAAATGCTGCATCGGTTGTGAGTTCAATTTGCTAGAGAAACGAGTTAAACTGCTTGAAATTGTTTTCTTTGCAGACTAACTGGTCGAGCAGACTCTGACTAGGCTCGACTGGAATACAGCTGGTGATTTAATCAACAACGTCTCAGCATGGATGAGTTTCATCTGAAGAACAGCTGAATTGGTAGGCTTTCAACTGAAAACTTGTTCAACGAACAATTTAGCTGTACATATTTGCAGATGATTCTCAGCCCCCTGCAGGCTGATTAAAACCTCGAAGCTAAGAATCTAGAGAAGTGGCTATAACGTTAGTTGCAGAACCAATCTTCTCAATTCCTTGCTGAAGAGCGACAAATAAATATTTTCAAATAGTTTTGAAAATTGTGTGAAATACTTTTAAATAGCTTTTAACACTATTTTAAAACACAGTTTTCTTAAAATGTTCTTCTTAGAACAACTATATCTGATACCAATTGAAGGATCGAGTGTGCTAGTGCCTTGAAAGGCATTTCGAACACTATATTCTCCAATGAGCTGCAATAGCTTGTGTTTTAAGAATGTTAACACCGATGAATTAAATCGAGTTTGGTTAAAAACAAGCGGTAGAAACTCGTAGTAATCTTTCGTGAAGAAGACTGTTATATTAGAAAACATTTTATCTCATGTAAACTGAATAACCGAAAAAGGGTATATTAGTTTTTGCATTCATCAGTTCAGTTTTGGTGACAACTGAAATGACGGATATCTTAACCGATACAAATAGTTCGAAAACATTAGTTAATCAGTTAAATACACAATATATATTTATGGATGTTCGGAGACTTCAAGTGCTCCTATATCACCCCTTCTACCGACTCGGTAGGATCTAATAGAAGACTCTGATTTAAAGAAAGATTTGTACAAACCCACTCAGCTATGACTTATACTACTGCCTAAACTGAACTCCTAGCTATGACTACACACACAAGTTTAAAGTCTTTGTGAAAGACTGTATTTGAGTGGTTGAGAGAGTTTGTGTGTGAGAGCTGAACAAGGATGATCTCACACATTGAGGGAAATGAGCCTCTAAACTAAGCAGATAACACGTTAAAGTGTCCCTCTGGCCTGATTGTTTCTGAAAGCTGATGTCCAATGTGCGTGCCCTTTCTTTTCACTCTTGTTTGCGTTGAAGCTTTTGTTTCTGTATATCGTTCTTTTTTTTCTTGTTATTGAGTCTTCATTTATCTTCTCTTTATATAGGCAGGAAAACCTGAACGTACAGTGAGATTCATTTATTGTATCCGTTGCATCTCGAATTATTTTCTTGGACTTTGTACCTCGTCTTTTCGACTTCCCTTCTGAAACGTTTTGTCTTTAATGCTATGATGCAACGTCCATTATTGTTCTTTGACTGGACAATGGCTTTGTACCTTCGCGTATAGCTGGAATCCACTGAAAGAGTTTGTCTTCATCTACAACTGAAAGATTCTGACTGATGCTCCGAACTGGTCAGCTGAACTGATCTTCAGTTGGGCTGGTGAAATCAGTTGACTCGTCAGTTGAACTGATTTCACTCTCGTTCAGTTGAACTGATCAGTTGGGTTTCTTCATCAATTTAACACTCCTTCGGCTGGCCAGGCTTTTGAGGTTCACCTGCTGAATCACCTACCAACTGGACAATAAGGTGGACTGATCAATTGACGTAACAGTTAGACTGATTCAGTTTGTGCGATCAATTGAGTCTTCAATTTGCGATGTAAACAGCTCGTGACTGATCCTAGATTTTGCACACTACGGTAGATTATTAGTAACACAAATTAACAAGTCATTTTAATATAAAAATCAAGATTGAGAATATGAAAAGTTCCAACAATCTCCGCCCTTTTGATGATCTCAAAACTTGAACAGTTAAGCACAATATATCAGTTTAAGGATTAGTACATTCAAACATCGTTAAAAGCTCCCCCTCAAAAACTGAATTAAAGAAGTTTTAAAAGCCATTTATAGAAAGAGGATAAAAGAAAAACTACCGCTTCAAAATTGAATTGAAAACCTCTTTGAAAAATAAACAAAATTAAGAAAACACTTTTCAGTTGATGAAGAAGGAAGAATTCTTCTCAACAACTGAATTTTAAAAACTGATTGATTTTTTTTTTCAGTTTGAGGGTAAAAGAAAAACTCCACCTTAGAGACTGAGTAAAAGCCCGTATTTGAAAAATACATATCTAATCATTGTTATAATCATTCAAGTATTGTAGACAAGAAATCTGGAAATATCTATTTAGTCACAACGAAAATTAGCTGAATAAACATGATGTTTATTTAAATAAATTTCCTTGTATTTACATTTGAGTAAACACATCAGTTGAAAAATAAAAATTGCTACAACAATAGCATATTTTAAACAACATAAGATATCAGTTGGTTTATGCGACAGAACTGGATATACCATCAACTGGTTGCTTGAATGCTTGAAATGCTGCATCGGTTGTGAGTTCAATTTGCTAGAGAAACGAGTTAAACTGCTTGAACTTGAATTCTTTGCAGACTAACTGGTCGAACAGACTCTGACTAGGCTCAACTGGAATAAAGCTGGTGATTTAATCAACCAACGTCCCAGCGTAGATGAGTTTCGTCTGAATAACAGCTGACCTGGTAGGCTTTCAACTGAAAACCTGTTCAACGAATTATTCAGCTGTACATCTTTGCAGATGATTCTCAGTCCCTGCAGTCTGATTAAATCCCAAAGCTAAGAATCTAGAGAAGTGGCTATAACGTTAGTTGCAGAACCAATCCTCTCAACTCTTTGCTGAAGAGCGACAAATAAATATTTTTAAATAGTTTTTAAAATTGTGTGAAATACTTTTAAATAGCCTTTAACACTATTTTAAAACACAGTTTTCTTAAAATGTTCTTCTTAGAACAACTATCTCTGATACCAAGTGAAGGATCGAGTGTGCTAGTGCCTTGGAAGGAATTTCGAACACTATATTCTCCAATGAGCTGCAATAGCTCGTGTTCTAAGAATGTTAACACCGATGAATTAAATCGATTTTGGTTAAAAACAAGCGGTAAAAACTCGTAGTAATCCTTCGTGAAGAAGACTGTTATATTAGAAAACATTTTATCTCATGTAAACTGAATAACCGAAAAATGGTAGATTAGATTTTGCATTCATCAGTTCAGTTATGGTGACAACTGAACTGACGGATACCCTAACTGATCCAAACAGTTTGAAAACATTAGTTAATTAGTTAAATACACATGATATGTTTATGGATGCTCGGAGACTTCAACTGCTCCTACGTCAACCCTTCTACCGCCTCGGGTAGGATCCAGTATAAGACTTTGATTTATACAAACAATTTTACAAACCCACTCATCTAGGACTTATACTACTGTCTAAACTGAACTCCTAACTACGCATGAAGGCAGCACCTTCAAGCCAACACTTCTTTAACGTCTATGTGTCAAAGACTACATACACAATTTTAAAGTCTTTGTGCAAGACTATATTTGAGTGACTGGTAGTGTTTGTGTGTGAGAACTGAACGAGGATGATCTAACACACTGAGGGAAATGAGCTTATAAACTAAGCAGATAACACGTTAAAGTGTCCCTCTGGGCTGATTGCTTGTGAAAGGTGATGTGCAATGTGCGTGACCTTTCTTTTCTCTCTTGTTTGCGTTGAAGCTTTTGTTTCTGTATATCGTTCTTTTTCTTCTTGTTATTGAGTCTTCACTTATCTTCTCTTTATATAGGTGGGAAAAATGAACGTACAATGAGACTCATTTATTGTATCCGTTGCATCTTGAATTCGTTTCTTGGACTTTGTGTCTCGTCTTTCCGACTGCTCTTCTGAAGCATTTTGTCTTTTATCCTCTGATGCAACGTCCATTATTGTACTTTGACTGGACAATGGATTTGTACCTTCACGTACAGCTGGAATCCACTGAAAGAGTTTGTCTTCATCTACAACTGAAAGATTCTGACTGATGCTCTGAACTGGTCAGCTGAAATATCTTCACTTGGGCTGGTGAAATCAGTTGAATCGTCAAATGAACTGATTTCACTCTCGTTCAGTTGAACTGATCAGCTAGGTTCCTTCATCAGTTGAACACTCTTTCGGCTGGCCAGGCTTTTGAGGTTCTCCTGCTGAACCACCTATCAACTGGACAATTAGCTGGACTACTCAATTGACGTAACAGTTAGACTGATTCAGTTTGTACGATCAATTGAGTATTCAGTTTGCAATGTAAACAGCTCGTGACTGATCCTAGATTCTGCACACTATGGTAGATTATTAGTAACACAAATTAACATGTTTTTTTAACATCAAAATCAAGATTGTGAACTTGAAAAGTTCCAACAATCTCAGCCCTTTTGGTGATCTCAAAACTTGAACAGTTAAGTACAATATATTCAGTTTAAGGGTTAGTACATTCAAACATCGTTAAAATCCCTCCCTCAAGAACATAATTAAAGAAGTTTTAAAAGCCATTTAGAGAAAGAGGATAAAAGAAAAACTCACCTTTCAAAACAGAATTGAAAACCTCTTGGAAAAATAAACAGAATTAAGAACCGTTGATGAAGAAGGAAGAATTCTTCTCAACAACTGAATTTTAAAACTGATTGAATTTTTTTTTTCAGTTTGAGGGTAAAAGAAAAACTCCCCCTCAGAGACTGAGTAAAAGCCCGCATTTGAAAAATACTTATCTAATCATTCAAGTATCGTAGACAAGAAATCTGGAAATATCCATTTAGTCACAACGAAACCCAGCTGAATAAACATGATGTTTATTTAAATAAATTTCCTTGTATTTACATTTGAGTACACACATCAGTTGAAAAAGAAAATTGCTACAACAATGGCATATTTTAAACAACATAAGTTATCAGTTGGTGTATGCGACAGAACTGGATATACCATCAACTGGTTGCTTGACTGCTTGAAATGCTGCATCGGTTGTGAGTTCAATTTGCTAGAGAAACGAGTTAAACTGCTTGAAATTGTTTTCTTTGCAGACTAACTGGTCGAGCAGACTCTGACTAGGCTCGACTGGAATACAGCTGGTGATTTAATCAACAACGTCTCAGCATGGATGAGTTTCATCTGAAGAACAGCTGAATTGGTAGGCTTTCAACTGAAAACTTGTTCAACGAACAATTTAGCTGTACATATTTGCAGATGATTCTCAGCCCCCTGCAGGCTGATTAAAACCTCGAAGCTAAGAATCTAGAGAAGTGGCTATAACGTTAGTTGCAGAACCAATCTTCTCAATTCCTTGCTGAAGAGCGACAAATAAATATTTTCAAATAGTTTTGAAAATTGTGTGAAATACTTTTAAATAGCTTTTAACACTATTTTAAAACACAGTTTTCTTAAAATGTTCTTCTTAGAACAACTATCTCTGATACCAATTGAAGGATCGAGTGTGCTAGTGCCTTGAAAGGCATTTCGAACACTATATTCTCCAATGAGCTGCAATAGCTTGTGTTTTAAGAATGTTAACACCGATGAATTAAATCGAGTTTGGTTAAAAACAAGCGGTAGAAACTCGTAGTAATCTTTCGTGAAGAAGACTGTTATATTAGAAAACATTTTATCTCATGTAAACTGAATAACCGAAAAAGGGTATATTAGTTTTTGCATTCATCAGTTCAGTTTTGGTGACAACTGAAATGACGGATATCTTAACCGATACAAATAGTTCGAAAACATTAGTTAATCAGTTAAATACACAATATATATTTATGGATGTTCGGAGACTTCAAGTGCTCCTATATCACCCCTTCTACCGACTCGGTAGGATCTAATAGAAGACTCTGATTTAAAGAAAGATTTGTACAAACCCACTCAGCTATGACTTATACTACTGCCTAAACTGAACTCCTAGCTATGACTACACACACAAGTTTAAAGTCTTTGTGAAAGACTGTATTTGAGTGGTTGAGAGAGTTTGTGTGTGAGAGCTGAACAAGGATGATCTCACACATTGAGGGAAATGAGCCTCTAAACTAAGCAGATAACACGTTAAAGTGTCCCTCTGGCCTGATTGTTTCTGAAAGCTGATGTCCAATGTGCGTGCCCTTTCTTTTCACTCTTGTTTGCGTTGAAGCTTTTGTTTCTGTATATCGTTCTTTTTTTTCTTGTTATTGAGTCTTCATTTATCTTCTCTTTATATAGGCAGGAAAACCTGAACGTACAGTGAGATTCATTTATTGTATCCGTTGCATCTCGAATTATTTTCTTGGACTTTGTACCTCGTCTTTTCGACTTCCCTTCTGAAACGTTTTGTCTTTAATGCTATGATGCAACGTCCATTATTGTTCTTTGACTGGACAATGGCTTTGTACCTTCGCGTATAGCTGGAATCCACTGAAAGAGTTTGTCTTCATCTACAACTGAAAGATTCTGACTGATGCTCCGAACTGGTCAGCTGAACTGATCTTCAGTTGGGCTGGTGAAATCAGTTGACTCGTCAGTTGAACTGATTTCACTCTCGTTCAGTTGAACTGATCAGTTGGGTTTCTTCATCAATTTAACACTCCTTCGGCTGGCCAGGCTTTTGAGGTTCACCTGCTGAATCACCTACCAACTGGACAATAAGGTGGACTGATCAATTGACGTAACAGTTAGACTGATTCAGTTTGTGCGATCAATTGAGTCTTCAATTTGCGATGTAAACAGCTCGTGACTGATCCTAGATTTTGCACACTACGGTAGATTATTAGTAACACAAATTAACAAGTCATTTTAATATAAAAATCAAGATTGAGAATATGAAAAGTTCCAACAATCTCCGCCCTTTTGATGATCTCAAAACTTGAACAGTTAAGCACAATATATCAGTTTAAGGATTAGTACATTCAAACATCGTTAAAAGCTCCCCCTCAAAAACTGAATTAAAGAAGTTTTAAAAGCCATTTAGAGAAAGAGGATAAAAGAAAAACTACCGCTTCAAAATTGAATTGAAAACCTCTTTGAAAAATAAACAAAATTAAGAAAACACTTTTCAGTTGATGAAGAAGGAAGAATTCTTCTCAACAACTGAATTTTAAAAACTGATTGATTTTTTTTTTCAGTTTGAGGGTAAAAGAAAAACTCCACCTTAGAGACTGAGTAAAAGCCCGTATTTGAAAAATACATATCTAATCATTGTTATAATCATTCAAGTATTGTAGACAAGAAATCTGGAAATATCTATTTAGTCACAACGAAAATTAGCTGAATAAACATGATGTTTATTTAAATAAATTTCCTTGTATTTACATTTGAGTAAACACATCAGTTGAAAAATAAAAATTGCTACAACAATAGCATATTTTAAACAACATAAGATATCAGTTGGTTTATGCGACAGAACTGGATATACCATCAACTGGTTGCTTGAATGCTTGAAATGCTGCATCGGTTGTGAGTTCAATTTGCTAGAGAAACGAGTTAAACTGCTTGAACTTGAATTCTTTGCAGACTAACTGGTCGAACAGACTCTGACTAGGCTCAACTGGAATAAAGCTGGTGATTTAATCAACCAACGTCCCAGCGTAGATGAGTTTCGTCTGAATAACAGCTGACCTGGTAGGCTTTCAACTGAAAACCTGTTCAACGAATTATTCAGCTGTACATCTTTGCAGATGATTCTCAGTCCCTGCAGTCTGATTAAATCCCAAAGCTAAGAATCTAGAGAAGTGGCTATAACGTTAGTTGCAGAACCAATCCTCTCAACTCTTTGCTGAAGAGCGACAAATAAATATTTTCAAATAGTTTTTAAAATTGTGTGAAATACTTTTAAATAGCCTTTAACACTATTTTAAAACACAGTTTTCTTAAAATGTTCTTCTTAGAACAACTATCTCTGATACCAAGTGAAGGATCGAGTGTGCTAGTGCCTTGGAAGGAATTTCGAACACTATATTCTCCAATGAGCTGCAATAGCTCGTGTTCTAAGAATGTTAACACCGATGAATTAAATCGATTTTGGTTAAAAACAAGCGGTAAAAACTCGTAGTAATCCTTCGTGAAGAAGACTGTTATATTAGAAAACATTTTATCTCATGTAAACTGAATAACCGAAAAATGGTAGATTAGATTTTGCATTCATCAGTTCAGTTATGGTGACAACTGAACTGACGGATACCCTAACTGATCCAAACAGTTTGAAAACATTAGTTAATTAGTTAAATACACATGATATGTTTATGGATGCTCGGAGACTTCAACTGCTCCTACGTCAACCCTTCTACCGCCTCGGGTAGGATCCAGTATAAGACTTTGATTTATACAAACAATTTTACAAACCCACTCATCTAGGACTTATACTACTGTCTAAACTGAACTCCTAACTACGCATGAAGGCAGCACCTTCAAGCCAACACTTCTTTAACGTCTATGTGTCAAAGACTACATACACAATTTTAAAGTCTTTGTGCAAGACTATATTTGAGTGACTGGTAGTGTTTGTGTGTGAGAACTGAACGAGGATGATCTAACACACTGAGGGAAATGAGCTTATAAACTAAGCAGATAACACGTTAAAGTGTCCCTCTGGGCTGATTGCTTGTGAAAGGTGATGTGCAATGTGCGTGACCTTTCTTTTCTCTCTTGTTTGCGTTGAAGCTTTTGTTTCTGTATATCGTTCTTTTTCTTCTTGTTATTGAGTCTTCACTTATCTTCTCTTTATATAGGTGGGAAAAGTGAACGTACAATGAGACTCATTTATTGTATCCGTTGCATCTTGAATTCGTTTCTTGGACTTTGTGTCTCGTCTTTCCGACTGCTCTTCTGAAGCATTTTGTCTTTTATCCTCTGATGCAACGTCCATTATTGTACTTTGACTGGACAATGGATTTGTACCTTCACGTACAGCTGGAATCCACTGAAAGATTTTGTCTTCATCTACAACTGAAAGATTCTGACTGATGCTCTGAACTGGTCAGCTGAATTGATCTTCAGTTGGGCTAGTGAAATCCGTTGACTCGTCAGTTGAACTGATTTCACTCTCGTTCAGTTGAACTGATCAGCTGGGTTTTTTCATCAGTTGAACACTCCTTTGGATGACCAGGCTTATGAGGTTCTCCTGCTGAACCACCTATCAACTGGACAATCAGCTGGACTGCTCAATTGACGTAACAGTTAGACTGATTCAGTTAGTGCGATCAATTGACGTAAACAGCTCGTGACTGATCCTAGCTTCTGCACACTAAGGTAGATTATTAGTAACATAAATTAACAAGTTTTGTTAACATCAAAATCAAGATTGCGAACTTGAAAAGTTTCAAAAATGATCTTGAGAAGACCTCAAACACTCTTGCTAAATTCAACTCAAGTTCATCAAAACTTGACTCAATGCTGACAATGGAGAAGGACGGGAGAACTTGTCTTGGATATGTTGAAAGTGTATATGAACATGGTGAATCTTCCAACTCTGAATCAAAATCAACTGTGTTTGTAAAGAGAAGTGAAGACAATTATGTCCCTTTAATAGTACCATCCTATGAAGACTGCCAATCTAAAAGCTAGTCTCGGAAAAAAGACTGAAACAAAACAGAGCTTCTTCATCTCCTTTGAAAATTGACCCACCAGTGAAGATGTCACAAACCAAGAAGCCAGTTTCAACTTCTAAATCAAAACAAAGAAAGCGACATTTTATCTGTCACTACCGCCTTAAGCGTAGGCACATCAAACCCTTCTGCTACAAACTAAAAAATGACTACCTGAATTGGCAATCAAATCGAATGTTGCACAAAAATAAGCACAGCACCACAGTTAAAACTTCTTCCACGAAGAAAACATGAGTACCCAAAACTGTTATTCGATGCAATGTCTTTCACACTTCTTTAAAAACTAACATCGAAGGAACGTGGTACTTTGACAGTGGGTGCTCATGCCACATGATCGGATCCAAAGAACACCTCACAGATTATGTTGAAGTAAAAAGTGGGTGTGTGTAACCTATGGTGGTGGTGCCAAAAGGAGAATTGTAGGCAAAGGAACCCCGAATATTGATGGGCTTCCTGAACTTCATAATGTTCTACACGTTGAAGGAATAAATTCGAACGTAATAAGCATAAGTCAACTCTGTGATTATGACTTACATGTCAGGTTCAATAAAAGTAATTGTGAATTTTTTAATCATGCCAATGTTTGTGCAATGTCCGGTGCTCGATCTGCTAACAATTGCTACCAACTGGGAGATGGTGATGATTGCCATAGTGCCAAGGTGAGTGATCTAGACCTCTGGCATCAAAAACTGGGACATGTGAACTTCAAGACTTTGAAGAATCGGTGTAAGTTTGATGCTGTGAGAGGTATGAAAAATTTGAGTTCAGGTAATGCTGTGTCTGTGGACCGTGTCAGAAAGATAAACAAATCTGTGTTGCACACCCTATGTTGGAACAATTTGGGACAACACAGTGCCTTGAACTCTTGCACATGGATCTAATGGGTCCAATAGACGTTGAGAGCTTGGGTGGTAAGAAATACTCATGTGTATGTGTTGATGATTTTTGCGTTTTACTTGGGTAAGTTTCCTTAGGGAAAAATCTGACACCTTTGATGTCTTTGAGAAGTTGCAAGCTAGAATAACAAATTTGCATGAAGTGAGGGTGGTTAAAATATGAATTGATCATGGTAAAGAGTTAGAAAATTATCATTTTACTTCTTTGTGCGAAAAAAAAGGAATCACATATGAATTTTCAGCTCCAAAGACCCCTCAACAAAATGGAATAGCTGAAAGGAAGAATCGAACCCTTCAAGAAATAGCTCGGGTCATGCTAAGTTCAAAGAATGTATCATAACTTTTTTGGGCCAAAGTCTTGAATACAACATGTCACATTTCCTAACCTTGTATTTTTAAGGAGTGGATCTACTATGACATCATATGAAATCATCACGGGAAAGAAACCAAACTTCAAATACTTTCATATCTTTGGTTGTGTCTGCTACGTCTTGAATGATCTAGATCATCTTGAAAATTTTGATTCAAAAAGTGATAAAAGCGTGTTTCTTGGATACTCAATGAATACTCGGTCCTATCGTGTATTTAATTTTAGAACTAGGACAACCATTGAATCAATTAATGGTGTTTGATGATTTTGCAGACCTAATAGAAAAAACCAAGGAGGATGACACTGAAGGACTGCTGGATGTAGGTGAGACTCTGACAAAAAATAGTGTTGAATCTGGTGTTGAGACCAGTGAGAACAACACCCAGCACAACTGATATGAATCCTCGTACAAAAAAAAGCAAACACGATTAAATATGAATCGAGCCCTCAATTCGATAACGAACAAGGATCGTTGTTACGATGTCCCGATCTTTTGATTCAAGAAATTACGTGATCTTCACCCCTAAACTACGTGGTTTAGTAATAAACAATCACAAAAGAAACAATCAAAACTCAATCGAACCTTCAAAGAACTCGTCTTTGACAATCCGCGTAAGACACGATCGACAAACGCCACAAAGTTAAAACTTTGATAAGTTTGATTTTGAAACAAAGCTAAATCCTTGAAAAGTTTTGAGAGAAAACTCAAAAGTTTTGATAAATTATCAATAATAATTAGAATTGTTCCTCAATTTTCGTCCAAATATGTTTTTAATAATCAAGAGATATCACAAATCTAGTTACCAAAAGAATTAAAGCTCTAATTTAGGGAAAAATCTACGCCAAATCGTATAGGACACGGACCCCGTGTAGAGGTCCGGAATGGTGTCCGTGTAGTCACTGTATTTCTCGTCCTCGAATGTAAGGGACACGGACCCCGTGTACAGGTCCGTGCTCAGGTCCATGTAGGCTCTGGATTCCTCATGCTCGAGTGTATGGTACACGGACCACGCGTACAGGTCCGTGCTCGGGTCCATGTAGGCTCTGGATTTCTCTTTCTTGGAACGCGTATGGTATTCGGGAATCTTTCTCAATTGTTGCTTGAATAATGTTCCTTTGGTCCCCAAACGTACTCCCATGCATCATGAAGCCTTCCGCACTCTACACCTCGCTTATAAGTCCTTTTCCTTTGCTCATAAACCCATGCAATGCTTCCTTGAACCTCTTTAGTCGTCCCCTCGTGATGGGTCCCTCCGGCAACTCTAAAGGATCCCATGCTTTCCTTGGAGCTTGACCATCCGTGTTTGCATCATCCTCCCCTTCTTGAAAAGGATTTGTCCTCAAATCTTGTTCATCACCTATATCAAACAAAGAAAGATCACTAACATTGAAAGTAGAACTGACGTTATACTCATCTGGCAGATCAAGTTTGTAGGCGTTTTCATTGATCCTTTCGAGGACTTGAAATGGTCCATCACCCCTCGGTAGTAGCTTTAAACGTCGCTTCTCAGGAAACCTTTCCTTCCGCAAGTGTAGCCACACCCAATCACCCTTCTCAAATACCATCTTCTTCTTCTCCTTGTTGGCTTGCTTGGCATATTGCTCATTTTTCTTCTCAATGTTGGCCTTGGCCTTTTCATGCAAACCCCTAACAAATTCAGCTTTCTTCTTGCCGTTCATGTTTAACCTTTCACTCACATGTAAAGACATCAAATCCAACGGAGTCAAAGGATTAAAACCATAAACAATTTCAAATGGCGAATAATTTGTAGTAGAATGCACGCAATGATTATAAGCAAACTCAACAAATGGCAAACAATCTTCCTAATTCTTTAAGTTATTTTTAAGAATAGCACGCAAAAGTGTTCCTAAAGTTCTATTAACAACTTCAGTTTGTCCATCCGTTTGAGATAACATGCAGTATAAAACAACAATTTTGTGCCAAGTTTAGCCCACAACGTTTTCCAAAAGTAACTCAAAAACTTAACATCACGGTCAGAAACAATAGTCCTAGGCATGCCATACAACCTAACGACATCTCTAAAGAATAAGTCCGCAATGTTAGAAGCATCATCAGTTTTATGACAAGCTATAAAATGTGCCATTTTAGAAAATTTATCCACAACAACAAATATAGAATCCCTTCCCTTCTTTGTCCTAGGCAACCCCGAAACAAAGTCTATAGAAATATCAACCCAAGGTTCACTAGGGACGGGAAGTGGTGTATACAATCCATGTGGTTGTGTCCTAGATTTAGCTTGTCTACAGGTTATGCACTTAGCACACACACGCTCAACATCACGTTTCGTATGTGGCCAATAAAAATGTTCATGAAAAGCACTCAAGGTTTTTGCCACACCAAAGTGTCCCATCAAACCACCCCCATGTGCCTCCCTAACAAGTAGTTCACGAATTGAAGATTTAGGAATGCACAACCTATCTTCTCTAAATAAGAACCCATGATGCAAATAAAAATTGTCATGTGGACCATGCATACATGTTTCAAATACACTTTTAAAATCCTCATCTAGCACATACAACTCCTTGACATGCTCAAACCCCAAAATTTTAGATTTCAAGGTAGAGAAAAGTATGTACCTTCGTGATAGTGCATCGGCCACTACATTTTCCTTACCTTGTTTGTACTTGATAATGTAGGGAAATATCTCTATGAATGCCACCCACTTGGCATGCCGCTTGTTCAGCTTCTGTTGTCCCCTATGTTGCTTTAAGGATTCATGATCCGTATGAATCACAAACTCCCTAGGCCTCAAGTAGTGCTGCCACGTCTCTAGCGTCCTCACAACTGCATACAACTCCTTGTCGTATGTAGGATAGTTCAGCGCTGCTCCATTGAGCTTCTCACTAAACTACGCCACTGGCCGTCCTCCTCATCAACCCTCCACCAATACCTACACCTGAAGCATCACATTCAATCTCAAAAGTATTAGCAAAATCAGATAAAACAAGTAAAGGAGCATTAATTAATTTTTGCTTAATAAGATTAAAATATTTCTCTTGCTCCTCGCCCCAATGGAATGGAACGTTCTTCTTAATTACTGCCGTCATCGGCGCCGCCAATGTGCTAAAATCCTTGACAAACCTCCTATAGAAGCTTGCAAGACCATGAAAGCTTCGAGCTTGACAAATAGTAGTAGGTGTAGCCAATCTCGAATGGCACTTACCTTGTCTTCATCCACTTGTATAACCTGTGAGCTTACCACAAAACCAAGAAAGACAAGTTTTTTTGTACAAAAATCACATTTTTTTAAGTTAGCATACAAATTTTCAGCCCTTAGTGTGATTAGCACAAGTCTCAAGTGATTAACATGCTCATCCAAGTTTTTGCTATACACTAGGATATCATCAAAATAAACCACAACAAATTTTCTTATGTATGCACGCAAAACATGGTTCATTAACCTCATAAAGGTGCTAGGAGCGTTAGTTAAGCCAAAAGACATGACCATCCACTCATATAACCCATACTTGGTTTTAAAAGCAGTTTTCCACTCATCACCTTCCCTCATCCTAATTTGGTGATAACCACTCTTCAAATCAATTTTGCTAAAGATACAAGCACCATGCAACTCATCTAACATATCATCTAGTCTAGATATGGGATGCCTATATTTGATGGTTATATTATTAATTGTCCTACAATCCACACACATACGCCATTAGCCATCTTTCTTAGGAACTAGTAAAACAGGTACACCACAAAGAGACATGGACTCACGCACAAAATCCCTATCTAACAACTCACTTACCTGCTGTTGAAGCTCTTTAGTCTCCTCCGGATTGCTCCTATAAGCTGGACGATTTGGCAATGCACTCCCGGGTACAAAATCAATCTGGTGCTCAATCCCCCTCAATGGTGATAGTCCTTGAGGTAGCTCCTTCGGAAATATATCATCGAACTCCTGCAAAAGTGAAACAACAATGCTCGGAAGGGACCCGGTTACACACTTGTGTTAAAGAGGATCTCTTTATAAAGAATCAACAGAAGTGGTTGATGTGTGTGCATCAATTGCTTCAATTCACTTTTTTGGGCCATATATGTTTTCTTTTTGGTCTCTTTTCTCTCATTCATTTTGTTTCCTCTTTTTTTCTTTTGTATGGCTATCTCATTTTTTTTTTCATTTTTTTTTCAGCTATCTCATTCTTTCTTTCAAAGACCATCTCACTTTTTTGTTCACTCCTTTTTTCAGCCTCATCTCTCTCCTTTTTTTCAATTGGTCCTCCAACACTTGCTTTGGGGAAAAATGAAGTAATACAATGGATTCCTTCTTCAATACAAATGTATACTTATTCTTGAACCCATCATGTGTCATTCGCCTATCATATTGCAACGACCTCCCCAACAATATATGACAAGCATGCATTGGAACTACATCACATAGGACCTCATCAACATACTTCACAATCAAAAAAGAAACCAATACTTGTTTGTTCACCTACACCTCCTCACAATCAACCATTGAAGCCTATATGGTTGAGGATGCTTTAATGTAGGTAAACCCAATTTTTCTACCATCTCACTACTGGCCACATTGGTTCAACTCCCCCCATCTATGATAAGATTGCAAACCTTTTCGTTTACAAAACACCTAGTATGGAATAAGTTCTCTCTTTGGTTCATCTCCTTCTCCTTGACTTGGGCACTCATGATCCGCCTAGTCACTAGTGCTTCTCCTACAACCGCCTCATATCCTTCATCAGGATCCTCTAACGCAAGCATCTCATCATCATCACCCTCGTCATCACCCTCACTTTGAGACTCATATTCACCATAGTCATTCAAAATCATCACCCTCTTAATAGGACATTGGCTAGCAATATGACCCAACCCTTGACACCTAAAACATTTAGTATCTCTAGAACGATTAAGAGGAGTTTCAGATTTACCTTGCACTCGTTCTTTAGGCATATCTTGCTTGGTCTCAATCTTGGGCTTGGTCACCAACTTACTTTCATCACGTTTTGCCACATTTGGTCGCCAAGAAGATGACGAACCCCCAGTTTGGTTGGTGCGACCAACTCCTCGCCTCTTGAGTTGTTGCTCCACCTTTATGGCCATTTGCACCATCTCGTCTAGATCCAAGTAGTGCCCAAGCTCCACTTGATCTTGAATCTCCCTGTTCAAACCACAAAGAAAACGTGCCATGGTCACCTTACTATCCACCTCGATATTTTCCCTAATCATGACTACTTCCATCTCCTTATAGTAGTCCTCAACACTCTTTACTCCTTGCCTCAAAGTTTGTAGCCTCTTAAACATCTCCCTATAGTAGTGATTGGGCACAAACCTCTTCCTCATGACCCTCTTCATATCATCCCAAGTTTCAATGGATCTCTCGTTATATCTCCTCCTAGTGGTCACTAATTGATCCCACCAAATTAGAGCATAGTCAAGAAATTCAACCACCGCCAACCTAACCTTCTTTTGTTCGGAGTAGTGGTGGCATTCAAACACAAACTCTACCCTCTTTTCCCATTCTAAGTTTGCCTTTGGGTCAGATTTCCCATGGAACGATGGAATTTTCATCTTAAAACTACCCATGTTACCATCTTCCCGATTCCCATCATATCTACCCATACGGCTTCTCTTCTTCCTCTCCCAAATCCTCTACCTCGTCCGTTCCTACCCAAATTCTCATTTAGGCTCTCCTCGTCTCCTCCCAAATCATACTCTTCCTCTTCTTCTCCTCTACTTAAATCTTTAGGCCTAGATTTATCTCCACTAGTACTAACTTCAAGCCTACTCATCCTCTCATGTAACGGCTCCAACTCAACCCTCATCATCCTAGTAAAATGCGCAAACAACGCCTCCATTTGAGTCTTAGACAACCCTTGGCTCGAACTATCTCCTACCTCCCTCTCCATTTTACTTTCAGATTTGTTCCTGCAAGAAAACGTTAGTAGAAAACAAAAGATGCTCCTCACCCAAATTCTCACGATCACTCTAAAGAAAGTCGCTCGTCTCTCCTCTCTTATTTTTTTTTTCTCACAACAAATATTCACCGGTCACTCCAAAGAAATAACGCTCTCACTCAAGTATTTTTCACTCGAATTTGATAGTTCTCTCGAAAGTTTGCTCAAGCTTTGTATTTGGATATATCAAACAATCAAGTTCAAATTGTAAACAATTGCGATCGACTCACTTAGACTGCGTAGACAAGCAATTTGTATATATATATATATATATAATTTTTTTTGACTGTGAGAGAGAAATGAATATGACTCTCCAAAGGAAATAGAACAAATTACAAAAAAGAAATAATGATAAATTTTTGGAATTTTTGTACTTTTTTTTTTCAAGGTTGAGTACTACTTGAAAATCCCAAAAAAACAAATCACCAAAATTTTATAAACTGATGAAGAACGATATACCGACGCAGATCTGACAAACAAAAGAAAGGATAATTGCAGATCTGAAAATTTAAGAACGATAGATACTTACTTGTATTCAATGAGCCAAAACTCTGATACCAAATGACATGAATCCTCGTACGAAAAAAAAAATACGATTAAATATGAATCGCGCCCTCAATTCGATAACGAAAAAGGATCGTTGTTACGATGTCCAATCTTTTGATTCAAGCAATTACGTGATCTTCACCCCTAAACTACGTGGTTTAGTAATAAACAATCACAAAAGAAACAATCGAAACTCAATCGAACCTTCAAAGAACTTGTCTTTGACAATCCGCATAAGACACGATCGACAAACGCCACAAAGTTAAAACTTTGATAAGTTTGATTTTGAAACAAAGCTAAAGCCTTGAAAAGTTTTGAGAGAAAACTCAAAACTTTTGATAAACTATCAATAATAATCTGAATTGTTCTTCAATTTTCGTCCAAATACGTTTTTAATAATCAAGAGATATCACAAATCTAGCTACCAAAAGAATTAAAACTCTAATTTGGGGAAAAATCTGCGCCAAATCGTATAGGACATGGACCCCGTGTAGAGGTTCGGAATGGGGTCCATGTAATCACTGTATTTCTCGTCCTCGAATGTAAGGGACACGAACCCCATGTACAGGTCCGTGCTCAGGTCCTTGTAGGCTCTGGATTCCTCATGCTCGAGTGTAAGGTAAACGGACCCCGTGTACAGGTCCGTGCTCGGGTCCGTGTAGGCTCTGGATTTCTCTTTATTGGAACGAGTATGGTATTCGGGAATCTTTCTCAATTGTTGCTTGAATAATGTTCCTTTGGTCCCCAAACATACTCCCATGCAACGCGAAGCCTTCCGCACTCTGCACCTTGCTTGTAAGTCCTTCTCTTTTTCTCATAAGCCCATGCAATGCTTCTTTGAATCTCTTCAGTCGTCCCCTCGTGATGGATCCCTCCGGAAACTCTAAAGGATCCCATGCTTTCTTTGGAGCTTGACCATCCGTGTTCGCATCAACAACACCGCCACTAAACCGAACAGAAACACTAGATGATGATGACAATGATGATGAAGTTAATAATGTCGGGAAGGATATTCCAGTGAGATTAAGAAAAATCACTCATCATTGGTGAAGTGCGTGATGAAATTCAAACAAGGAAGAAAAAAAAAGTGGACTACCGCAAAATGATTGGATTAGCCTTCATGACCTCCATGTTCTCTCAGGTAAGTCACTCTTGTTCTGTAAAGTCTAAGAACTATATATGTTTAAGAAATATATATGGTAAGTCACTCTTGTTTTATTTAAAATATATGTTTAAAGATTTTTATGCTTTTAATTCATGGTTATTACATTGTTAGATTTTATTTCATAATTATTTTAAAGTTTCATACATTAGGGTTTATAGTCGCATTTCGCGCTCGAACGAGAAATGGAGACATGAGAAATTCAAAGAAAATATTTTTATTGAATGATTAATTTTAGTTATTTAATATGAAATGTTTTTAAGGTTGTTTTAGAAAGATGGGCCACCGATATGAAAATTTAGCGAACCAAGGAACTTTTTGGATGGCTCAGGCAATATTTTAAAAAACATATATAAACGAAATATTTTCGCGAGTGTTATTAGGCTTGATGGGTTTATTTTAGTACTTAATGGGCGTCAAACCCTTTTAACCATTTACTTTATAACTAAGGGCCCATTAGTGTATTATATTTTGAACTAAACCTAATAAACTAAACCCAAACCAAACTATAATGAAGTGGCCGTCCCTCCCACATCCCATCAGCAACATTTTTCAAAAAAATGCAGCAGCCACTTCAAGGTTCTCTCAAGCTTTCAAGAAAAAAATCATTTCCCACTCCTCCGGTTCGCGTTCTTCGCAAAGGGCTTCAAGTTTTCGAGTGTATAAACGCAAAGGCACGAATGTATCTTCCTTTTCTCATCATTCATGCCAATAATATGCTGAAAATTATGTATTTGCACGAAAATGTTTTGATCTACCTTGAGTTTTGCATTTTGTTACAAGTCTGACATGAAAGTTGCATCATTTCTTGACTTATTCTCACGTTTTCATGTATTTTAGCAAGGGTCTGCTGATTTCCATGAGTTATAAGGGGCGTGTGCACTGTAATTTATGGTGACATGGCACTGGAAGTCTAGGATGTGCACGTTCTAGGTGAGGGCCGAATGGTGGCACTAGGAGGCTAGGGTTTTGAGTGGTTTGGTGAGGGTTTTGGTGGACTCCACTATGAGAAGGCTGAACCAGGCCAGGGCATGATCTATGAGGGTCCAACCGAGGTCTAGGGGAGGTCAATAACTGGCTGGCCTTGGGTTTAAAGGAGGTGGATTGGATAATTGGCCGATTATGCTTTGAGTGAGGCGTAGCCATACGTTTTCTTGGTGGTTCGAGTGGTGCGCTTGTGTGTGACTGAGGTCTGGACTTAGTTTGTTCTTAGGTTCCTAAGGTGGGCTAAGAGGGGCTGGTGTGAGGCTGGAAATGTCGGCTTTTGGCTAGAATCGATAAACACGTGGCTTGGTGCATTAGGGTTTGTAGGAATTTTAAAGTGCCGAAAATCCAGCAACATTCAGGGTCTATTTGAGAGGCTTAATGGACTGGTCTTGATGGTTTAAGGGTGTTTAGGATGTGTATAAGGTGTGCCAAAAAGTTGGGAAAGTTTTGGTTAGGTTTCGGGTTGATTCGGGTTAAAACCGGGACCCCGGTCCAAGTTTTAAAACGAATCGTATAAGATTTGAATCAGGTCCAAGTTTACGTCTAAGAAATGTTTAAAAAATATGTTTTGGAGGGTTTTAAGGAGTTTGGTAAGCTTTGAGTCTAAATGTAGAGGTCCAGGGGTAAAATGGGCATTCTGGGTTTCCATGGAAAAATGATCATTTTGCATCCGAGTCGAGATTTTATTCCTGGCAGCGCCCTTAGCACAATTTAACATGTTTTATTTAAACGTTATTGTATCACAAACGTGATTTTTATGAAATTATGAAAAACACGTTGCATGATTGGTTTTAAAGAAAATTACGTATATACATGATTTTTATAAGTGATGAAAATGATGATGTTTTTGAAGGATGAGAATGGTTGTGACCGACGATATATGTATACGATGATGTTGAGGCCTGGGCTTAGTGGATGTTTAATACTTTCACTGATTTCCATCAGGTACCACGATTATACGTAGATGGATCCATCGAATAGAGCTGATACGAAAGTCACAACTAATGAATTGAATTCAATTAAATTAAATGAATAATTATGTGATGTTATGATGAGTTGTTTTGACACGCATGCTTTTACGATATGTTTATTTTATATTTTTAAGATCATGAAACACATTTTATTACAATACTTTTCTCTGTTGTTGGTTATGTATATGTATTTGCTATTAACGGTACACGTGTGTTGAGTCTTTAGACTCACTAGGCATATTTGACGCAGGTGAGCATGTTGATGAGGAGGCTGGAGGCGCCGAATTTTGAGTATATAGGGCTGAATGTGCGGACATGACCCGAGGACCATATTTCCCACACATCACGTTTTTCTGAGTTTAGAGTGGACATGAACATTTTCATGCACTGATTTTGATATGTTGATGATTATTAGACATTTATTTGTTTATTTTTACGCACATTTTTGGATAGACAGTTGGTCATTTTTAACTATAGAGTTTTATTTGTTATTTAGTTACGATCATTTATAAAAGAGTATTTTTCAGCAGTAGTGCATGCATGCAAGATTTTAATTTCGAAATTAAGTTTACAAAAAAAAATTAGCAGTATTTTAAGTAGTAGTTGTTTCAGTTGGTATTAGAGCAAGGGTCCTGTATAGGGTTTTGCAACCGGCAGCTTCTGCAGCTCATTCTTCAAACCTCAAGTCTGTAAGCTTTTATGTTTTAAATATTTTAAATAGTTTGTTGCTATCACCTGCATGATTGCATGATTTACATTTTACGATGATTTACAGTACATGTTCAGATGCTTTCACGATTTAAGGATTTACTGTTTTAAAAACTAGATTAAATTGCATGATGGGTTACGTTTAGAAGTTGGACAGTATTCAGATATGATACCTCCCAAATGCACCCCCAGTACAGATCGACAGGATGATATTCCTAAAGACGGCAGAGGCCCTCCACCACCGCCACCACAATCGCTGTTTGATGCAGCTACCCGTGTACTGGAGGGTATGGCTAGGTTCCCAGACCTCAGACTGATATATATGAGCAGTTTAGGCGGCTCAACCCGAAGGAGTTCATGGGCACCACTGATCCATTCCTGGCAAAGGGTTGGATTCGATCATTGGAGCTACAATTTAAGTTGCTGGATATGAAGGATGGCGATCGGGTCAAGTGCACCGCATATATGTTGAGAGATGATGCATCCCTCTGGTGGGAAATAGCAGCGCACGGGCTGAACCTGGCTACCCTCACGTGGGATCAATTCAAGGAGGCGTTTTATGGTAAATATTTCCCAGCAGATGTCAGGGGTCGTCTGACGAGGGAGTTCATGAGTCTCCGACAGGGGGATTCTTCTATGGCAGAGTTCATGCGGAAGTTCGATAGGGGCTGTCATTTTGTGCTCATTATTGCTAGACATGCCGCCCAGAATCTGAGGCATTTTATGGATGGTCTGAGGCTCACCTTGCGTCGGGATGTGATGCTGATGAGACCGGCGAGCTACGATGAGGCCACTCCATGCGCTTTTCAGGCGGAGCATGCCTTGCGGGACATTGATTTTGAGATGCAACAGAAGCAGCATCAGGCCCAGTCCAGCTCGCAGCCATAGAAAAAGCAGTTTACATGGCCAGCGAGGCAGCAGGGGCAGCAGAAGCCCCAATGACAGGTTAGGAGGTCCCAACAGTAGAGACCACAGCAGGCGCCTAAGCCAGAGAACCGTCAGCCATGCAAGCAGTGCAACCGGTTCCACCTCCGTAAATGTTTATTAGGGACCTATAAATGCTTCATTTGTATGCTGAAGGGTCACAAGACGGCAGATTGCCCTAGGAACAAGGGCCCCACTGCTGGTAGAGCATATGTGATCATCGGTAACCCTTTATGTTTAAGATTTTAATTTATCGCTTGATTTCATGGGTTATATGTTTGTTTTGAGTTTTAATTTATGGGATTGAGAACATAGAAGGAATTAGAATGAATGCTCTACCTAGTTGGATTTAGGGATTGAATTTCTTGAATTTAGAGATTTAATGATTAAGTGTATTAATCTAAAATATGAGGACCTATTTGCAAAAATAAAACTTTTAAGTGGCTATTTTCAAATTTTCTAAATATTTGGGGATTTAGGGCTTAAATTTTGAGAATTTTATGATATTATTGGCTAAATTTGAAAATTTTGGCGCACCAGATTGCAAATTTTGAAATTGTAAGGGTATTTGTAATTTCTAAAAGTTTGAGGATTAAAATTTAAAAATTTTGAGGGACATTTGGGTTAAATCAGTAAATTTATCAAAGATTTTTGTGATAATTGCTGGTAGAAAATTTCTTTAGTTTCAATGTGATCAGATTTGATGGTATGTTTTGTCACAAGAATGATATATATTTCATATGTAGCCACGTATTCATTGCTAGACTCATATGTAGCCATGTATTCATTGCTAGACTCCAGAGTTACACATTCTTTTATATCCGAGACGTTCATCCAGCGACTAGAAATCATACCAGTGGCGATGGATTTAGGGTTCGGAGTATCGATTCCATCCGGGGATCAGATATTCACTTCTCAGTTAGTGAGGGGATTAGAGCTTTAGTTATAGAGGAATGCGGTACATGCAGACCTGATTGTGCTACCGCTACCGGAGTTTGATATTATTCTCGATATGGACTGGCTATCGTCGAATGGAGCGGTCATAGAATTTAGACAGAGATCAGTATATGTCCGACCGCCCAGCGGTAAGCCGTTTATTTTTGAGGCAGCCGGACACCAACAGATGTCGCACATCATTTCGTGCATGTGTGTGAGGAAGCTCATGAAGAGAGGCTACCATGCGTTTTTGGTCAGTATTGTATTAGTGTTAGAGCCAGTCAATTAGAGGCTAGAGGACGTTTATGAGGTCAGAGATTTCCCTAGTGTTTTCCCTGACGATGTTTCAGGCCTTCCACCATGCAGAGAGGTTGATTTTTTTATCGAGCTTATGCCAGGTACCGTGCCTATTTCTAAGGCGCCCTATCGACTAGCACCTGCAGAGATTAAGGAATTCAAAGATCAGATACATGATTTGCTAGATAAGGGTTTCATTCGCCCTAGCTTTTCTCCATGGGGCGCACCGGTACTTTTTGTGAAGAAGAAAGATGGCAGCATGCGGTTATGTGTTGACTACAGGGAGCTGAACCATGTCACAGTCAAGAACAAGTACACGTTTCCCAGAATCGAGGATTTATTTGATCAGATTTAAGTAGCATCAGTATTCTCGAAGATAGACCTCCAATCCGGATACCATCAGCTGAAGTTTAGAGAGTTTGAGATGCATAAGACAGCCTTTAGCATGCGATATGGGAACTATGAGTTTTTGGTGATGCCCTTCGAATTGACAAACACGCCAGGGATCTTCATGGATCTCATGAATCGCGTGTTTCAGCCATATTTGGATAAGTTTGTCATAGTTTTTATAGATGACATACTGATTTATTCGAGAAGTAGTGAGGAGCACAGTCGGTATCTGAGGACCGTTCTGCAGACTTTACAAGACAGACGACTGTATGCCAAGTTTAGTAAGTGCGAGCTTTGGTTTGATAGAGTAGCATTCTTGGGCCACATTGTATCTCGGGATTGTATAGAGGTCGATCACATCAAAGTTGAGGTAGTCAGATATTGGACAGTACCTAAAAGCGTGACAAAGATCCGTAGCTCCTTGGGATTGGCTGGCTATTATAGGAAATTCATTCAGGGCTTCTCTTCCATTGCGGTGCCTATGACCGCAGTGACGAAGAAGAATGCCAAGTTTATTTTTGGACCGGAGTGCCAGGAGAGCTTCGATAGATTAAAGCACTCTTTGACCTCAGCGTCAGTTCTAGCTATGCAATCGGGGGAGGGGGAGTTTGTGGTATATAAAGATGCTTCGAAGCTCGGTTTGTGCACAGTGTTGATGCAGAATGACAGAGTTATAGCTTATGCATCCCAACAGCTAAAGGTCCATGAGAATAATTATCCGACTCACGACCTCGAGCTAGCGGCAGTGGTATTTACCCTGAAGATATGAAGATATTATCTGTATGGGGAGAGGTGCAGGATACTTCTTCACAGAGAAAGAGCTGAACATGAGATATTGGAGGGGCTAGAGTTAGTGAAGGATTATGACTGTGACATTAGCTACCCTCCGAGTAAGGCTAATGTTGTTGCAGATGCACTGAGCAGGAAGCACACAATGATTGCTCATTTTTCGGTACAGAGACCGTTGTAGACGGAGATTCAGAGATTCGAGCTTGCAGTTTATACCCGGGGCAATACCTCAAATCTTGCTACTCTGACAGCACAGCTAAATTTGAGAGACAGAATTCGGGCAGGATAGACCTCTGACGAGCAATTGCAGAAGTGGAGACAGAGGGACGAGGCTAAGGGCCGAAGACTGTATACAGTTGTGGATGGCATAGTAAGATGTAGAGACTACCTATGGGTTCCTGACAGTGATTCCCTGATAGGAGATATCTTGAGCGAGGCCCACAACACCCCGTACTCCATCTATCCAAGGAGTACAAGGATTTATAGGAATCTTCAATCTCTTTATTGGTGGCCGGGCATGAAGCGGAATATTCTGCAATTCGTCTCTGAATGTTTGACATGTCAGCAGGTCAAGTTAGAGCATCATAGACCCGCAGGTAAGCTTAGACCATTCCTTATTCCCAAGTGGAAGTGGGAGAATATTACCATGGACTTTGTGACAGGGCTTCCGACGACGACTGGATGAATGCCATATGGGTGATTGTCGATCGGCTCACTAATTCAGCTCATTTTCTGCAGATCAAGAAGACCTTCAGCATGACTCAGTATACAGAGCAGTACATCAGAGAAATAGTCAGACTGCATGGGATTCCAGTGTCCATCATGTTAGATAGGGATCCGAGATTCACGTCTCCATTCTGTAAGAGTCTACACTAGGCGTTGGGTACTAACTGCTTTTCAGTACTGCTTTTCATCCTCAGACTTACGAACAGTAAGATAGAGTTATTCAAATTTTGGAGGACCTACATAGAGCTTGCACGATCGACTTCCAGGGCAGCTGGGAGCAGAATTTACCTCTTGTGGAGTTCACGTACAACAACAGTTATCAGACATCTATCGGTATGGCTCAATATAAGGCATTGCACGGGAGGAAGTGCAGGTCTCTAGTGTATCGGGACGAGGTAGGTGAAAGGGAAGAGATAGGGCCGGATATCGTCAGTCAGACTGCAGAGCTAGGGGTCAAGATCCGAGATCGGATGAAGACCGCTCAGAGCTGGCAGAAGAGTTACGCAGATCAACGACGCAGAGAATTTGAGTTTGCCGTGGGGGATCATGTATTTGTAAAGGTCACATTGATGAAGGGTGTGATGAGATTCGGGAAGAAGGGCAAGCTCAGTCCAAGATATATAGGGCCGTTTGAGATACTGGAGAGAGTTGGGACACTCGTATACAGAGTTTCATTACCGTAGAATCTGGCGAGATTTCATAATGTGTTCATTGTCTCTATCCTACGGAAGTACATGTTGAATCCTTTGCATGTGCGGAACTATGAGCTACTTCAGCTAACGCCGAACCTGTCATTCGAGGAGAGACCCACACAGATATGAGATAGACAGGAGAGGAGGCTCCGGAACAAGGTGATCCATATGGTCAAAGTCAAGTGACTGAATCATTTCGAGGAGGAGGCTACTTGGGAGACTGAGGCCGAGATGAGAAGTCGCTACCCGAAGTTATTTGATATGTTTTAAATTTCGAGGACGAAATTCAGTTGTAAGGCCTAGGAAAATTCGAACTACGTAACCTGAATGCATGAAATCTATGGTTCTATTTAAAATATATGTTTAAATATTTTATGTTTTTAATTCATTGTTATTGCATAGTTAGAGTTTATTTCATGATTATTTTAAAGTTTCATCCATAGGGTTTATTGTCGCATTTCGCGCTCGAACGAGAAACAGAAACCGGGGAAAGTCAAGGAAAATATTTTTATTGAATGTTTAATTTTAATTATTTAATATGAAGTGTTTTTAAGGGTGTTTTTGAAAAATGGGCCTTGGTGGGTGTTTTTACTCGTCGGGTCGAATTTTTAACGGTACACAAAATTTTAGCGAACCAGGGACTTTTTGGAGGGCTCAGACAATATTTTCAAAAGCGTATCTAAACGAAATATTTTTCGAGACTGTTATTAGGCTTGATGTGTTTATTTTAGTGCTTAATGGGTCGAAAACCCTTTTAACCCTTTAATTTTTAATTAAGGGCCCATTAATGTATTATATTTTGAACAAAACCCTAACCCTATTATATTGAAGTGGCGGCCCCTACCTCATCCCATCAGCAACATTTTAAAAAAAATACAGCAGCCACTTCAAGGTTCTCTCAAACTTTGAAGAAAAAAATCCTTTCCCACTCCTCCGGTTCGCGTTCTTCGCAAAGGCCTTCAAGTTTTCGAGCGTATAAACGCAAAGGCACACATGTATCTTCCTTTTCTCATCATTCACGCCAATACTATAATGAATATTATGTATTTGCATGAAAACTTTGTGATCTACCTTGAGTTTGTATTTTGTTAAAAGTTTGACATGGAAGTTGCATCATTTCTTGACTCATTCTCACGTTTTCATGTATTATTGCAAGGTGCTGCTGATTTCCAAGAGTTCTAAGGGGCATGTGTGAAGTAATTTAAGGTGACATGGTGATGTAAGTCTAGGAAGTGCACGGTCTAGGTGGAGGCCGATTGGTGACACTAGGCGGCTAGGGTTTTGAGTGGATTGGTGAGGGTTTTTGTGGACTCTAATGTGGGAGGGCTGAACTAGGCTAAGGCGCGATCCAGGTGGGTCCAACAGAGGTCTAGGGGATGTCCATAACAAGCTGGCCTTGGCTAGGAAGGAGGTGGATTGGTACACTACAACAAAAGCGCTAAACGACAACGGATACTATTCGTTGTCGTAGGCCATTTGAAATTGTTGAAACTGAGGGTGTTGTTGAAAGTACGTTCGACGACAATGGTTTTAAATCATTGTCGTTGCTATCATTTGCGATGGTTTTTTAAATTAGCACCGGTAAAATTAGCGCGAGGTTTTTTCTAAGCCGTCGCTAATTAGTGACAATTTAATATATACAGTCGCTAAAATTTGCAATGGAATTAGCGACAGTTTATGCATAATCCGTCGTTAATTTTTTAAGCAAAATAAAAAAGTTTATTTTATTAATTAAATAAATCTACAAAATAAACCTACAATCTGACTATGTTAACAATATTCATGATCTTAACAAACACTTAAAAATTTACCCAAAATTGAATCTAAAAAACTTACCCTAAATTAAAACTAAAATCGTGTAAGAGAGAAAAATTTTAAGTGTTGTGGTGTGGACGAAAATAAACCGAAAACGCGGATATTTATAGACATATTTGCGACAGAGTTTGGTAAAACCGTCGCTAATTATTGGTAGCGACGGTTTTTTATTAAATCATCGCTATTAGCGATGGTTAAAAACATCGTTCCTATTAGCGACGGTTGTTTACTAAACCGTCGCTATTAGCGATGGTTAAACATATACAGTCGCTATTAGCGACAGTTTTTTTATTAAACCATCGCTAATTTAAAAATAACGACAATTTAATTAAAACTTCGCTAAATTTAGTAGCGACCGTTTTATCAAAATGTCGCTAAATATAGCCACGTTTTAAGCCAAACCATCTCTAATTTAAAAATTGCGACAGTTTTATTAATACCGTTGCTAAATATAGCAACAGTCTTAAATAAAGCGCTAAAAGACAACGATTTTCACTAAAACCGTTGTTAAAAAGTAAAATACAACTGTTTTACTTGTTAAAAAGTAAAATACAACGGTTTTAGTGAAAAACCGTTGTCGTAGGTGTTTTGTTGAAGACCATTTTTCTTGTAGTGATAAGGGTCGATTGTGCTTCGAGTGAGGCGCAGCCGTGCATTTTCTTGGTGGTTCAAGTAGTGCGCTTGCATGGGACTGAGGGCTGGGCTTAGTTTGGTCCAGTAGGTTCCTAAGGTGGGCTAGGAGGGGCTGGTGCGAGGCTGGACACGTCGGCTTTTGTCAAGAATCGATAAACACGCGGCTTGGTACATTAGGGTTTGTAGGAATTTCAAAGTGCCGAAAATCCAGCAACATTCAGGGTCTGTTCAAGAGGCTTAAGTGGACTGGTCTTGATGGTTTAAGGACGTTTAGGATGTGTATAAGGTTTGACAAAAAGTTGGGAAAATTTTGGTTAAGTTTCGGGTTGATTTGGGTTAAAACCGGGACCCCGGTCCAAGTTATAAAATGAATCGTATATGTTTTCAATCAAGTCCGAGTTTACGTCTAAGAAATTTTTAAAAAATATGTTTTGGAGGGTTTTAAGGAGTTTGGTAAGATTCAGGTCTAAATGTAGATGTCCAGGGGTAAAATGACCATTTTGGGTTTCCAGGAGAAAATGGTCATTTCTCACCCAAGTCGAGATTTTAGTCCTGACAGCGCCCTAACCACATTTGACATGTTTTATTTAAATGTTTTTGTATCACGCATGCGATTTTTAAGAAACTATGAAAAACACGTTGCGTGCTTGGTTTTAAAGAAAATTATGTATATGCATGGTTTTGATAAGTCATGAAAATGATGATGTTTTTGAAGGATGTGAATTGGTTGTGACTAACGATATATGTATACGATGATGATGAGGCCTAGGCTCAGTGGATGAGTATTATTGTTGCTGATGTCCGACAGCCGTCGGGTACCACTGTTATACGTAGATGGATCCATCGAATAGAGCTGATACGATAAAGCTGATACGATTTGAGTTGATACGAAAGTAACAACTAATGAACTGAATTAAATTAAAGTAAACGTATAAGTATACGATGTTATGATGAGCTGTTTTGACACGCATGCTTTTATGATATGTTTACATTTCTAATCATGAAACACATTTTATTAGAACACTTTTCTCTGTTGCTTGTATATATATGTATTTGCTATTAATGGTACAGGTGTGTTGAGTCTTTAGACTTAGTAGACGTATTTGATGTAGGTGAGCATGGTGATGAGGAGGCTGGAGGTGCCGAATTCTGAGTAGACAGGGCTAGATGTGCGCACATGACCCGAGGACCATATTTTCCGCACATCACGTTTTTATGAGTTTAGAGTGGACATGAACATTTTTATGCACTGGTTTTGGTATGTTGATGATTATTAGGACTTTTACTTTTTATTTTTACGCACATTTTTTATGGACGAGTTGGCCATTTTTAATTGTAGAGTTTTATTTGTTATTTAGACACGATCATTTTTAAAAAGGTACTTTTCAGCAGTAGTGCATGTATGCAAGATTTTAATTTTGAAATTAAGTTTAAAATAAATAAAATTTAGCAGTATTTTAAGTAATAGATATTTAATGTTTTGTGTCTCAAATTGAACCGAAGAACATTAATGATGCATTAAAAGATGAATTCTGGGTCAATGCAATGTATGATGAACTTGAACAATTTGTGTGCAATGATGTATGGGACCTAGTTCCTAGACCTTCGTATACCAATGTTATTGGAAAAAAATAGATTTTCAAAATAAAACAGTTGAGTCCGGTAATATCATTCGAAACAAGGCTCGGTTGGTAGCTCAAGGGTATACAAAGGTTGAGGGGGTTGATTTCGATGAAACCTTCACACCTGTAGCTTAAATTGAGTCACTCTGACTGTTGCTTGCCTTGGCATGCCACATGCGCATCAAATTGTATCAAACAGATGTAAATAGTTCTTTTTAAATGGAATGTTAAATGAGGAATCATATGTAAGTCAACCAAAAGGATTTGAAGATCCACATAACATGGACAATGTCTATAAGCTAAAGAGGCTCTATATGGACTGAAACTGGTCCAGGAGCATGGTATGGTAGGTTGGCTGATTATTTGATCGACTTTGGCTTTAAACGAGGTGAGGTTGATAAAACCTTTTTTATTCAAAAATTGGAACATGATATTTTGATTTATCAAATCTATGTATATGACATTATCTTCGGTGCTTCATCACAAAAACTTGTTGATAACTCTGTCGAGTAATGTCTTCACAATTTCAATTGAGCATGGTAGGAGAGTTGAATTTCTTTCATGGATTACAAGTTAAACAATTGCATGATGGTATATTTATGTTTCAATCCAAGTATGCTAAGAATCTGGTTAAAAAGTTTTCAAATGATAATTGTAAGCATATGAAAACTCCCATAGGATCAAGTGAAAAATTGTCTAGAGAAGATGTTGCCGACGGTGTTGACAACACAATATACCGCAACATTATCGGTAGTCTTTTGTATCTAATTGCTACACACCCCGATATTATGTTCAGTTTCTGTTTGTGTGCTAGGTACCAATAAAATCCAAAAATATCACACCTAAAAGCTGTGAAATGCATACTTAAATACATTGCAGGTATAATAGAGTTAGGATTGTGGTACACACAAGAAACAAACACAAATTTGATAGGTTTTTCTAATGTTGATTGGCCAGAGACATAGATGATAGAAAGAGCACATCGGGTGGATGTTTTTACCCAGAGAATAACCTTGTATCTTGGTACAGTAAGAAGCAAAATTGTGTGTCCATGTCCACAACTGAGTCTGAGTATGTAGCAGCTGCTAGTTGCTGCTCACAATTTATTTGGATTAATCAAATGATTGAGGATTATGGTTTTCACAGTGAAATCATGATGGTATATTGTGACAACTCCAGTGCTATATACATTTCTAATAATCTTGTTCAACACTCTTGAACAAAACACATAGACATAAGACATTAATTTATTCGAGATTTGGTTGAAAAAGTCATAATTCGACTGAAATTTGTTAGGACTAAGAACTAGCTGGCAAATACATTTATGAAACCTCCGGACTTTGAGATATTTTTCAATCTTCGAAAGTCTCTCAGCGTGGTCATACAATGTGTCATGCCCCGTGTCCGAAGCGTATGTGACATCCGGCATTGTTTAACAATTACTTGAAAACAATTAAGCACGTATAATAAAATATTGTCTTTACAATGACAATTAAAATTACATCAGAGTTTCAGATAGCGGAAACAAAAGGAAAATAAAATCTTGTGTCTTGATCTCGATCATCGATTCACCAACCCCAGAAAGCCTCTTGCTCCTCCTCATTTATTTGTTCTTCGTTTTTATCTAAAATTTGTAAGGAGTGGGTGTTTTGGGAAACACTCAGCAAGTGGGGGTCGATCGATTTTCAAAGATACATATAGAACTTAGTTTTCATAAAACGTCTTTTTAAAATACTTTCAAAACTTATTACCCTTAACTTATCATAACAGATACAAATCGAATATGAGACATAAGTTACCAGATGATTCAGAACAGTTCAGAAGCAAAATCAGATCATTTCAAAAACAAACACAACACTGTTACTCCTATCATTTCCATGGTCAAATTATCCTCAATATGTTAGTCCTCTAAGAAGTGAGGCCAGAACAAGGTTTTATACCCACCGATGGAGGCCAGACAGAACATGGTTTTATACCCACCAATGGGGGCCAGAACAGAACATGGTTCTATACCCACCAATGGGGGCCAGACAGAATTACAATTCTCGTCTCATTTCAAATCAATTTGTAAGAGTACAACACAGAATTCATATTTACCAGACATAACTTATCAGAATTTCAGATATCAAAATTTCAGACGGATTCAACGGAATCAAAGAATTTCGAATATCAGAAGAAACATATAATCGATCGAAATTTTAAACAGAACAGACTGTCATTTTTTAAAAAAAGAAACACATAAAAGCATGTCATATTATTTAAATGCAAGGTTTAAAAATACAAGCAACATACATATCAAAAACCCACTTACCGAATTTGCAGATTCTTGTACAAAGTTTCCTCTCGAAAATCGAGCAGCACTTCGACGTAACCTCAGCAAATGCTGTCTTCGAGCGAGCAGCACTTTGTCGCAGGATTTCAGCACTTGACTGCACGAAAATTCCTTCCTCTTCCTTGTTTAGTTTGGCCGAAATTTTGGAGGGGTGTGTGTAGGGGCGAGGGCCGAATTTTTAGTGCCTTTCTTGGAGCATTTTTCCTTCCCTTTGATTAGGTATTTATAGACCAAGGATAGCCCCTTCACCTAACCCTCCCCTTGGACGCCAACTTGGGCTCCAAGCCATGCTTTCAATGTGTCCTTTAATGTTGTCAAGGTATATCAAGCATCAAAGGTCATCTCCTACACCATAAATGTGTCCTGGTCACGTAGCTTCTCCCGCAGCTCCTTTAAGGGTTAACTCAAAGGTCATTTCTTGCCTACATAATTTTTCTAAACCTTTAGCTCCCTTTTTGGGCTCGTTAGGACAAGCTTGGTTGAGCTTCTTTGAGCTGAAAGATCGAGTCCTTGAGCTGGGGTTTTACTCCTCCAGTGATAACTCTTCAATGGATGCGGTTTCTTGCAGCTTGGCTTCACGTTGAGCTAATCCCCTAGTTTTGAAGCTACTTCCTCGAGTTAGGTTAGCTGAAAATCTAAGTTAATATTCGAGTTTTATAGTTAGAATGAAAGTTGTTGAGCTTAATTTAATCTAAGTTTTAAGTTTGTATTTCTTACATTATTTGCTTCGGATCGAAATTTTTGGGTTCTCTCATCTCTCTCTCCTTATTGAAAGTTTCGTCCTCAGAACTTTGATCAGCTTGTGCTTTTGAATAAATGAGGATATTGTGAGCGTATTTTCTCTTCGAGTTCCCAAGTGGCCTCCCTTTCGGTATGATTGGACCACTGTACCTTGACATAAGGTATTGTCCAGCGTCTCAACACTTGATCTTTTGTGTCCACTATTCGAATAGAGAACTCTTCATATTTTAGTTCTTCATTCATATGTCCTTCAATTACCAGCGGTGCCACTTTGAGTACATGACTCGGGTCTGGGACATATTTCCTTAGTTGTGAGATGTGGAAAACGTTATGTATTCTGGACATATCAGGCGGTAAAGCCAGTCGGTAGGCTAGAGTTCCCACTTTTTCAAGTATTTCGAATGGTCTCACATACCTTGGGTTTAACTTTTCGGATTTACTGAACCTAACCACTCCCTTCATAGGAGAGACCTTGACATAAGCCTTTTCACAGATCTCCAATTCCAACGGTCTCCTCTTCAAATCTTCCCATCTCTTTTGTCTATCTTGGGCTGCCTTTTGTCTTTCCTTGATTATGGCTACTTTGTCAACAGTTATTTGAACAAGCTCTGGTCCAGTAACAGCCTTTTCTCTGACTTCATCCTAGTATAAAGGCGGTCTACATTTTCAGCCATACAATGCCTCATACGGAGCCATTTCAACAGCTACTGTGATAGCTGTTGTTATAGGCGAATTCTATCATGGGTAACTGTTCACTCCAGTTTCCAAGAAAATCCAGAGCACATGCCCTCAGCATGTCCTCGAGGGTTTGAATTGTTCTCTCGGTTTGGCCATCAGTCTGAGGATGATAGGCCGTGCTGAGAGTGACATTGGTTCTCATAGCCTTTTGAAAACTTTTCCAAAATTTTGGTACAAATCTTGGATCTCTGTCAGACAGTATACTTATTGGGGCTCCGTGTAGTCTCACTATGTTGTCCATATACAAGGTAGCTAGTTTATCCAGGTTATAATTCATCCGCACCGGCAACAAATGTGCAGACTTGGTCAATCTATCAATAATTACCCAGATCCCATCGTGTCCTTGCCTTGATTTCGGTAGCCTTGATTTCGGTAGCCCTACTACGAAATCCATGGAGATGTTATACCACTTCTACTCCGGTATTTCCAATGGATGTAGAAGTCCTTCAGGCCGTTGATGTTCTGCCTTGACTTGTTGACAGGTTAGGCACTTGGAAATAAAGACAGCCACGTCTTTCTTCATTCCATTCCACCAGTAATTATTTTTCAGATGCCGGTACATTTTGGTGCTTCCTGGATGTACTGAAAATCTCGATTTATGTGCCTCTGCCATTACTTCTTCTCGAATCCCATCGATGTCTGGCACATACAACCGTCTTTTCATCCAAAGTACACCATTTTCATCAACATGAAATTCTGGAATTTTTCTTCTTGAATTTTCTCTTTAATTTTTAGGATTGAGGAATCTTGAGTTTGCTTCAATTTGATGGTCTCTCGAAGACCTGGTTGCATTGATAGTGAAGATAAGCCCACTTTCCCAAGGTTCCTTCGGCTCAACGCATCTGCCACCTTATTTGCCTTACTTGGATGGTAATTGATTGACAAATCATAATCCTTTAGCAGTTCCATCCACCTCCTTTGCCTCATGTTTAATTCTTTTTGGGTGAAAATGTACTTGAGGCTCTGGTGATCAGTAAACACTTCGCATTTTACTCCATAAAGGTAGTGCCTCCAGATTTTGAGCGCAAATACTATTGCGGCTAACTCAAGGTCATGAGTGGGGTAATTTTGCTCATACGGTTTTAATTGCCTTGAGGCATAAGCAATTACCTGACCTTCTTCCATAAGCACACACGCTAATCCTCCCTTTGAAGCGTCACTGTATATAGTGAAATTCTTACCATCTTCGGGAAGAATTATTACTGGTGTAGATGCGAGCTTGGTTTTAAGGGTTTCAAAATTTCTCTCACATGCTTCATTCCGAATAAACTTCGAATTTTTCTGTGTAAGTTTGGTGAGAGGAATGGCTATCGAAGAAAATCCTTCCACAAATTTTCTATAGTAGCCTGCTAAACCCATAAAACTTCTTACTTCAGTTACTATTTTTGGTTATAGCCAATCCTTAATTGCCTCTACTTTCTCAGGGTCTACTGACATCCCAAATTCAGATATTATATGGCCTAGGAACGCCACACTTTTCAGCCAAAATTCACACTTCTTGAATTTGGCATAGAGCTCCTTTTCCCGCAGTGTTTGTAAAGTGAGTCGCAGATGTTCTCTATGTTCTTCCTCACTTGGTGAGTATACCAAGATATCATCTATAAAAACGACCACAAACTTGTCGAGATATGGTTTGAATACTCGGTTCATAAGGTCCATGAATGTTGCAGGGGCATTTGTTAGACCAAAAGGCATTACCATGAATTCATAAAGTCCATATCTTGTCCTAAAAGCATTTTTAGGGATATCCTCTACTTTAACCTTCAACTGATGATAACCTAATCTTAGATCGAGCTTTGAGAAAACTTTGGCTCCTTTTAGCTGATCGAAAAGATCATCTATTCTCGGGAGTGGGTACTTATTCTTTATGGTGATCTTGTTCAACTCCCGAAAGTCAATGCATAGCCTCATGCTTCCATCCTTTTTCTTTACGAACAGCACTGGGGCTCCCCCCACGAGGATGCACTAGGGCGGATCTGCTGCTTGTCCATCACTTCCTGCAGTTGCTCCTTTAACTCTTTTAGTTCAGCTGGAGCCATTCGGTATGGTGCCTTTGAGATTGGTGCAGCACCAGGGACCAAATTGATTTCAAATTCTACTTCCCTATCGGGTATTTCACCCGGTAACTCCTCGAGAAAAACATATGGAAACTCTTGAACAATTGGAATATCTTCCAGCTTTGGGACTTCTTCTTCTTTGATCTCATTGATTACTGCCAGATAAATTTTTTCTCCTCCTTTTATGGCCTTCCATGCTTGCGAGGCAGATAACAGAGATTTTATTTCTTTGGATTTTCCATGATATATGACTTCGTCTTTAGTCAGAGTTTGAAATCTAATATCTTTTTTTGATAGTCTACTATGGCATGGTTTTTAGCTAACCAGTCCATTCCCAGAATGACGTCAAACTCAATCACATTGAGTTGAATTAATTCCGCCTTAAAAATTTGTTTACTGATACAAATTTGACAGTTTCGATATACCTTTTGAGTTTCAATTGTTTTACTTGTAGGTGTTGCCACTCTTAACGGTTCACTAAGAATTTCATGCTCAAGTTTCAGCTTCTTAGCAAATCTTCTAGACATAAATGAGTGCGTAGCACCACAATCAAAAAAGGTATATGCAGGCATTTCATTGAGTAAAATAGTACCTGCCACCACTTCGTTGGTGTTATTAGCCTCCTCTTGAGTTATTGCATACACCCGAGCATTAGTCTTATTTTCATTTGGTTTGTTGGGTCCGTTCATTTGTCTTTGTTGTCTGGACAATCTTTAACCCGGTGACCAACTTTACCGCATTTGAAACAAGCACCTGTTTTCCGATAACATTCCCCAATGTGCTTCTGTCGACAAGTATCGCACCACTTTCCTTCTGTATTGCCAGCACTGTTAAAGGTTCTTCTTGAAGGGCCACTTGAATAGTTTGGCTTTTTGAATTTGGGACCATTTTGAGCAGATTGACTGACCAATGGTCTCTTGTTCTTGTTCTCTTCTTCTCGGCATTTGATATCTGTCTCCACGCTCATTGCCGCGCCCATCAAATACGCAAAATTATTTGGCTTGAATACTACCAAAGCCAATTGAATTCGGCTATTCAGTCCCTTCTTAAAACGATGCATTTTCAACGTTTCATCAGACATGATCGTTGGAACATAGGTTCCCAGTTCGTTGAAGCTTGAGGTGTATTCCATCACTGTCATGTCTAGTGTTTGTTTGAAGTTTTCAAACTCTCCCAACTTCTGCAGACGAAACTCTGCTGGGTAATATTGTTTCAAAAATTCTCTTCTGAAAGTCTGCCATGTGATCTGTTCTGCCTCAGCCAACGATGGTGACACAGTTTCCCACCACTTTCGTGCTCGATTCTCCAGAAACGATGTCACAACCTCTACTTTAAGCTCTTCAGGCACTTCCAGTAGATGAAGTTAAGATTCAACATTCTTGAGCAAGTTGTGGCTGACTTTTGGGTCTGGGTTTCCATCAAAAGTTGGGACTCGATTTCTCCTCAGAGACTCATAATGATATTTTATTCCACGTGGTTGTGGTTCTGGTGGCGGCTGAATGGCGTTGGCAAGAGGGTTCACAATTCCTTGCAACGTGGCGGCTATTATATTAGCAATTGCCATCATGTCCTCTTGGCTGAGGTTCACCCTCGGTGGTGGCTATGGATTTTCGTTTTCGTTTTGATTGATTCCACGGGGACTACGGTTGTTCCTTGGCGGTCTTCCTGCCATTTCCTAACATAATTCGAGGTAGAATATCATAAGATCGAAAGGCACAAAATGGAAACAACGTTGTCGTGGAATTTTCGATACTAAGAAATTTCAGAACAATTGAAGGAAATAGAATTCGAATTTCTCAAAGAAATTTGGAAAGGATGAAAGTTTGTTTCAGAATGCACTAGGATTTTGCACAAATTTGACTTTGCCAAATTCTGTCTGTCAAAATCCCAGCGGGATTATGAACCTGGCGGCTTTGATACAACTTAAATGTCACGCCCCGTGTCCGAAGTTTATGTGACATCCGGCATTGTTAAACAATTACTTGAAAACGATTAAGCCTCGTATCAAAAACAAACCTGTCTTTTTCATAAAACAATATTGTCTTTACAATGACAATGAAAATTACATCAGAGTTTCAGATAGCGGAAACAAAAGGAAAATAAAATCTTGTGTCTTGATCTCGATCATCGATTCACCAACCCCAGAAAGCCTCTTGCTCCTCCTCATTTATTTGTTCTTCGTTTTTATCTAAAATTTGTAAGGAGTGAGTGTTTTGGGAAACACTCAGCAAGTGGGGGTCGATCGATTTCCAAAGATACATATAGAACTTAGTTTTCTTAAAAGGTCTTTTTAACATACTTTCAAAACTTATTACCCTTAACTTATCCAAACAGATAGAAATAGAATATGAGACATAAGTTACCAGATGATTCAGAACAGTTCAAAAGCAAATCAGATCATTTCAAAAACAAACACAACACTGTTACTCCTATCATTTCCATGGTCAAATTGTCCCCAATATGTTAGACCTCTAAGGGGTGAGGCCAGAACAAGGTTTTATACCCACCGATGGGGCCAGACAGAACATGGTTTTATACCCACCAATGGGGGCCAGAATAGAACATGGTTCTATACCCACCAATGGGGGCCAGACAGAATTATAATTCTCGTCCCATTTCAAATCAATTTGTAACAGTGCAACACAAAATTCAGATTTACCAGACAAAACTTATCAGAATTTCAGATATCAAAATTTCAGACGGAATCAAAGAATTTCGAATATAAGAAGAAACATATAATTGATCGAAATTTTAAACAGAACAGACTGTCGTTTCCAAAAAAAGACACACATACAAGCCTGTCATATTATTTATATGCAAGGTTTAAAAATACAAGCAACATATATATCAAAAACCCACTTACCGAATTTGCAGATTCTTGTACAAAGTTTCCTCTCGAAAATCGAGCAGCACTTCGACGTAACCTCAGCAAATGTTGTCTTCGATCGAGCAGCACTTTGTCGCAGGATTTATGCACTTGACTGCACAAAAATTCCTTCCTCTTCCTTGCTTAGTTTGGCCAAAATTTTGGAGGGTTGTGTGTAGGGGCGAGGGCCGAATTTTTAGTGCCTTTCTTGGAGCATTTTTCCTCCCTTTGATGTGGTATTTATAGACCAAGGATAGCCCCTTCACCTAGCCCTCCCCTTGGACGCCAACTTGGGCTCCAAGCCATGCTTTCAATGTGGCCTTTAATGTGGTCAAGGTATATCAAGCATCAAAGGTCATCTCCTGCACCATAAATGTGTCCTGGTCCCGTAGCTCCTCCCGCAGCTCCTTTATGGGTTAACTCAAAGGTCATTTCTTGCATACTTAATTTTTCTAAACATTTAGCTCTTCCTTTAGCTCCCTTTTTGGGCTCGTTAGGACAAGCTTGGTTGAGCTTCTTTGAGCTAAAAGATCGAGTCCTTGAGCTGATGTTTTACTCCTCCTGTGATAACTCTTCAATGGATGCGGTTTCTTGCAGCTTGGCTTCACGTTGAGCTAATCTCCGAGCTTTGAAGCTACTTCCTCGAGTTAGGTTAGCTGAAAATCTAAGTTAATCTTCGAGTTTTATAGTTAGAATGAAAGTTTTTGAGCTTAATTTAAGCTAAGTTTTGTGTTTGTATTTCTTACATGATTTGCTTCGGATCGAAATTTCCGGGTTCTCACACAATGAACACACATATATGTTGTCATTAGTGTTGCCAACAATAGTGACAACACCTTTCATGCATGTCTAATTTTAGGATGCTAGGTGTATTTCATATTCACATTCATCATGTTTTTATGTAAAATTTCTATGTTGAAGGCAATTTCTGAAAGATACTCTCTGACCTTTCATATTTCCAATCAAAATGTTGAAAAATGGTTTATGCTCAATCCAAGATATAGAGTAGTTGAGGATGTTCATGAAAATCATGATCTTGTCCAATGTAAAAAAATGACTTGGAAAATGCGAGCATAAAGAGAAAAATATAAATGAGGTAAATAAAAAGGTGCCTAGAAGAAAATGAAAAAGCTGCCTAGAGAGTCCATTGAAGACCGTTCTTTTAGTTTAGAAGTTACCACTACAAAGTAAAAATAGTAATGGAAAAGGCTACCTAAGGGAGTTCATTGAAGACCGTTCTTCTAGTGTGGGAGCTACCATTTCTGAATCAAAAGTTTTTTTATATGGAAATTTGATTAAAACTCAATGGTGTTGCCCAGTGGTGTTGCCAACACCAAATTCAGACATGAAACAAATTATATGTTGCCTGACATTTTGATACCTCATCATATCTGAGGCATATTTAGGACATGCATCTTGATTTTTGTTTCGTGAGTTCATCCTAGACAGTGACACATCAATATCTAACCTATGACAGTTGATGAAAACTTGATTACCCAAATTTTTGAATTTGAGTGACTAATTGTATCAGTGGGTTATAATCGACGTGATTTATATTGGGATAATTTTCCGGAATCCTCGTATCATGAGTTTGAATCAATTTTACTGTTGGATGAGGATACGAATAATAAATATGCAAATCAAGCCTTCAAATTATTATCATTACTGTGCGTTGTTTTCCGGAACTGAAAGATTGCTTTTTTACCGTTAGAGTAAGAGTATATATACCTTGTTACCGTTGATTCCTTCTTAATTGCTCTTGCTTACTCTCACTTATTACTCTCAATAGTTCCTTGTCCTCGCATTTCTTCGCTTAATTCCTGAATTCTCTCTCATAACCTCATCTTACATTTTACAAATGGCTGGCAATCAATTCGATCAATTGGATATAAGGAGTGAGATGGCTGCCATCCATGATGTTCCACCCCGTGTGCCAGCAAAACCAACAGAGCCCCCTACCGAGAATCCACTACAGATGGTTGTTGCTGCTCCAGAGGCTTTCGCAATGAAAATCATTGCTCCTGGCGAACCAATAAATCTAGTTGACATCCACGGTCCACCGGACCCAGATTCTTATCGGAGGGCCTTTCCCCCTCAGCCTATGTCAAGACGCTCCAAACGACAAGCAGGGTATGGCCCTGATTTTACTCCAGCGAAGAAACCACGGGTCTCCATGTTCACTACGAATATTCTGGACCCCGATATCTCTTCCAAGGATGATTCCAATGATGAATATTTTGAAATTGTGTCTAGCCCAAAACCAGTTGCTGCCAAAAAGCCCTCAAGTTTAAACCCTAAAGGTCCAAGCAATGTGTCTGTAATAGCCAAGCCTGGTGTACGGTACGGTTTAAGTTTTCATAAGTTTACTGACTACTTGGTCAAGTTTAGGTATAGTTTGGATGTTAAGAGTTTCGATTTATGATTTATAGTATGGTTGGTTATAGATGATGTGTAGTGCTTTTGTAGCGGCGTTACGATTAAATTCATGATAAATTGTATATTGATCCAAATGAGGTGAGGCCTTTTCCATTAGAAAGATAAGACATAGAGGTGTAACTTTCTTATTTTGAGTTTTGTTCAAATCATTGTGGAAGGTAAGCCAAAAGTGCCCCGAAGTGTTTCGTGTGTTTCGACGTTCCTCCAGTGACACATGTTGGGAGAATGGGCATAACCTTTTACTCAGACGTCCAATTGATCTGAAAATTTGAGGAATTCAAGATACGACATAGAGCTACAACTTTGTAGTTTACCATTTTTCCAAATTATTAAGGGAAGAGGCGTTTCAGAAGCAATATTTGGAGTGGCAGTGCGCAGAGTGCGCGCCCGGGCGGGAATGTTTGTGCGCCCGGGCGGGCCTTGTTCGAAAATTTGGTATTTTGGCCGAGAGTTCCGCGCCCGCGCAGAAAAAAATGTGCGCCCGAGCGGCCAGCGATTTTTTTAAAAAGCTTGTTTTTGGAGTTTTAAGTGCTTATATACAAGTGTTGCTCTATTTTCTATCATTTCTTCCCTCATTCTCGATTCTTCTCTCAAGGGGTGAGCTAGGGTTCCATTTTCTTTCTTTTGTTCTCTTGATTCTAGCCTCTTGTTGGATTATTGGAGTGAGAGCAAGGTTATTTTGGGTTCAAGAAAGCTAAGGTAAGCTCTTGGTTTAGTTTATTCTTGGTTTTGGAGTTGGGAGAAATCATGGGTTTGGTGATGTGTTGATTTTATGGATTAATTGATATGGGTTTATGATTATTGAGTTGTTGATGGTTCAATACATTGTTTATTGTTGTAGGTTTTGTACCAAGATTATAGATTCAAGGTGTTCTTGTGGTTTGTAAGTGGAAATTCATCCCTTGTGCTCACATGATTATATATGTATTGTGTTTCAAAGGTTTTATTGTGTTATTCCCTTCATTTGATTCACTATTATGTATTGATACCTTTGTTGTATATTGTGGAGGCAATTGATGTCTCAACTTTGAGAAGGGAATACAAAAGAGAAAGAATATCAAAGTGTTTGATGAAATGTCCCAAAGAAAGAGTTTAAATGTTTTATGGATTGATAGATACATAGTCAGAGATTGCATGCAATTAGTTGATCAACGACCATAGGCTTATATCCCTCAGAGTTGTCGATTTATACCGATGGGATAAGAGCACCACAGACAGAGTTACTATTGATATCAATCCACCATAGTAAAGAGAAATACCATCTCATTGTTATGCTATATTTACGATATACATGTTTCAGAGTTGATGGTATTTTATGTTTTCAAAGCCATGTTTTATAGATTATTCTATGTATCATTGCTATGTAAGAGTTCCACTTGCTGAATTTTATACTCATTTCAGTTATTTCATGTGATGCAGATAAGAACGACGGACCAGGACGTTGATTGTGGCCCGGAGTCATATGCATACGAAGTTGGAAGGAAGATGTTATTTTGCAAGTATTTTTGAATCATGATCATGGAATGATATTTTGTATTTTGTTATATCATTTGAATGATCATTTATTTACTTTTAAACATTTTATGGTGATGTAGTTTGAAACTCCTTCCATTTGATAGAAAATTTTAAATTCCGCTGCTATTTTTATTGTAAATGGGTCGAGGTGTCACATTTAGTGGTATCAGAGCACCGTTCTTCGGACCAATCCATATGACTTCGTCTACTTTCAACTGTCCGGGTATGTTTTCTTTTGCATCTATTCATTGTTATTTATTGATATGTCTTTTGCGAGCACATTGTAGAGTATGCCTCCTAAGCGTAAGGCGTCAGAGGGTGAGGATAGTTCTTCCTCGAGAGTTGTCGACGAGTTCGGCAAGTTGCTTAAAGAGCAGGTCAAAGTCCATAGCGAGCAGATTCAGCAGCTGCTTCGATTGCAAGGAACAGGACAGGGTAGAGGCCAAGTGAGAGGCCAAGTAGCTCAGGCAGTTGGCACTGATGCCGTCTTTTCTGCTTTTAAGAGAATGGATCCACTGGAATTCGCAAGTAGCACTGATCCGTTAGTGGCTGTCGAGTGGGTCAAGGCGCTTGAAGCAATCTTCGACCATCTTCAGTATGAGGATAAAGACAGGATCAGCTGTGCAGTATTCATGTTGATAAAGGCTGCACGTATCTGGTGGAATGCCACCAGGGCTCGAATCAGAGAGGCAAGGATTGTTTCAAAGGGAAGGGCAAGATGGAATCGAGTCCTAGACCACCGCTAGTTCCAGTTGATCCTGAGAAGCCGCTGTGTCCTAAATGCAGCAGACATCATCGAGGAGAGTGCAGATTTGGCACTCATATGTGTTATCGTTGTGGCACGACTGGCCACATTGCTAAAGATTGTCCAAGGGGAGCGAGCAAGGATAAAGTGCAGGGTCGCATCTTTACGATGACCAAGGAAGGTATAAACCATGATTCTTCTGTGATCATTAGTACTATTTTAATTTCAGGCAGAGTAGCTACGACTTTGAATGATACAGGTGCTACTCATTCTTTTATGTCTGAATTGTTTTTCAGATCTTTGGGTATAGTTCCTTCTGTTCTTCCCCTCCAGTTCAATGTTGTTTTGCCTTCGGGGGATGTGTTGTGCCCGACATCGATTGTGTATGCGTGCTCTGTTCAAATTGATGGGCGTTTGGTTTTTGCTGATTTGATTGTCATCCCGATGGTTGCATTTGATGTTATACTTGGCATGGATTGGATATCAACCTATCGTGCAGTGCTTGATTGCATTGCTAAGACGGTGACTTTTGCAGATGATGGCAATAGGGAAGGTACGCTCGCCAGTGCAGGTACTTCGCTGGTCCTTCCTTTTATTTCTTGTCTTGAGGCTGAGAAGTTGCTGTGTAGAGGTTGTGATGTGTTTCTGGCTTCGATTGTGGATGTGGATAGAATGATTAAGTTGAATATAGATGATATTGATGTTGTGAGAGAGTTCGCTGATGTGTTTGAGGATGATGTGCCGGGTTTGCCGCCGGACAGGGATGTTGAGTTTGTGATTGATCTAGCTCCAGGTACGGTTCCTATTTCTAAGGCTCCGTATAGGATGGCTCCTACCGAGATGAAGGACTTGAAGACGCAGTTGCAGGATCTTTTAGACAAGGGTTTTATTCGACCGAGTTCTTCGCCTTGGGGAGCTCCGGTTCTTTTTGTCAAGAAGAAAGATGGGTCGTTGCGGCTGTGAGCTCAACAAAGTGACTATCAAGAACAAGTATCTGTTGCCACGGATAGATGATTTGTTTGATCAGCTGCAAGGTGCTACTGTATTTTCGAAGATTGATCTTCGGTCTGGCTACAACCAGTTGAAGCTTAGGGAATCTGATATCCTAAGACAGCGTTCCGGAACAGGTATGGTCACTATGAGTTTCTTGTGATGTCTTTTGGTCTGACCAATGCTCCTTCAGTATTCATGGATCTGATGAACCGTGTGTTCAAGCCGTATTTGGATAGCTTCGTCATTGTCTTCATCGACGATATCTTGATCTATTCCAAAACCAGAGAGCTTCATGCAGAGCATCTCAGAGTTGTTCTTCAGTTGTTGAGAGAGAAGAGGTTGTATGCTAAGTTGAAGAAGTGTGAGTTTTGGTTGGAGCAGATTTCTTTTCTAGGCCATGTTGTTTCGAAGGATGGCATAGCTGTTGATCCAGCAAAGATTGAGGCGATTCAGAAGTGGCCTATTCCTACCACTGTCTCAGAGGTACGCAGTTTTCTTGGTTTGGCAGGTTATTATCGTCGTTTCATCTCAGATTTTTCTAAGATTGCCCTGCCGTTAACCAATCTGACGAGGAAGACTATGAAGTTCGAGTGGTCCAATGATTGCCAGAGTGCATTCCAATAGTTGAAGGACAAGTTGACGACAGCTCCTGTTCTTGCTTTGCCCAGTGGTTCAGAGGATTTTGTTGTGTATACCGATGCGTCGAAGAAGGGTCTTGGAGCAGTGTTGATGCAGCGTGGGAAAGTCATAGCCTATGCTTCTCGCCAGTTGAAGGATTACAAGAAGAATTATCCTACGCACGATTTGGAGCTGGCAGCTATGGTTTTCCCCTTGAAGATTTGGAGATATTATTTGTATGGCGAAAAATGTGAAATTTTCACGGACCACAAGAGTTTGAAGTATTTGTTCTCTCAGAAAGATCTCAATATGCGGCAGAGGAGGTGGTTAGAGCTTGTCAAAGATTATGATGTGACGATTAGTTACCACCCAGGGAAAGAGAATGTTGTAGCAGATGCTTTGAGCCGTAAATCGAGTTCTTCTTTGAGTTCGATGATTCAACAGCCGTTGTTGTTAGACTTGCAGCGAGAGGAGATAGCTTTGGTGGTTTCGGGGACCATTGCTCCCTTTTCAGCGTTGGTCATTCGGGCTACTTTGACGGACAGGATCCGTAGAGAGCAGGCTGTTGATGTTCAGTTGTCAGAGTTGAGAGCCAGGGCTGAGGAGAGAGGTAATTCAGATTTTGGAGTGAATGGAGACGGTTTGATGACATTCAGAGGTCGTATTTGTGTTCCTAGTGGTGATGATATTCGGCGAGACGTCTTGACAGAGGCACATACCGCACCATATTCGATACATCCAGGCAGCACCAAGATGTATCAGGATCTTCGTAGACTCTACTGGTGGCCAGGTATGAAGAAAGACATTGCCATGTTTATTTTTCAGTGTCTAACTTGTCAGCAGGTGAAGATTGAGCACCAGAGACCTGCTGGGACATTGCTATCTTTGCCGATTCCTCAGTGGAAATGGGAGCATATTACAATGGACTTCGTGACTGGTCTTCCCAGAACGCAGAAAGGTTTTAACTCTATTTGGGTTATTGTCGATCGATTGACCAAGTCAGCGCATTTTCTCCCAGTCAAGACGACGTATTCCATGAACCAGTATGCCGAGGATTATATAGCAGAGATTGTTAGACTTCACGGTGTCCCTGTGTCGATTGTGTCTGATCGTGACCCTAGATTTACCTCAGAGTTTTGGAAGAGTTTGCACAGAGCTATGGGTTCACGGTTAGCTTTCAGTACAGCATATCACCCTCAGAGCGACGGTCAATCAAAGAGAGTTATTCAGATTCTAGAGGATATGCTCAGAGCTTGCACTATTGATTATTCTGGTAGCTGGGATTCTAAATTGCCTCTTGTGGAGTTCACGTACAATAACAGTTACCAGGCGACGATTGGGATGGCACCGTACGAAGCACTTTATGGCAGGAAGTGTAGATCTCCCTTGTATTGGGATGAGATTGGTGAGAGGAAGATGTTGGGTCCTGAGTTGGTCCAACAGACTGCTGATGTAGTTGCTGTTATTATAGAGAGGATGAAGACAGCGCAGTCGAGACAGAAGAGCTATGCGGATGTACGTCGTAGACCTTTGCAGTTTGAGGTTGGCGATCACGTGTTTTTGAAGATAGCACCTCTCAAGGGTGTGATGCGGTTTGGCAAGAAGGGCAAGTTGAGTCCGAGATTTATTGGCCCCTTTGAGATTTTGGACAGAGTTAGTGATCGAGCCTACAGGTTAGCCCCACCGCCAGATCTTGACAGAGTCCATAATGTTTTTCACGTATCGATGCTCAGGAAGTATATTGCGAATCCTTCCCATGTTCTTCGCCACGAGCCATTGGACTTGACGCCGAATTTGACGTACCAAGAGATTCCGGTTCAGATACTGGACCGCAAAGTTAAAGTTTTGAGGAACAAAGATATCGGCATCGTTAAAGTTCTTTGGAGGAACCATTTGATCGAAGAGGCCACGTGGGAACCAGAGGATGAGATGAGAGAGAAGTATCCTGAGTTGTTCGTGCAGTGACGTCAATTTCGAGTACAAAATTCCTCTAAGGAGGGGAGAATGTAATAGCCAAGCCTGGTGTACGGTACGGTTTAAGTTTTCATAAGTTTATTGACTACTTGGTCAAGTTTAGGTATAGTTTGGATGTTAAGAGTTTCGATTTATGATTTATAGTATGGTTGGTTATAGATGATGTGTAGTGCTTTTGTAGCGGCGTTACGATTAAATTCATGATAAATTGTATATTGATCCAAATGAGGTGAGGCCTTTTTCATTAGAAAGATAAGACATAGAGGTGTAACTTTCTTATTTTGAGTTTTGTTCAAATCATTGTGGAAGGTAAGCCAAAAGTGCCCCGAAGTGTTTCGTGTGTTTCGACGTTCCTCCAGTGACACATGTTGGGAGAATGGGCATAACCTTTTACTCAGACGTTCAATTGATCTGAAAATTTGAGGGATTCAAGATAAGACATAGAGCTACAACTTTGTAGTTTACCATTTTTCCAAATTATAAAGGGAAAAGGCGTTTCAGAAGCGATATTTGGAGTGGCAGTGCGCAGAGTGCGCGCCCGGGCGGGAATGTTTGTGCGCCCGGGCGGGCCTTGTTCGAAAATTTGGTATTTTGGCCAAGAGTTCCGCGCCCGCGTGGAAAAAAATGTCTGCCCGAGCGGCCAGCAATTTTTTTAAAAAGCGTGTTTTTGGAGTTTTAAGTGCTTATATACAAGTGTTGCTCTATTTTCTCTCATTTCTTCCCTCATTCTCGATTCTTCTCTCAAGGGGTGAGCTAGGGTTCCATTTTCTTTCTTTTTTTCTCTTGATTCTAGCCTCTTGTTGGATTATTGGAGTGACAGCAAGGTTATTTTGGGTTCAAGAAAGCTAAGGTAAGCTTTTGGTTTAGTTTATTCTTGGTTTTGGAGTTGGGAGAAATCATGGGTTTGGTGATGTGTTGATTTTATGGATTAATTGATATGGGTTTATGATTATTGAGTTGTTGATGGTTCAATACATGGTTTATTGTTGTAGGTTTTGTACCAAGATTATAGATTCAAGGTGTTCTTGTGGTTTGTAAGTGGAAATTCATCCCTTGTGCTCACATGATTATATATGTATTGTGTTTCAAAGATTTTATTGTGTTATTCCCTTCATTTGATTCACTATTATGTATTGATACCTTTGTTGTATATTGTGGAGGCAATTGATGTCTCAGCTTTGAGAAGGGAATACAAAAGAGAAAGAATATCAAAGTGTTTGATGAAATGTCCCAAAGAAAGAGTTTAAATGTTTTATGGATTGATAGATACATAGTCAGAGATTGCATGCAATTAGTTGATCAACGACCATAGGCTTATATCCCTCAGAGTTGTCGATTTATATCGATGGGATAAGAGCACCACAGACAGAGTTATTATTGATATCAATCCACCATAGTAAAAAAAAATACCATCTCATTGTTATGCTATTGCTACGATATACATGTTTCAGAGTTGATGGTATTTTATGTTTTCAAAGCCATTTTTTACAGATTATTCTATGTATCATTGCTATGTAAGAGTTCCACTTGCTGAGTTTTATACTCATTTCAGTTATTTCATGTGATGCAGATAAGAACGACGGACCAGGACGTTGATTGTGGCCCGGAGTCATATGCATACGAAGTTGGAAGGAAGATGTTATTTTGCAAGTATTTTTGGATCATGATCATAGGAATGATATTTTGTTATATCATTTGAATAATCATTTATTTACTTTTAAACATTTTATGGTGATGTATTTTGAAACTCCTTCCATTCGATAGAAAATTTTAAATTCCGCTACTATTTTTATTGTAAACGGGTCGAGGTGTCACAGTGCCTGCCTCCTATGATGATGAAAAAACATTGGTTGACATACTTGCAAGTTTAAAAGAGGAAAAAATTGGAAAGCAAGTAGAATAGGTGTCTGATGATGAGCCTGACTAGGAATTAGCTCAGGAATTTGAAGAAAATCGTCCGGGTTCTGCCTCTACTTCATCCTCTACGTCTTATTTTGAGCATAAAGAACTTAGTAACGTAGAGCCCTCTGCTGAAGACTTTGAACCAGCCAAAGAAGAATTTGATATTGCTGCGGATGTTTTCGCTGGAATTGGAAACACCATGGACGACACCATCATTGAATATTATGATCTATCGCCTTTTCAAATGCCTTTTACTCTGAGGATGTTGTAGCCAAATGGTATCACTATGTACGCAGTGAGTTTGTCGACGAGATTAATATCGATACCGACGCCTATGAAAGGCAAAATTTGATCTCCTTCCTCATGACTCGAGTTCTACTCTTAACGGTGAATTGTGTCATAACCTATCCGAAGAGACCCTTGCGCGAATTTTATTGCAACCTCACTACTGCAGTCCGAGATGTAAATTTTGCCCGGTATGGACGGGTGTTTGTGCGAGATGCTATTTACCTGTTCTCCCCTGAGATTATTAATGAATACTATTGGACCCCATCCATTTCAGAGGACCTTCCTCCTACTGATATTGATGTTGTCACTGCCATATTGACTGGTGGAATCATCAGTAAATTTCCGGTTTGACCTCATCGATTGGCTGCTGCAAATCTAACGCCATTCTATTTTGTACTACACAAAACATCCATATGAAATTGGACCCCCTCCTCCAACACCACAGTGGTTACCAGGCCTCAGGCCTTTATTCTGTTTTCTATTGGTGCAAGTCGCCTCTTCAACTTTGGATAGTTTGTGTTTAGAACTGTTCTTCAATTTGCAGAAGGTGGACTGAAGTTGTGAAGGCCCTCGAACTACTTGCTTGAAAATTTGCGGAAAATTAAAAATTTTCTTTTTAAAAAAACTTAAATGGTCTCTTTCATAAAATCACTGGTGGATCAAGTTCAATATTTCAAAATAATTGCAGCGGAAGAAAATAAAGTTTGCCAAAAATCACAATTTAAAAATATCCAACAACTGATAAAATTGTTTGCGGAAAAACATAACAACTGCTGCACTGAGGTCCTCGGGTGCCACTACTGCCGACCCAAGCTGTCTCACTGGTCCCCACCCTCGGCCCTGGCCTCATCAGTACCTACAACAATCAAGTCTAGTGAGCCTAAAGACTCAGCATGCATAAATCACAGGTAACGAGTAAAAATCTGAATTTAAAATATGCATGTGATAAAATATCCTGTCCTGAGGCATACTGAAAATAATCTGTACTGAGCAATTATAATACGTGCATAACTGAACTGGAAGTCACTGTAAAAATATTTGCTCCTTGGAGCCTGTACTGAAATAACTGATAAAATTTTCTGTTGAGATTATGTTTTACGCCTGTGGCCACTGCACTAAGCTGAACTGATCGGTAACTGGCTACCGGGGAGGCTGAAACTGAACTGAGCTGGCCGGTCACTGGCGACCGGGTGGTACCATACTGAACTGATCGGTCACTGGCGACCGTATAAAATAACACTCCCACATAGTGAATGAACCACAAGCCATATCGCATAAATCTCAAAAATAATCATTTTCTATTTAATGCACGTAAAATAATTAACTGGCGTAATGAAAATTCCTGTAATTTTACCAACTGGATTGGATTGGATCGTTCCCAGGCTCGCTGCAACCTAACTGTGCCATGAAAAATATGCAATAGCTTAAACATGACCAACTATGCAATTTACGTTCAAAAGATACGACTATGACGCCTAATGACTTCGCATTTAATCATGACTCCGAGCCAACCTGAACCGATACTGAACCGACGTATAGTCATGATTAAAATACGCTGAAAAATCATAAAATAATGTTCCTAAAATGGTAGGGTCGAAATCTAGGTGGAATGGAGGCCAAAACACGAAACGCTCTTTCGAGAGTCAATTTGGCACATTGCACCGTAAATTCTCGTACGACCTCAAAAATGATCCAAATGACGAACGGTCAAAAACATGACCTTCCCAACTCAATGAGGCACTGTCCAGTCCAAGGCCATGGGCTAAAAGCCAACCAAGAACTCAAACGACGCTTCTGAACAGCAGCATACTTGCTGTCAAAAATACAGCAGCTGCGCACTACAAGACTTGCATTGGTTTCGAGACTATCGGCCATTAGGGGCGTGAACCACCGACCAGAGACTCTTACCAACATTTCAAGGAATGATTTGAACCATGGCTAAGGGCCCTAGGCCAGCCACAATCCGCATCACACCAAATCTTAACCGAAGGGTCCAACCGAGAGCAACGTGTATGCGTGTGTAGTGTTTATGCTATGATCGATGTCTTGCGTCGTTCCAGTGGCCATTTGATTGACCATGGCACGATCTAGACATCTAGGAGCATGATATGAACCGTGGCTAAGGGCCATAGGCCAACCAAGATCCACACCAAGCCACAAAAGAAACGAACCATATGCTGAAAAATGGAAGGGCCGAATGGGGAAAGGGGTTGTTCTTGTTGATTATTTAAAAACCGATGAGCCATGGACCAAGCCACCAAAAGGGCGACTTAGTCACGACTTATACATGCTAGGGAAGTGATCCAACCATGGCTATAGGCCCTTGGGGCAGCCAAGATCAGATCCTTCCTCCTTGACATCCAAACTGAATTTTCGAATCACATTTCTGCACCTATGGGGAACGTGCTGTCATTTCGGTTTTCCAGCAAGTATGGGGCTGGTTTGAATGGACCAACATGGTCCTAATGCATCCTACTACATGTATACAAGCCGCCTTGGGAGCCTGGAGTCGATCCAATACCTGAAACTCACAAACCAAAAGAAATCGTGAAGCTTGCCATGAAGAGCCGAAATTCTGCATGTGTGTTCCCAAAATATTTTCACATGTATCTCGGTTTTTGCTTGCTAAAACATGATCATGTACTGAAAAATAAATGATAATATGACTTGATTGAGGTTTGAAAGAAATCTAGACATGCCTGGTTTCGTTTCGAAAGAAAACGAAAAGAAGAGACGAGACGGCGCGGAGGAGACGGAGTGGCTTGCTTCTCTACCTTTCTTGGCTCTCGATTTTTCTCCCTTTCTCCCTAGCTGCTATCCACGTTTTTTCTACTGAAAAGGGGTCTTATTTTCGGTGGAGGTGGAGGGGGGAGTGATGGTTATGAAGGTGAGGAGAAGGGTGCACAAAAATAGGATCATATCAAGACCAAGTCCACTCCCCTTTTGAATTTGAATTTTGAATTGATATCAAATGAGTTGGTGGATGCTTCTAGGAGGTGGTGGCCGAAATTTAGCTTGATTCTAGACTAGGATATGTCCATTTATTTAATTAAATTGTGCTCCCAAAAATCCTAGAATTATCCTACTAATTACATGCAAAGAATTGGTCAAAGTTGGTGAGTTGGAAAATGAATCTTCTAGCACTAAGGGTGGCCGAAAAATGCATGATAAAATAAAGGGAAATGTTGATTATCTAGTCAACTAATAATCCTTGAAAGCCTTACTAATCCTTTAAATAATTTAGTGAGCTAACCCCTTAATTTAATAACTTAAATGAGTTCATTTCTTAATCACCTCAAATAATTAAATTAAATCTTCAAACCTTCCTTTCTAACTTAAATGAACTTAGTTACTAGCTAAATTAACTTCTGGAAATATTTCTCAAATCTTAAATTCTATCTCAAAACTCCAACTCCGGTCCGGCCTCACTGAAAATACTGAAATGCTAAAAATCAAACTGCTGAACTGAAATAATAAAATAATTAACTTCAAACAAATGCATTTAAAATAATCATGCAATGAAGTCAATTAAATTTAAAAATCTAGAATTATGCATGGCTTATACGTCTACTGATATACGGGTTCTACAATCCTTCCCCCCTTAAATAAATTTCGTCCTCGAAATTAGAACTCACCGAATAACTCGGGGTATCGACTTCTCATCTCCGGCTCAGACTCCCACGTAGCTTCCTCCTCTGAATGGTTGAGCCATTTGACTTTGACTCGCTTAACCAACTTGTTCCGAAGTTTCTTCTCCTGTCTGTCTAGGATCTGCACGGGTCTCTCCTCATAAGATAAGTTCGGAGTAAGCTGCAACGGCTCTAAATTCAGCACATGCGAAGGATTTGCCATATACTTCCTCAGCATGGAGACGTGAAAGACATTGTGTACTCCGGCCAGATTCGGCGGAAGAGCCACACGATACGCTAGCGTCCCAACTCTGTCGAGGATCTCAAACGGTCCAATGAATCTCGGACTGAGCTTCCCTTTCTTGCCAAATCTCATGACACCCTTCATAGGTGCCACTTTCACGAAGACATGATCGCCCACTGCAAACTCTAACTCTCTCCTCCGCTGATCGGCATAACTCTTCTGTCGGCTCTGAGCAGTCCTCATCCTATCACGGATCTTGACTACTACATCTGCTGCCTGCTGAACAATCTCTGGACCCAACTCTGCTCTCTCTCCTACTTCATCCCAATGAACAGGAGATCTACACTTGCGACCATACAGCGCTTCATACGGAGCCATACCTATAGACGACTGGAAACTGTTGTTATAGGTGAACTCTACCAATGGTAAGTTCGACTCCCAACTCCCAGAGAAATCAATGACGCAAGCACGGAGAAGATCCTCTAAGATCTGAATAACTCGCTCCGACTGTCCATCTGTCTGCGGATGGAAAGCTGTGCTAAACAGCAACTTCGTACCCATAGTCGAATGCAAACTCTTCCAAAACGAGGAAGTGAATCTGGGATCTCTGTCGGATACGATAGAAACTGGAATACCATGGAGTCGGACTATCTCTCGGATATACAGCTCTGCATACTGAACCATGGTGAAAGTCGTCTTAATAGGCAAGAAGTGCGCTGATTTGGTAAGACGATCTACAATCACCCAAATAGCATTCGATCCTCTGGCTGACCTCGGCAATCCGGTCAAAAAGTCCATGGTAACATTCTCCCACTTCCACTCGGGAATAGGGAGAGGCTTGAGCAAACCTGCTGGTCTCTGGTGCTCGGCCTTCACTAACTGGCAAGTCAGGCACTCGGATACAAAACGCCTGATGTCCTTCTTCATTCCTGGCCACCAATACAATAGCTGCAGATCTTTGTACATCTTCGTACTCCCAGGGTGAATAGAGTACGGGGACGTATGAGCCTCTAATAAGATGTCTGCTCGGATAGAATCACTGCTGGGAACCCATATCCTATCTCGGTATCTCACAATACCGTCGCTGACTGAATACAAAACACTGCCCTTAGCTTCATCTCTCTTCTTCCACTGTGCCAACTGCTCATCTGCTGCCTGACCGCTGCGAATACGGTCAATAAGAGAGGACTGGATAGTCAAGGTAGATAAACGAGGAACTCTACCTCGAGGGTAAGTCTCAAGATCAAACCTCTGCATCTCGATCTGAAGAGGTTTCTGAATCGTCAAATGAGCCATCACTGCGACTTTCCTGCTCAAAGCATCCGCAACTACATTAGCTTTACCCGGGTGGTAGCTAATGTCACAATCGTAGTCTTTCACAAGCTCCAACCAACGTCTCTGACGCATGTTCAGCTCCTTCTGCGTAAAGAAATACTTGAGGCTCTTATGGTCGGTAAAGATCTGACACTTCTCTCCATACAGATAGTGCCTCCAAATCTTCAAAGCAAAAACTACGGCCGCTAACTCCAGATCATGGGTGGGGTAGTTCTTCTCGTGGATTTTCAGCTGTCGAGAAGCATACGCTATCACTCTCCCATGCTGCATCAAAACTGCACCTAAACCAAGCTTCGAAGCATCAATATAAAGGACAAACTCACCGGGCCCTGATGGCATGGCCAAAACTGGTGCTGAAATAAGAGCTTGCTTCAAAGTATCGAAGCTCTTCTGGCACTCCTCGCTCCACACAAACTTCACATTTTTCTTTGTCAGTGCTGTGAGTGGAACGGCGATAGAGGAAAATCCTTGGATGAATTTTCTGTAATATCCTGCTAGCCCAAGGAAACTGCGGATCTCTGATGCATTCTGAGGCACAACCCAATCTCTGACTGCTACAACTTTCGCGGGGTCTACCTCAATACCACTGCTAGAAACAATGTGGCCTAAGAACGCCACCTTCTCTAACCAGAATTCGCACTTACTGAACTTTGCGAATAATTTGTGCTTCTGCAATGTCTGCAACACTGTGGTCAGATGCCTGCTGTGCTCCTCCCGACTCTTGGAGTAGACGAGAATGTCATCTATGAACACTATCACAAACTGGTCGAGGTACGGCTGAAATACGCGATTCATTAGATCCATGAAGATCGCTGGTGCATTCGTCAGACCGAACGGCATCACAAGGAACTCGTAGTGACCATAACGAGTCCTGAAAGCTGTCTTCGAGACATCAGCATCTCTCACCCTCAACTGGTGATAACCGGAACGCAAATCTATCTTGGAGAAAATCGAAGCTCCCTGCAACTGGTCAAACAGATCCTCAATCCTCGGCAGTGGGTATTTATTCTTCACTGTAACCCTGTTCAACTCCCGGTAGTCAATGCAAAGCCTCATCGAGCCATCCTTCTTTTTAACGAATAAGACTGGCGCGCCCCATGGAGAAAAGCTCGGGCGAATGAACTCCTTGTCGAGAAGTTCTTGGATCTGCTTCTTAAGCTCTGCCATCTCTGTCGGTGCTAGTCGGTATGGCGCTTTGGATATCGGAGTCGTACCTGGCATAAGCTCAATGGAAAACTCCACCTCTCTCTCTGGTGGCATACCAGAGACGTCTTCGGGAAAAACGTCTAAGAAATCTCTGACAACCGGAACATCTGAGGCTGACTGGCTGGGTTCCTCGGGGACAGATAAAAAGGTTGCTAGAAATGCCCGACACCCTCTATGCATGAGCTTCCTAGCCTGAACATAAGGAATAATGCGCGGTAAGGAAAAGTACCTGTCCGGCTCAAATAAGAACTGCTCCATTCCAGGCGGTCGGACAAGAACGGATCTCCGCTGGAAGTCTATCAACACTCTGTTCCTCAATAGCCAGTCCATCCCTAGGATGATGTCAAATTCCGGCATCGGTAGCACAATCAGATCCGCATAAACAAGATTACCGTGCAGCTCAAGGTCTATATCTCGGATAACATTGGTGGCTGCCATCTCCTCGCCTGACGGCAACACTACTGAAAAGGCTGTATCTAGCCCAATGGTCTGGATCTTGAGAAAGTTTGCAAAGACCTCCGAAATAAATGAGTGAGTGGCCCCTGAATCTATCAAGGCCTTGGTAGCGGAACCAGATATAAAAATTCTCCCTGAAAGAGCGGAGCTCTAAGTTGAATCCCACTACAAGATCTAAGCTTATAGACATGCAAAGGTCTAGGTTCCTCTAGCTTAATTTCCCCGAAATAAATCTGAGTAGAGCATGCAATCCTATAACAGTTCTAAGTTCAAAATCTAAATCCCGATTCCCAAAACGCGGAAATTCAAATAATAACTTAAAGTTTAAAGGTACCTGTCAACAACATAGTCTCCGGGTTGGCTTCCGAGGCATGGAGAGCAAAAACTCTGCCTTGGGTAGGCAGATTCCTCTGAGGACACTGCAGCAACATGTGGTCTGGACTGCCACACTTAAAACACTTTCCTGAGCCAGCCATACATGCTCCAGGATGGCGACGTGAGCACCTGGGACAGACTGGGTGCTCCTGAGTCCTCGGGGCTGGGCGTCCCCGCTGCTGCTGCTGCTGCTGCTGCTGGCCTCTGTTCCTTGGCGGTCCATGAAAAGGCCTCTTATTCTGCTGCTGATGCTGAAGAGGAGGAGGGCGGTGCGGTGCCTGGACTGGGCGCTTGCCCTGGCGATCCCTCTCGATATCCCGCAGATCCTGCTCTGCGGCTAAGGCCTTGGAGACGGCAACCTCATAAGTAGCAGGGTCAGATACCCTAACATCCCGGCGCAAGATCGGCCGTAAACCCACCAGGAAGTGCATCAGCTTGGCTCTGGCATCATTCGCTATCAGGGGCACAAAGTGACAGCCCCTCTCGAACTTACGGATAAACTCCGTAACCGACATATCCCCCTGTCTCAGGCTCATGAACTCGGTGGTCAGCCTGGTGCGAACCTCCTCAGCAAAATACTTGGAGTAGAAAACCTCCGTAAAGCGGTTCCAAGAAAGTGTAGCCAAGGTCAGGGCTACCGAAGCTCCTTCCCACCATAAGCGGGCGTCTCCAGTGAACAGGTAGGTGGCACGTCGGACTCGGTCTGCGTCCCCCAGCTCCATAAAATCGAAGATAACCTCGAGGGATTTGATCCATCCCTCGGCAACCATGGGGTCAGATGCCCCAGAGAATTCCTTTGGGCGCATCTTCATGAATCGCTCATACACTGCCTCGGGCCCTGTCGGCCTGGCTACGGCTGCGGCATTGCCCCCCGCAAACTGTGCGAAGAACTGTGCCATCCCAGCTAACATCTGGGCACTCATGTCCGGTGGGGGCGGTGGAGGAGGTGGTAGGTCTCCCTCCGGTCTATGCTCCTCTCTGTCCTCTCGGCGAGGCTCCACCTCTCTGTTGCGCTCTAAAATGCGTCTAGGGGGCATACTGTTCCAACATAACCCATACGTAACTAACATGCATAATTCCATAATTTATTTTAAATGAACTATGAAATACTGAAAATCTGGAAGCATGCTGACAAAATAATTCATGCTATAACTGAAATGCTGAACAAAATGCTGAACTGAAAAACTTACAGACCAAAGGCGTGGCTTCGTGAGCTTCTCGCGGTCAGTAGTAGTGAAACCCTATACAGAACCACCGCTCTGATACCAACTGTGAAGGCCCTCGAACTACTTGCTTGAAAATTTGCGGAAAATTAAAAATTTTCTTTTTAAAAGAACTTAAATGGCCTCATTCATAAAATCACTGGTGGATCAAGTTCAATATTTCAAAATAATTGCAGCGGAAGAAAATAAAGTTTGCCAAAAATCACAATTTAAAAATATCCAACAACTGATAAAATTGTTTGCGGAAAAACATAACAACTGCTGCACTGAGGTCCTCGGGTGCCACTACTGCCGACCCAAGCTGTCTCACTGGTCCCCACCCTCGGCCCTGGCCTCATCAGTACCTACAACAATCAAGTCTAGTGAGCCTAAAGACTCAGCATGCATAAATCACAGGTAACGAGTAAAAATCTGAATTTAAAATATGCATGTGATAAAATATCCTGTCCTGAGGCATACTGAAAATAATCTGTACTGAGCAATTATAATACGTGCATAACTGAACTGGAAGTCACTGTAAAAATATTTGCTCCTTGGAGCCTGTACTGAAATAACTGATAAAATTTTCTGTTGAGATTATGTTTTACGCCTGTGGCCACTGCACTAAGCTGAACTGATCGGTAACTGGCTACCGGGGAGGCTGAAACTGAACTGAGCTGGCCGGTCACTGGCTACCGGGTGGTACCATACTGAACTGATCGGTCACTGGCGACCGTATAAAATAACACTCCCACATAGTGAATGAACCACAAGCCATATCGCATAAATCTCAAAAATAATCATTTTCTATTTAATGCACGTAAAATAATTAACTGGCGTAATGAAAATTCCTGTAATTTTACCAACTGGATTGGATTGGATCGTTCCCAGGCTCGCTGCAACCTAACTGTGCCATGAAAAATATGCAATAGCTTAAACATGACCAACTATGCAATTTACGTTCAAAAGATGCGACTATGACGCCTAATGACTTCGCATTTAATCATGACTCCGAGCCAACCTGAACCGATACTGAACCGACGTATAGTCATGATTAAAATACGCTGAAAAATCATAAAATAATGTTCCTAAAATGGTAGGGTCGAAATCTAGGTGGAATGGAGGCCAAAACACGAAACGCTCTTTCGAGAGTCAATTTGGCACATTGCACCGTAAATTCTCGTACGACCTCAAAAATGATCCAAATGACGAACGGTTGAAAACATGACCTTCCCAACTCAATGAGGCACTGTCCAGTCCAAGGCCATGGGCTAAAAGCCAACCAAGAACTCAAACGACGCTTCTGAACAGCAGCATACTTGCTGTCAAAAATACAGCAGCTGCGCACTACAAGACTTGCATTGGTTTCGAGACTATCGGCCATTAGGGGCGTGAACCACCGACCAGAGACTCTTACCAACATCCCAAGGAATGATTTGAACCATGGCTAAGGGCCCTAGGCCAACCACAATCCGCATCACACCAAATCTTAACCGAAGGGTCCAACCGAGAGCAACGTGTATGCGTGTGTAGTGTTTATGCTATGATCGATGTCTTGCGTCGTTCCAGTGGCCATTTGATTGACCATGGCACGATCTAGACATCTAGGAGCATGATATGAACCGTGGCTAAGGGCCATAGGCCAACCAAGATCCACACCAAGCCACAAAAGAAACGAACCATATGCTGAAAAATGGAAGGGCCGAATGGGGAAAGGGGCTGTTCTTGTTGATTATTTAAAAACCGATGAGCCATGGACCAAGCCACCAAAAGGGCGACTTAGTCACGACTTATACATGCTAGGGAAGTGATCCAACCATGGCTATAGGCCCTTGGGGCAGCCAAGATCAGATCCTTCCTCCTTGACATCCAAACTGAATTTTCGAATCACATTTCTGCACCTATGGGGAACGTGCTGTTATTTCGGTTTTCCAGCAAGTATGGGGCTGGTTTGAATGGACCAACATGGTCCTAATGCATCCTACTACATGTATACAAGCCGCCTTGGGAGCCTGGAGTCGATCCAATACCTGAAACTCACAAACCAAAAGAAATCGTGAAGCTTGCCATGAAGAGCCGAAATTCTGCATGTGTGTTCCCAAAATATTTTGACATGTATCTCGGTTTTTGCTTGCTAAAACATGATCATGTACTGAAAAATAAATGATAATATGACTTGATTGAGGTTTGAAAGAAATCTAGACATGCCTGGTTTCGTTTCGAAAGAAAACGAAAAGAAGAGACGAGACGGCGCGGAGGAGACGGAGTGGCTTGCTTCTCTACCTTTCTTGGCTCTCGATTTTTCTCCCTTTCTCCCTAGCTGCTATCCACGTTTTTTCTACTGAAAAGGGGTCTTATTTTCGGTGGAGGTGGAGGGGGGAGTGATGGTTATGAAGGTGAGGAGAAGGGTGCACAAAAATAGGATCATATCAAGACCAAGTCCACTCCCCTTTTGAATTTGAATTTTGAATTGATATCAAATGAGTTGGTGGATGCTTCTAGGAGGTGGTGGCCGAAATTTAGCTTGATTCTAGACTAGGATATGTCCATTTATTTAATTAAATTGTGCTCCCAAAAATCCTAGAATTATCCTACTAATTACATGCAAAGAATTGGTCAAAGTTGGTGAGTTGGAAAATGAATCTTCTAGCACTAAGGGTGGCCGAAAAATGCATGATAAAATAAAGGGAAATGTTGATTATCTAGTCAACTAATAATCCTTGAAAGCCTTACTAATCCTTTAAATAATTTAGTGAGCTAACCCCTTAATTTAATAACTTAAATGAGTTCATTTCTTAATCACCTCAAATAATTAAATTAAATCTTCAAACCTTCCTTTCTAACTTAAATGAACTTAGTTACTAGCTAAATTAACTTCTGGAAATATTTCTCAAATCTTAAATTCTATCTCAAAACTCCAACTCCGGTCCGGCCTCACTGAAAATACTGAAATGCTAAAAATCAAACTGCTGAACTGAAATAATAAAATAATTAACTTCAAACAAATGCATTTAAAATAATCATGCAATGAAGTCAATTAAATTTAAAAATCTAGAATTATGCATGGCTTATACGTCTACTGATATACGGGTTCTACAGAAGTCCACTCTACTCCCATTCCCATCACTCATCTATGGAATTCTGGAATCACAAGGCTTATTCAAGGAAGAGGATGAACACTTGGTGGGCATAGAGGAATCGCTGAAAATTGCCCCAGCCTACTTCAAGAGAAATTGGAAATTAGATCTTCCTTGGTTTGCTGCTGGTGTTTCCCCTAATGCTGACAACATCGCTTCGTCCTACACCACAACACTGCAGGTTTATCTTCTTGTGTCTCCTTTTGTTTTGCAGGCACAAATCGACTTTGGACTAAAACAAATTCAAAATGCCAAGGAGCTTATCGCACATTATGAAGATCAGATAGCTGAATACATGTAGCTCTTGGAAATTGCAGTCCATTCTGAACCCAAAGGGGGAGTACCAAAAACAACAACTGCTGAGGCTAATAAAGATGCAGAAACTACGGAAGACCCTGAGGAGACTGATGAATAATCCTCATTCTGATTTGTTTCCTTTTTGTTTAGTTGTTTGGTCTTGTAGCTTTAATTGGGTCTGAGGTGGTATAAACTTTCTTTTGCTTCTATTTTTTTGCAATGTGTTTTGCACTTGTGTTGAAAAAACTGTCAACAACATCTCTCATAAACTGTGCTAACTTGTTTAACTTAGGGGGAGATTCTTTGTTATTCAGGGGGAGATATTCTTTTGCTCAGGGGGAGCTACAGTAAATGCGAAGATGTTCAATTGTGTCGTTTTTGGAATGTTATGTCCAGAAATGCGAAACATGGGAGATTGAAATGAATATTTTATTCCTAATTAATATTTTTCCTTTATTTAAAGTAAAAATATATATATACATAATAATAATAATAATAATAATAATAATAATAGTTTTGCATTTCTAGACTAATTTGACGTGAGGAATAAGATTTATTCCTAGACTTTGTGTGATTAATTCACTGTTATACCATGTAGCTGATTGGTGTTGAAGACACGTGCAGAACAACACTGACGCGGAGTGTTGATCGAAGAGTATTTTTCTATTGTTTTTTAAGCAATTTCGGTTTATGTATCAAGTTTTTATTTTGGTTTATTTTGATACATTTTAATTCCTTGGAGTGTCAATGAATTTTGGTTTTATTATTCTCACTAGTATTATTTTAGTGTAAACGATTACATATTTTTTCTAGTGAATTTTTGCTATGTGAAATTGCACAAGTATTTGTAATTATGCATAATTTAAATCTGGTCTCGATTTATTCAAGTTATACTTGTGTGTTAAATAATTAATTTACGTTGCATGTTATGTGCTCGTGTTGACAACACCAGAGCACAACACTAACTTCTGATACAAACAATATATTAATTTCATGTACGTTTATGATCAACAACACCTTTCAATGACTAATTAGGATAAGAGGACAAAAAAAAAAGACAAATGTTGTCTTGAATCACATTAATTTGGAACCTTCGACAAATTATATTCCTAACCATAGAGGGTCACACGGGTTTTGAAGTTTGTGTTCCCGTTGATATGGTTAAATTTAAGGATTTGAATTTGATTAAGTTTGATGGAGGTCAAACATATTAATTATGAATGAGTTTGTAATTGCATTACATATTTGTGAAGAGTGTGCACTTGTCTAATTTAGTGAATGAGTTTCAACATAAGCAGGTGCAAAAAATTATTCAAAAAATTATTAAGTTTTGTCACTGCACCAGAGCTGTCTGATAAGAGTTCAGTACCTCCAGTCTTCTCAGCATCAAGCTCACCTGCATCACACATGCCTAGTGAGTCTAAAGACTCAACACACCTGTACCAGAATAACAAGTACCTATACTTGGCACACAGCAGTGAAAAATATCATACTCAACACATTTTTCATGAACTTAAAAGCATAACATAATCATGTCGTGTAAAATCATAACGTGTCAAATCATGTCATCTCATGTCATTATAGACGTGTACAAGTTTTTTTAATTGAATTCAGTTTATTTGTTTTAACTTTTGTATCAGCTCTATCGTATAAGCTCTATAGATGGATCCATCTAAGCATAACCAAGGTACCGGGTGGCGGGGACATCAGCGACAGCATTACCTGTCCACTGAGCCTTGGCCTCAGCTCATCATATCTCATGTCATCATAGACATATACATCGTAAGTCACAACCAATTCTCATCCTTCAAAACATCAACATATTCACCACTTAAAAAAACATGCATATACGTAACTTTTCCTTTATACCAAGCATGCAATGTATTTATCGTAATTCCATAAAAATCATGAACATGATGCATAAGCGCTGCCAGTACCAAAATCTCACCCTGGAAACCCAAAAATTTTTATTTCATCCCTGGACCTCTAAAATTGACCCGAAGATTACGAAACTCCTTAAAATGTCCCAAAACATATTTAAAAGTATTCCTAGACATAAAATCGAGCCCAATTCATAACTTAACCGATTCGTTTTAAAACTTGAACTGGTGATAGGACTCGTTTTTACGTGTTTTTAGTGTTGTTTTTGAGTCGCGTTCATGCATCATATTAGTTTGTTTTAGTTGAATTTTGCAATTTTTTAGCATTATTGAGCATTTGACTAATCTCGTGTATTCTGTGGTTATTTTGTAGGAATTGAACCAAAAAGTGGGAGAAACTTTGGCATAATATCGAAGAGGTCTCGCTAGGGCGGTCAAAAGTGACCGCCTCAGCGAGCATTGTGGTCTGGCCGAGGATTATTTTGCGCAAGTGTCTCGCTAGGGCGGTCAAAAGTGACCGCCCCAGCAAAACCAGGGACGAGCTCGAGGAAGCTTATTCGAGGACCTCTCGCTAGGGCGGTCAAAATATACCGCCCTAGCGAGAAGCGAGATTGAGAAAGATTTGTTTCCAAATTTCTAGGGACTCTATTCTACACTATAACCTAACACACGAGATCAGCCGTTTTTGGACACACTTTATCAGACTTTTCATTAATTTTTCTTGGGGAGGAGGCTAGGAGCAAAGGAGATTTCGAAGACCTCGAGATTTCCACGCGTCGTGGCCGTCATCCATCGTCATCTTTAGTATTTTCATTATTCAGTATTTTATTTCTTACATTGATTGTTGGTTTTTATCATGAATTTCAGTAGCTAAACTCTAGATTTGTTGGGATTTGAGGGGATCCTACCCCGCACTCGGTGTTGAACATTATTTCTCGACGTTTTTATTAGTGATTTGTTTATGCTATTGTTCTTTCGTGTTTCAATCGAAGCCTAGCTAACTTCCTTTGATTATTTCATGTTGTTGATGAGTTCGATAGAATAGTTAACAATACGATCAAATAGTATAAACCACGGATTTACAATTTTAGTAGATATACGGAATTGGGTACGTGTCGATAGTGATAGTTCACCCGAATGAAAGCTAGTGGATTCAATAGAATGTAATGCAATCTTGAACTGTTAAATATTTGAGGACACTTGAGTACTGCATGTTTTTGATTAGTATTAATATAGCTCGACAGAGTATATTAATTAGTCTAGGGAATTCCGTCGAATGCACGAGTAAAAGTCGAGTGTAATTAGTTAAACACGAGCGGTAGGTGAACTGATAATTCCCAACAAATTCATTTCTCATTTGATTTAATCCAAATTAATCATTGCGTTCTTGAACACGTTTCTTTGCATTTTAATTATTTTAATTGTTTACTTTACATTAGTTTAATCATCAACTCAATTTATCGTTGCTAAAGATATTTTAATTGAAAATAAAAATAGTGTAACGCAGTCCTTGTGGAACGATAGCCGTATTTACTTATGTTTATTATAACTTGACTATCGTGCACTTGCGATATTTAAATCGAGCTTTTATTTATAAAATAAATTTTGGGATTATTCACTGTGCAAGTTTTGCTCGATCAAGTTTTTGGCGCCGTTGCCGGGGACTGTTTATTCACAATTTTTTATTTTTCAGTTAAATTCTTTAGTATTATTTATTTTATTGTTATTTGATACTCTCATTGTGTTGCAGATTTTTCTTGTGGTGCATGCGAAGATCACTCGAGTTTAAGCTTGAGCCTTTTGACCCCGAGATCGAACGCACAGCTAGACGTCGACTACAGCAGCAAACAGCGAAGGAAAGATTGGAAGGCGACTGGTAGATGACATGATTGGTATACAATTCTCGCTTACGACTCTTTCCGGGCAAGCTAAAGTCAAGGTGGTCAGGACCATTCACTATAGCCAAGGTGTTCCCATCGGGTGCAGTGGTGTTGCATGATGGCAAGGACGGGACGTTTACTGTGAATGCTCAAAGATTGAAGCACTATATCGGTGGCACAATTGAGCCACAAATTGGAGTCACTCGGCTCCATGACAGTCATTGAGGACATGGGTGAAGAGTCGAGCTCTAGACTATAAATTCAGAACTACTTCTACTCCTTATTTTGATTTTGATTATAGTTTTTTTTTTTTAGTTATTAATCGCATCATTTGCATTTAGGTAGTTGCATGGCATTGCATTCAAATTTTTTTTCCCGAACACTTCTCGCTCGGGCGGTCAAAACTGACCGCCCCAGCGGGTACTCGTTTTTAAAGAAAATCCTTTTGCGAAAACGTCTCGCCAGGGCGGGAAAAATATACCGCCCTAGCGAGTCGCGCAGATTAAAAAAATTTTTCTCCCCGAAAACTTCTCGCTCGGGCGGTCAATTTTGACCGCCCTAGCGAGTCGCACAGATTAACAAAAAATTTTTTCCGAAAACTTCTCGCTCGGGCGGTCTGTTTGTACCGCCCTAGCGAGTCGCGCAGATTATAAATACTTTCCTTTTCTCTTTTCCTCCCCACTTCGAACCCTACTCCTCCCCTCCGATTTTCGGCACCCCCCTCCATCTTTTGTACTCAATCCTTACTATTTGGTGATTTTTCAGGGCAAAGACTCAATCTTGGTCCATACACTCCACGAGGAAGCATTTAGGCTACAAGATTTTCTTCTCCGGCGGTCTTTCAAGCAACTCCGGTCATCTTCCACATATTCCGGTGAGCTTCTCCGGCGACACTCAACAATTTTCCGGCGGTCGGATACTTTGTGCACTCCAATCTCTACATGGCACCCAAAAGATCTAAGGTAACTCAGGGTGCTTCTAGTTCTCGTTCCACTCCATCTATGTTTGTGAATGAAAAAGCTAGGGAAAGATTTGAGCATGCTAGACTACATAGGAAACCAATCCCTGAGCGTGGATTTAGCTCGTTTCTTATCGGTCAATTTTTGAAGTCCCAAATAGAAAGAAGAGGGTGGAATGCCTTTGTAGCACAACCGAATGCAACAGTGGTTCCGGTTGTGCGTGAATTTTATGCCAATGCTCCGGAGGGAAATGAGTCGAAGGCATTTGTGAGGGGACATCTAGTCCCGTATGATCCCAAGACGATCAATGATATGTTGGGTTTACCGTCGGTGGACGATTCGGTGTTTCAGGCGTGGGTGCTTAACCCGGATTATGATTTGATCATTCGCACACTCTGTTATCCGGGCACCACGTGGAAACAACCGGGGACTTACACGGTCTTTCTTGAAAAATTTTTGAAAGTGGAGGGGGCATTGTGGTATGCATTCTTGTCTAAGAGATTGATGCTGGTCGGTCATACGAATGATGTGCAGCGTGAGCGGGCGGTTGTTCTTTATGCCATCTGTACTGGGATGGTGATTGATGTGGGCAGGCTCATTTTCGGACAGCTTAACATGTGCATTAATAGCAGAAATTTGGCTTTTTACTTTCCGACGATAGTGACTGAGCTGTGTGCCCGAGCGGGGGTGATATTTGCAGATGATGATGAGTGGTTACTGCTGATGAGAGCCATTGATGAGGCTCTTTATAGATCCAAGAGGGAGAAAAGACAGGCTGAGCTGCCCGAGGAGGTATTTTTCGATTATGGGGGAGCAGCTCAACCACCTCCGGCCTTAGGACATGCACCACCACCTCCGCAGCCACGCCGCCGTGCCATGCGAGATTGCCTCGACGAATTGGGCGCTTGGGCCACTTATCAGACTGAGTACCAGGCCGTTAATCAAGCCCACATTCAGAACATCGAATACTTGGTGCAGGGGATCTCAACTCATTTGGGCATCGACACGTCCGGCCGGCCACCTACACCAGCATACCCGTCACCCTTCCAGTTTCAATACCATTATCCTATGCCCCCAGCGGCTGAAGAGGGAGTCCCACCGCCTGAGAATGAGGAGGAGGACGATTTCTGATTAGGGGAGTTCACTGTTTCCCCTTGCCTTTTATTTTGCATATTCTTTCTTTGCATTTACATTCATGAGTTTTTTTTATGTTTTTAGTGTTTGTTTCGTTTTGTGCACTGAGGGCATTGCACAACTCTAGTATGAGGGGGGTAGATTGTTTTGTTTGCTTAGTTAATTGGTTTTAAATTGTTGCATTTCTTTTATTTGGTGTTGTTTATGGTGAGAAGACATAGTGTATGAGCCAATGATGATGTTGAATTGATAGTATACAAAAGTATTGATTGGGTCACCTCATGAATGGTACTCTTGATTGTTAAAGCATGAATTTTGGCACAAAGTTGAACTTTTTGAGCACATATGTGTGGGAACTAGAATTTTGTAGGAATAATGGTGAAATTTGAAGGTTTTGTGTGGTTAACTTGAAAGGCATCATTTATGAGTTGATTTAGCATGTAAACCCGTGAAAATAAGTCACTAATTGGGACCTTGAATGAGAACATGTGATTTGCCTTGAACTTTACATATACCTTTTTTTTTTCAATGCACTGAATTAAAATATCATACTCCTAACCAGCTGTAATCCAAAGTATATATTCTTAGCCTAGGGAGTACACGTGTGAAAATTGTGCATCAAAAAAAAAAAATATATATATATATATATATCGAAAAAGTATATCGAAAAAGTATATCGAAAAATAAAAAATTGGTGGAGATGTAAGGTGAGGGGCAGCCGAAATAAAAGGAATGAAATTCTATTCCTGGGCTAAAAGTTGGAGATGTAAGGAGACGAGGAAAGTCAGACGAAAAGTCTTGACGATTGCACAATGAAAATGATCGGTGTACTCCCGACTGTTAGCTACTTGAGCTTATTTTCCTTCTTTTCGACACCCTTCTCTGCACTTAAGAATCGAATAAAGTTCAAATTATGGTTAGTGATAAATGGACACGGGGGTGCATGCTAGTGATACTTGTATTGAAGTGCTAATTGAGTGACTCGCATGATCGGATAATTGATCTATTTGAAGTACGAATGACTAGACCCATCATGACACACACACACGTTCAAATTAGTGTCGAGATTTATGTGTAGATGAGAATGAGTATTCGTTTGTGATTCGACTAGATTATGAATTTGTGTGTGGGAAAGTTCACTGAGGCATGAGCATAACAGTTGTTAACTCACCATTGACATTTACTTGTGTTGGTTTTTTCTTGTTTGAGTATTTTGTGTTTGTTTTGTTTGTTTAGAATCTCGTGTTTTAACCTATTTTGCTCGAGGGCGAGCAAAAGGTTAGTATGAGGGGGTTGATAGGACTCATTTTTACGTGTTTTAAGTGTTGTTTTTGAGTCGCGTTCATGCATCATATTAGTTTGTTTTAGTTGAATTTTGCAATTTTTTAGCATTATTGAGCATTTGACTAATCTCGTGTATTCTGTGGTTATTTTGTAGGAATTGAACCAAAAAGTGGGAGAAACTTTGGCATAATATCGAAGAGGTCTCGCTAGGGCGGTCAAAAGTGACCGCCCCAGCGAGCATTGTGGTCTGGCCGAGGATTATTTTGCGCAAGTGTCTCGCTAGGGCGGTCAAAAGTGACCGCCCCAGCGAAACCAGGGACAAGCTCGAGGAAGCTTATTCGAGGACCTCTCGCTAGGGCGGTCAAAATATACCGCCCTAGCGAGAAGCGAGATTGAGAAAGATTGGTTTCCAAATTTCTAGGGACTCTATTCTACACTATAACCTAACACACGAGATCAGCCGTGTTTGGACACACTTTATCAGACTTTTCATTAATTTTTCTTGGAGAGGAGGCTAGGAGCAAAGGAGATTTCGAAGACCTCGAGATTTCCACGCGTCGTGGCCGTCATCCATCGTCATCTTTAGTATTTTCATTATTCAGTATTTTATTTCTTACATTGATTGTTGGTTTTTATCATGAATTTCAGTAGCTAAACTCTAGATTTGTTGGGATTTGAGGGGATCCTACCCCGCACTCGGTGTTGAACATTATTTCTCGACGTTTTTATTAGTGATTTGTTTATGCTATTGTTCTTTCGTGTTTCAATCGAAGCCTAGCTAACTTCCTTTGATTATTTCATGTTGTTGATGAGTTCGATAGAATAGTTAACAATACGATCAAATAGTATAAACCACGGATTTACAATTTTAGTAGATATACGGAATTGGGTACGTGTCGATAGTGATAGTTCACCCGAATGAAAGCTAGTGGATTCCATAGAATGTAATGCAATCTTGAACTGTTAAATATTTGAGGACACTTGAGTACTGCATGTTTTTTATTAGTATTAATATAGCTCGACAGAGTATATTAATTAGTCTAGGGAATTCCATCGAACGCACGTGTAAAAGTCGAGTGTAATTAGTTAAACACGAGCGGTAGGTGAACTGATAATTCCCAACAAATTCATTTCTCATTTGATTTAATCCAAATTAATCATTGCGTTCTTGAACACGTTTCTTTGCATTTTAATTATTTTAATTGTTTACTTTACATTAGTTTAATCATCAACTCAATTTATCATTGCTAAAGAAATTTTAATTGAAAATAAAAATACTGTAACGCAGTCCTTGTGGAACGATACTCATATTTACTTACGTTTATTATAACTTGAATATCGTGCACTTGCGATATTTAAATCGAGCTTTCATTTATAAAATAAATTTTGGAATTATTCACTGTGCAAGTTTTGCTCGATCAACTGGGGTCCCCGTTTTAACCCGAATCGACTCGAAACTTAACCAAAATTTTCCCAATTTTTTTTCCACGCCTAATAAACACCTAAAATGCTCTAAAAACCTCATAACTAGACCCTTAAATCACTCGGCCAAGTCCTACAAGTTTCTGGGCAAATCACTACTTCCCTTCTCAAAATCCTCGTGGCCACACACGATCACTAGCACTCCTCGATTCACACCAGCTCGCACCAGACCCAAACCAAGCCCTCTAGGACCTAGCCCAGAACCTAAAGAACCTACTGAAACGACGCCACCGGCTCCATGTAACCTACAAGTCGGAAACGAACACAAGAACCTAAAGTCTCCCCCACGCGAGCCCCTCTCCTCCACGCATGCGATCTGCTCACACAGGTGGTTCCAACGCGTGCCGTGCCCTTCCGAGCCTCATCTTAGACCCACCAGGGTCTGGTCTAAGGCTCAGCTAGGTCCCTGCGTTTTTAGGAGACATCCGCACGCTGATGTCCCAAAAATCGAGCCACTCCTAAGAGGCATTTCCCTCGGCCCTACAACCTACAGCCCCAACATGATATATAATCCTTAAAACAACATCATGTCACCATTAACAGCCTCTTAATAACACATCACATCAGCCATTGCACAGATCACCAAAGAAAACGTGAGCCACAAGCAAAGATGAGAGAAACTTAACAAAATCGAAAGCTTTTCCTCCTCATGGCTGCATCAAAAAATATCATGCATAAACACAATCATCAGTAAATACAACATGTATGATGCATAAAAAATGATACAAAACATTCCTAATGATGTTCCACGCATGGATAACGAATATCGAGCGCGCTAGGGAATTATTTGTTGCAAGAGCAAGTGACAGCCGAAGCCTCTCAGCTAGTGTTTGTGTTGAAACCGAGAGGAAAAGTGGTTGTGGAAGGGGGTGTCGGCTGGTACAAGTTTATTAGGTTTAGGGATACTTAGTGTGGTAGTTAAATAATAATCAATAATACTAATGGGCCATAAATTGGTTCTTAAAATGTTTAAAAAGGATTTTAAGCCCAACTAGCTTAAAAGTAGGCCTATTAAGTCCAACCATATCCCCGGAAAATATTTCGTGTTGGAAATTTTTTGAAAATATTAGCCGAACCCTCAAAAAGTCCCCTGATTCGATAAAATTTACGTACCGGTTAAAAATAAAATCATGCGGGTAAAAATACCTAATAAAACCCATTTTTTCAAAACTCACTTAAAAACACTTTAAATTAACTAATAAAAATTAGTCTTTTAATAAAATAATTTTCCTGAAAATTCTTCGGGCTCCGTTCCTCGTTCGAGCGCGAAATGCATCAAAAAAACCTTATGCATAAACTTTTAAAATTTCATGAAATAAATCCTATTATGCATGAATTATGCATAAAATCCTAAAAAATGATTAAATCCATAATTTAAATAAAATTTTAGATTGCATGCATTCAAGTTATGTGATTTAAATTACTGAACCTTACAACTCTCCCCCCTTAAACAGAATTTTGTCCTCAAAATTTAGAACTTAACGAATAACTTCGGGTAGCGACTCCTCATCTCGGTCTCGGTTTCCAAAGTAGCCTCCACCTCGTATTGATTCAGCCACTTAACCTTGACCATCTGGATCACCTTGGTCCGGAGCCTCTTCTCCTGCCTATCCAAAATCTGAGTGGGTCTCTCCTCGAATGATAGGTGCGGTGTCAGTTGAAGTGGCTCATAGGTAAGCACATGCGCAGGATTCGATATGTGCTTTCGCAACATGGAGACGTGGAACTGATGCGACTTTGATTGTTCCACTCCCAAGAGCATGTTGTCCAAAAGTAGTAAAATTCGGTGAGTACGAATATCGTATCCACAGGAAAGCTAATGTAATTACAAGTCCATTACAATGTATTTTTGTTTTTGTTTTTTTTTTTTCGTTTAATTGTTTGAATCTTTAATTGGTAATTTTTTATTGTTCAAATTTTAATTTAAGTAGTTGAGATTAAAGGATCCACTCTTGTTATTTTAATAAAGTTAACATTAATGAACATTATTGAAATCCACTTAATAAAATGGTTCCAATATATTAAATAATCATATTTTTATTATTTTATATATTATTATCTTATAAGTATATATACCAAAACTTTTAAATGTTGTCAAGTATTTATTGTGCTATATATATATTTGTAAACACTAAATCAAGGTTCTCACTTTAAATAGTTGGTAAAACAAAACTAACATTTAAATGGTACCAAGAAATTAATATTATGATATATTGATATATAATAAATCAAGGCATCCACTTTAAATGGTTGATAATACCAAACAAACATTTAAATGGTACCAAAAAATTAATATTATGATAAATTCATATATAATAAATCTAGGCATCCACTTTAAATGGTTGGTAATACCAAACAAACATTTAAATGGTTCCAAGAATTTAGTATAACATATAGCAACAATAAATCAAAACTCTCACTTATAAGTAGGGCATAATAATGCTTAAAGAAATAAATATAACATAAATAATAAATAATGATTAAATAATATAAAACATAGATTCTTACCTTTTAATAACCTTATTATCATGCCAAGATTTTCACCTTTTCATCTCAACTTTGGGAAGTTAGCTACTCATTATTCAAAGTGTAAAATTTTGAATATGAATTTACATGCTAATTATATTTAAATCAAGAAATAAATGAAAAACAAAGAGAGAAATATTAGGAACTCAAAGGTTTGTTCATAAAATGAGAGATATCTCAATTCATTACAATTCACCCCTATTTATAGCCAAATTTGGGGAGACAACCACAAATCATTGGTATTCCAAGAAATTATATTTTAATACACATCACTTTTGAAAATCTTCCCATCCGAATTTTTTCCACATAAAACAAAACATGTAGATAATTGAGTTTTTTGAATTGTGGTTTTTTTAACCATTTGACCAAGTAATTTGAGAGATATGCTCAAAATGCTAGAGCATGGTAAAACTGCCACTTCTTTGGTAACTTTATTTGTTGCTTAATTTGATTCCACTTGTGAGAAGATTTTTATCTTATGCTTGCCACCAATATTGTAGATATTAACATCAACTTTTTACAGGTCCAAGAATCATCTTAATCCCATTTTCAACGCCAAGGTTATTTTTTTTTATCGAACCTGTAAAAATAGTACAAACTTATAATTACACAACAACTTATATTTTATACAATTTATTATAAACATATAATATTTAAACATTTAATTAAACAAAAACTATAAATTTATATTATAAAATATTTAATTAATATACAATTTTTTATCTTTATCAGGAACACATTATGAAGTCCCGCCAGATTCGGCGGTAAAACAACTCTGTACGCAAGTGTCCCAACACTCTCTAGGATCTCAAATAGTCCAATGAATCTAGGACTGAGCTTGCCTTTCTTCCCGAACCTCATCACACCCTTCATTAGTGCGACTTTCAGGAACACATGATCCCCTACTGCGAACCCAAGATCTTTCCGCCTCTGATCAGCATAGCTCTTCTGACGGCTCTGTGCAGTCTTCATCCTGTCCCGGATCATGGCCACTAACTCTACTGTCTGTCGAAAATATCCGGACCCAACTCTGCTCGCTACCCTACCTCGTCCGAATAAACTGGCGACCTACACTTCCTTCCGTACAATGCCTCATACGGAGCCATACCTATTGATGCCTGGTAACTGTTGTTGTACGTGAACTCCACAAGAGGAGACTTTGGCTCCCAGCTGCCCATGAAGTCGATCATGCATGATCGGAGTAGGTCCTCCAAAATCTGAATCATCCTATCTGACTGACCATCTGTCTGAGGATGGAAAGCAGTACTGAACAATAGCTTCGTACCCAATGCCCGATGGAGACTTTTCCAGAATGCAGTCGTGAACCTCGGATCCCTGTCTAACACGATAGACACTGGAATCTCGTGCAGTCTGACTATCTCTCTGATGTACCACTGTGCATACTGAGTCATGGAGAATGTCTTATTGATCGATAAGAAATGAGCTGATTATTGAGCCGATCAACAATCACCCAGATGACATTGAATCCTTCAGTAGTCCTCGGAAGCCTTGTCACAAAATCCATAGTAATGTTCTCCCATTTCCACTCGGAATAGGGAGTGGTTTCAGCTTACCTGCAAGTCGCTGATGCTCTGCCTTGACCTGCTGACAAGTCAAACACTCGGAGACAAATCGCAAGATATCTCGCTTCATGCTCTGCCACCAATACAGAGTATGTAGATCCTTATACATATTCGTACTCCCTAGATGGATGGAGTACGGGGTGCTGTGGGCCAAGCTCAAGATATCTGCTCGATTGGTATCACTGTTAGGAACCCATAGGCGATCCCTATATCTGACTATGCCGTTCAAACTGCATACAGTCTCTGGCCCATAGTCTCGTCCCTCTGTCTCCACTTCTGCAACTGATCGTCAAAAGTCTGCCCTGCTCGAATTCGGTCTCTCAGAGTCAGCTGCACCATCAGAGTACCAAGATTCGGGGCCTTGCCCATGGGATAAACTGCAAGCTCAAATCTCTGAATCTCAGCCTGTAGCGGTCTCTGCACTGACAGGTGAGCAATCACTGCGTGTTTTCTGCTCAAAGCATATGCAACCACATTAGCCTTACACAGATGGTAGCTAATGTCACAATCATAGTCCTTCACCAGCTCAAGCCACCTTCTCTGTCGCATATTCAGTTCTTTCTGTGTGAAGAAGTACTTCAGGATCTTATGATCTGTAAAAATCCTGCACTTCTCCCCATACAGGTAGTATCTCCAAATCTTCAGGGCAAATACCACTGCTGCTAGCTCGAGGTCATGAGTCGGATAGTTCTTCTCATGGATCTTCAGCTGTCTTGATTCGTAGGCTATAACTCTGTCATGATGCATCAGAATTACGCCCAGACCAAGCTTTGATGCATCTGTATAAACCAAAAACTCTCCTTGCCCTAATGGCATAGCTAGAACTGGTGCAGTAGTCAAAGCCTTCTTAGTCGGTCAAAGATCTCCTGGCATTCAGATCCCCAGATGAACTTGGCATTATTCTTCGTCAAGGCGGTCATAGGCACCGCAATAGAAGAGAAGCCCTGGATAAACTTCCTGTAGTAACTTGCCAATCCCAAGAAACTACGGATCTCTGTCACACTCTTAGGAACTGGCCAATCTCTTACTGCCTCTACCTTGCTGGAGTCGACCTCTATGCCATCCTGTTATACAATGTGGCCTAAGAATGCCACTCTGTCAAGCCAGAACTCACATTTGCTGAACTTGGCATACAGTCGTCTATCGTAAAGAGTCTGCAATACTGTCCTCAGATGATGACTGTGCTCCTCTCTTCTTTTCGAATAGATCAGGATATTGTCAATGAAAACTATGACAAACTGATCCATGTATGGCTGAAACAGGCGATTCATGAGATCCATGAAAAATCGCTAGCGCGTTCGTCAAACTGAAGTGCATCACCAAGAACTCATAGTGCCCGTAACGCGTCCAGAAGGCTGTCTCATGTACATCTGACTCCCTCACTTTTAGCTAATGATACCCGGATCGAATGTTTAACTTGGAGAACGCTAATGCTCCATAAAGCTGATCAAATAAGTCACCGATCCTCGGCAGCTGATACTTATTCTTAACTGTGACCCTGTTCAGCTCTTGGTAGTCAATGAACAGTCGCATGCGGTCATCCTTCTTCTTAACAAAAAGAACTGGTGTGCCCCATGGAGAAAAGCTAGGGCGAATGAAACCCTTATCTAACAGATCCTGAATCTGAATTTTTAGCTCCTTCATCTCTGTAGGTGCTAATCGGTAGGGTGCCTTAGATATCGGCACTGTCCCTGGCATGAGCTCAATCGAAATGTCAACCTCTCTGTCTGGTTGGATGCCTGCAACATCGTCATGGAAAACACCGGGGAGCTCCCTGACTATATCAATGTCCTCCACCCTCTGACTGACTGGCTCTATCACTGATACGATGCTGGCTAAGAATGCATGTCAGCCTCTATTGACAAACCTCCTCGCACACAAGCAGTAAATGACTTGCTTGAACTGCTGGTGTCTGGCAGCCTAAAAAACAAATGGCTTTCCATTGGGTGGTCTGAAAGAAACTGACCTCAGTCGAAAATCTATGACTGCTCCATGTGAAAATAGCCAGTCCATACCCAACATGATGTCAAAATCTGGCAACGGTAGTACTATCAGATCCTCAGATGGATTCGATACTCTGAACCCTGAATCTATCGCTACTGGTATGATTCCCAGTCGCTTCACAAAAGATTAAGATATAAATGAATTCGTAGCCCCTGAATCTAGCAATGCATGAGTGGCTCCACATGCAATATATATCCTCCATGTGACAAAATATACCATCATATCTAATCGTGTTGAAACTTAAAAATTTAGTTACCGACAATTAACCCAAAATCCTAAAAAAATCACTGAATTAACCCAAACATCATTCCCCAAAGAAATCGAAATTGATCCTTAGAAAAATCGAAAATTGCATTTTAGCCCTTTAAAGTTCAAAAATTGCACTTTGGGTCCTTCTACTTTTCGAAAATTACTATTTTACCCCATAAAATCATTCGTCGATAAATTTTTTCTCAATGAAATAAATGCATTCTTAGTCTCAACTAGGTAGAGCATGCATCCTGATTCCTTCTAAGTCATCAATTCCAATAATTAAATCCTCATACAAGTATAAAACCCAAGCAATTGTACAGTAATTTAAAATCTTAAACCAAAGGTTTACCGATAATCAGTGTCGAGTCTGGTGCTGCCTCAGCCTCCTCGGCAGGCCCTCCTGCCGCATACAAAGACATTTGAAGTTTCCCCACCTGCCCTCACCGAAATGGAACCTGCCGCACTGAAGGCATGGCTGCCTGTCATCTGGCTTAGGCGCCCCTGGCGCCTGAGGAGGTCTCTACTGTTGTGGCCTCATACCCTGTCCCTGGTGCCTTTGCTGCCCCTGCTGCCTCAGTGGCCCGGCAAATTGCTTCTTATGAGGCTGGGAACCGGAATGAGCCTGCTGCCTCTTCCTATGCATTTCATGGTCTATGTCTCGCAGTACCTGCTTTGCCTGAAAAGCGCAGGCAGTGGCCTCATCATGACCTGCCAGCCTCATCAGCATGACGTCCCGACAAAGATTGGGTCTCAGTCCATCTAGGAAATGCCTCAGCTTTTGGGCGGCATCTTCTGCTATCATGGGCACAAAATGGCAGCCCATGTTAAACTTGAGGATAAACTCCACCACAGATAAGTCCCCCTGCCTGAGGCTCATGAACTCTCTCGTCAGGCGGCCCCTGACGTCAGCTGGGAAATACATCCCGAAGAACATCTCTCTAAATCTGGCCCACGTGAGAGTAGCCACATCCACTGCATGTGGAGCTCCCTCCCATAACAGGGACACATCATCCCTCAGCATATAAATGGCGCACCTGGCCCGGTCGCAAACCCTCATCTGTAGATAATCAAAATGTAACTCCAGAGACCTAATCCATTCCTCTGCAACGAATGGATAGATGGTACACCAGAACTCCTTTAGGTTGAGCTTACGAAACTGCTCAAAAACATATGTCTGTTGTGGGTGTACCTGCTGGCCTAGTTGGGCCTACTCCATCAGTTTAGCTATCCCCTCTAGAACTCGGGTAGCTGGGAATCATGGCGGTGGTGGTGGAGGTCCTCTGCCTCTTCTAGTAATCTCGTCCTGCCTATCAGTACTGGGAGCATGTCTGGGTGGCATATCTGAATACAGTCCATTTTAAAACGTGACCCCTCATGCAATTAATCTAGTTTTTAAAACAGCAAATTCTTAAATCGTAAAAGCAGTTAAAAATGAACATTAAATCATCGTAAATCATAAATCAAGTAAACATGTAGGTGATAACCGTAAATCATTTAAATCATTTAAAACATAAAAGCTTACATACTTGAGGCTTGAAGACTGAGCGGAAGAAGCTGACGGGGGCACAACCCTATACAGGACCCTTGCTCTGATATCAACTGTAACATCTATTCGTTTTAAAAGTGTAAAAATATATATATATTTTTTTTAAAAAAAAAGCTCACATTTTCTTAATAACTTTTAAAATAATCGTTTTTATTTGACAATAAAAATAGCACGGTTTAAAATAATCAACATCATCCAAGATCAAACGTAAAAATATACGAGTAAAAATCGTAATATCATCAACGTATAAAATTGTTTAACTCCTCTCAAAAACTCATAAATCAAATGCGGAAAAACATGCGGTCCTCGGGTCATGTCACTGCACTAGAGCTGCATGCTCAGAATTCAGCACCTCCAGTCTCCTCAGCATCAAGCTCACCTGCATCACACAAGCCTAGTGAGTCTAAAGACTCAACACACCTATACCAGGAATAACAAGTATATATACATGGCACACAGCAGTGAAAAACATCATACTCAACATATCTTTCATGAACTTAAAAACATAACATAATCATGTCGTGTAAAATCTTAACGTGTCAAATCATGTTATATCATGTCATTATATATGTATACATGTTCTTTTTAATTCAATTCAGTTCATTAGTTTTGACTTTCATCTCAGCTCTATCGTATCAGCTCTATCGATGGATCCATCTACGTATAACCACGGTACCGGGCAGGGGGGACATCAGCGACAGCATTACCATCCACTGAGCCTTGGCCTTAGCTCATCATATCTCATGTCATCGTATACATATACTTCGTCAGTCACAACCAATTCTCATCCTTCAAAATATCATCATATTCACCAATTAAAAAGATGCATATACGTAACTTTTCTTTTAAACCAAGCATGGAACGTATTTATCGTAATTCCATAAAAATCATGAACATGATGCATAAACATTTAAAATATCATAAATTTGTGCTCAGAGCGCTGCTAGTACCAAAATCTCACCCCGGGGGCAAAATGGTCAAACCCAAAAATTTTCGTTTAACCCCTGGACCTCTAAAATTGACCCGAAGCATACCAAACTACCTAAAATATCCGAAAACAAATTTCAAAGCATTCCTAGACGTAAAATTGAGCCCAATTCATAACTTAACCAATTCGTTTTAAAACTTTGACCGAGGTCCCGGTTTTAACCCGAATCGACTCGAAACTTAACCAAAAGTTTCCCAATTTTTTTTCCACACCTAAAATGCTTAAAAACCTCATAACTAGACCCTTAAATCACTCGACCAAGTCCTACAAGTTGTTGGACAAATCACTACTTCCCTTCTCAAAACCCTCGTGGCCACACCGATCACTAGCACTCCTCGATACACACCAGCTCGCACCAGCCCCAAACCAAGCCCTCTAGGACCTAGCCCAGACCTTAAAGAACCTACTGAAACCATGCCACCGGCTCTATGCAGCCTACACGTTGGAAACGAACAAAAGAATCTGAAGTCTCCCCCACGCGAGCCCCTCTCCTCCACGCATGCGATCTACTCACACAGGCGGTTCCAGCGTCTGCCAAGCCCTTCTGAGCATTGTCTTAGACCCACCAGGGTCTGGTCTAAGGCTTGGCTAGGTCGTGCGTTGCTAGGAGACACTCGCACGCTTATGTCCAAAGAATCGAGCCACTCCCAAGAGGCATTTCCCTTGGCCCTACAACATACATCCCTAACACGATTTCTAATCCTTAAAATAGCATCATGTCACCATTAACAGCCTCTTAATAACACATCCCAGCAGCCCCTTGCACAGATCACCAAAGAAAACGTGAGCCACAAACAAAAATGAGAGAAACATAACAAAATCGAAAGCTTTTCCTCCTCATGGATGGATCAAAAAATATCATGCATAAACACATTCATCAGTATATACAACATGTATTATGCATAAAAAATGATACAAAGCATGCCTCATGATGTTTCACGCAAAGGATAACGATGATCGAGCGCATCGGGAATTATTTGTTGCAAGAACAAGTGACAACCGAAGCCTCTCAGCTGGTGTTTGTGTTGAAACCGAGAGGAAAAGTGGTTGTGGAAGGGGGTGTCGGCTGGTACAAGTTTATTAGGTTTAGGGATACTTAGTGTGGTAGTTAAATAATGATAAATAATACTAATGGGCCCTTAATTGGTTCTTAAAAAGTTTAAAAAGGATTTTAAGCCCAACTAGCTTAAAATTAGGCACATTAAGTCCAACCATATCCCCAAAAAAATTTAGTGTTGGAAAGTTTTTGAAAATATTAGCCGAACCCTCAAAAAGTCACCTGATCCGATCAAATTTACGTACCGGTTAAAAATAAAATTATACGGGTAAAAATAACCAATAAAGCACATTTTTTCAAAACACACTTAAAAACACTTTAAATTAACTATAAAAACTAATCATGTAATAAAATAATTTACCTAAAAATTCTTCGGTCTACATTCCTCGTTCGAGCGCGAAATGCATCAAGAAACCCTAATGCATTAACTTTTAAAATTTCATGAAATAAATCATATCATGCATGAATTATGCATAAAATGCATAAAAATGATTAAATCCATAATTTAAATAAAATCCTAGATTGCATGAATTCATGTTACGTGAATTAAATTCCTGTACCTTACATTAAGGGTTGGTCAAATTGATATATATTTTGTGAAAATTTGATAAATTTTTCCTTGAAAAAACTAATTTTCTTAAAATTATAAAATTTATTATGAAATAAATAATTGAGATATAATTTTAATTATTTATGGTAAAGATGTTTTACAAAAAATTTAATTATAAATAAATTAATTATATAATTAAATAAAAATGTTTATTTAATTTATGGATTTATTTTCATTTATAGTTGTCAGTGATAAATTTACAAGATATATTGTATAATGAAAATATATAATATTGTATGTTTTTATATAACAAGAGATATTATATTGTAAAAGGGTTAAGAGTTATGACCAAATTGCTAGTTGTATGTTATTATATTTTACAATGTTATAATTTTAATTGTGTGATAATGATTAAAGTGATCATTTTTGTGGTCTATTCCAAGCTCTTATATTTGTATCTCATTGTGTCATGAAGATTTAATTTAAATATTAGACTGAATGGGAGGTCAAGATTTGAAGATGATGAACCTAGAACATCAAGAGTTTTTAAAACCAAAGACATGCAAAATATTATAAGCTTATGTAATATTCAATTTGCATCCCTACATTTAGTTAGGTGTTGGACGCATATCTATGTATGGCTCCTACCTATCAAATAGCTTTTAGTAATCGATTATACTTTTGTTATAATGCATGTGATATTATAAATAATTAATATGCGTGTCATTATATAATGACAAGAGTTTCTTGAATTCACAAAATATAAAAAAAACATTTCGTAAGTCTTAAATTAATGATAAGACAAATTTTCAAAATTAAAATCCTTCATTTTAGAGTAGATTCAAAATTAATATCTAGCAAATAAAGGAAAAATTAACAGAGCATAATTTTTTTGTCTTTCAATGATGGTTGCATGATTAACGCTACTCGATGTTATTGTCTGAATCATATTATTGGGGAGGGCTGGATGCCCGAAAGCAGTGACTTCCACCAAATTTTTTGATGTGAAATTGGTGTGACTCCTATGACTTCGACTCATATTATTGAGAGACCTCATGACAACCGTTTTCAACTATTTAACATTGATGGGTCGGACAAGACACGTAAAGATAAACATCATATTATTGGGCTCCTAACAAACATAAGGCAAATTATGTCAGGGTTGCAAGGGGTCGCAATTGGGCTCTAGCTTTTGGAAATTATGTTTGGCTGATATTATTTGATATCATAATTTAGCAATAGAGCATTGCGTGCTTAATAATGTAATACAATTTCTTTTTTTCATCAGATGGTGGTGAAAATGTCTACAATAGTGCAAGTTAATTCATAAAACATAAGTCCATATTTTATAACTTATAAAATAATTTAAAATAGTCGGTAATGATTATTTATTTCATATTCAATGTATTTTCTATTTTTCACATAATCCACTATCAGTTAAACTCGATCAAAAATATATAACCAAAACTAATTTCAAGATTGGCTAAGAAAACTGAAGATTGTTCTAGCATTAGAAATAAATGACATACACACTTACTAGGTCTTATCCGAAATAGACACTTGAAACATCAGTCTTGCTAAAAGGCAGAAGAATGTCAGATGGTGGAACCATTGTCAGCAAGCTAAAGTGTAATATTCTAGCTTCTTTGTTAAATGAACTACAAAGGCAATTTGAAGAAACAGTGAATGTTGTTGACATTTATATGAACATGCAAGAGTTGTATGGTGTTCAAATTCATATAAATGATGTTGACATTCATAAACACATAACAAGAGTTATATGATGCTCAAACTCGTACAATTAGGCATGTTGCTATCAACGAGCTCATGGCCACACACATCCAATAAGGGGCCTCAGCCATTGAGCACGACGTCCATTTGATTGGGTTTATTGAGAAAATGGTTAGACTAAAATTGGTAATTCCCAAAGAGCTCCATGATGAAATCTTCTTGTTGTCACTCCCCTCCTCATTTTATAGGTTTTGTGGTGAACTCTGATATGAATAAGATAGAGGCTAGCCTTGAAAATCTAGTTAATATGCTTACGACTTACCGGACCACCATAAAAAAGGAAAATAATTTTTTTCAAGTACAAAGTAAAACGTGCAGATGATCTTATTGGATTTGATCCATATAGATGTGTATGTCCCACTAAATTTTAGCATCAAATATGAGTATTTTTACTTTATTTCCTTTGGTGAGGACTCACTAAGAGTGTGTTATGCAGGTGAGCATGTTATTGAGGGGACTGGAGGTGCCGAACTCTGAGTCGGACAGGATGTGCGTGCACGACCCGAGGACCACATTTCTTCCGCACATGATGATTTTTTATGAGTTTTGAGAGGACATGAGCATTTTAACATTGGTTTTGTTACGTTGCTATTTTTAGGATTTTTACTCGTTATATTACGCTTTTTCTGTTGGTCTAGTTTGGCCATCTTATCTTTAGCTTTTGAAAAGTCCAAACAATTCAGAGCTGAAATATAAGAACAATTAAGAAAAAGTTTTAAAATAATTTGATCTCATCGAGGTGGAGAATACTTGAATGCTGAATTCCAATATTATCTTAAATGGAATATGATTCTATCATAGTGGACTCCTCTTGCACACCACAATGAATTGTGTGTCAGAACATCAAAATCGAACATCGATGGACATGGTTTGATTTATGATGTGATTCACTAAATTGCGACCATCCTTTTTTGAGGATTTTCACTTGAGACCACATAACTGTTGATGAACAACATCTATACAAAATTAATAGATAAAATACCATATGAGATATGGATGGGAAATCCGCTCAAGTATTTTTATCTTATAATATGGAGATTGACGGATCATGTGCTAGGCACCTTGGGGTTCTTTGAACACAATAAATCAATGAGCTGCAATAGCTCGTGTTCTAAGAATGTGTACACCGATTAATTAAATCGAGTTTGGTTACAAACCAAGCGGAAAAAACTCGAAGTAATCCTTCGTTAAGAAACACCGATATCATGTGTAACTGAATAACTGAAAATATAGGGAATCAGTTGTGACATACATCAGTTTAGTTATGATGAAGATTGAATTGACGGATGCTATAACTGAACAAATTGGTTTGAAAACAGTAGTTAAACAATTAAATAGCACAAGATATGTTTATGGATATTCGGAGACTTCAACTGCTCCTACGTCACCCCTTCTACCACCTCGGGTAAGATCCACTAGAAGACTTTGATTAATTACAACGAATATAGTAACCCACCCAGCTTAGGACTTAACCACTACCTAGCTGAACTCCTGGTCTAGACTGAAGGTAGCACTTTCTGGTCAACACTTGTTTGACGTTTGTGTGTCAAATACTACATATTCAAGTTTATTGTCTTTGTGCAAGACTATGTTTGAGTGGTGGTGTTCGTGTGTGTGAGAACTGATCTCTGAGTTTAACATAAAAGTACTCTCACACACTGAGGGAATTGTGCTTCTAATTTAAGCTGATAAAACGATAAAGTGTTCTCTCTGGGCTGATTGCTTCTTATAAGCTGATATGCAATATGTGTTCTCTTTATCTTTTTATCTTCACAAACTCTTATTGTTCTACTCATGCTATATTGGTCTTCACTGATCTTCTATTTATAGGCGGAAAACTGATCGTACAGTGAGACTCAATAATTGTATCTGTTGTAGCTTGAATGTATTCCTTGAGCTTTGTGTCTCAACTTTTCCGACATCTACACTGGAACATTTTGTCTCTAAGTTTTGCTGAAACGTCCATTATTGTACCTTTTATCTTATAATAAATTTTCCTCAGTGTGCATTGCTGGATTACATTGAATAAGTTTGTCGTGTTCTGAAAACTAATTGATTCCCAACTGATTTTCTGAACTAGTTAGTTGAACTGATCTTGAACTGGTTTGGTGAAATCAGTTGGCTCATCAGCTGAACTGATTTCGCTGCTTCTGTTGAACTGGTCAACTGAACTCTTCATCAGTTGAACTCTTCATCAGCTGGCCGGGCTTCTGAAGGTCTTTAGCTGAACTGTCTATCAGCTGGACAATCAGTTGAACTGATTCAGTTTTGTCGATCAGTTGGTGTTTTCAGTTTGCGTCACGATAGCTTCAGTTTTGACTTGATAACTAATCAACTCGACGCCTGATAAGCTCCAGCTACTTGCGCACTTAGGTAAATCATTAGAAACAAAATAACAAGTTTTTTTATTATCAAAATCAAGAATGCGAATATGAAATGTTCCAACAATATCTCTTTTTTTTATGATCACAAAACTTGAACAGTTAAAGCGATTATACAAATAAAAAATGATTCTCCGCCTTTGTGAGAATCAAAATTTTTTAAAAACTTTTAAAAATAGTTTTTCAGTACGAGGGATAGCAGAAAGAAAAGCTCTCCCTCAACAATTGAATAAAACGATTTGAAAACAATTTTTCAGTTCGGGGGGAATAAAGCTCCCCCTCACTAACTGAATAGAAAAATCCCCCTCAAAAATATAATCATTTATGTTATTTATGAAGTTTTAGCATCATTTAATATTCAAGCAGTTTTGGCAACAAATCTTAAGATATCAGTTCAATTACGTGAGAAACTAACTGGATAAATATGATGTTTATTTAATCAAATACGCATCCCTTTTATACATTTAAGCGCACCATGTGTAAGGGAAATTTCTATTACAATAGAAAATATTAAATAATCATCAAATATTAGTCAGTTTATACATAATAGAACTGGATATATTAACAACTAGTCAACTTGAATGCTTTGAATGTTGCATCGATCTTGAGTCTCTTTTGCCAGAAGAGCAGTTAATTTTCCTTTGACTTTATCTATGTGCTGGCTAACTGGTCGGGCTGGCTCAAACTGGACTCAACTGATGTTGAACCGCATTGATCATTTATATTTATCTGATATGGCAATTAAGCGGTGGAACTTCTGATGATTAAGCTCCACTTAACTCATCAGTTTGAACTGGTAATTGGGTTTCTTCTCTTGATCAGTTGAACTGGTAGACTTGCAACTGAAATCTTGTCCACAGAACAGTTTAGTTGTTCTGCTATCAGTTGAACTCAAAACCCTGCAAGCTGCTAAAACATCAATGTTAATGACCCGAGTGAAGATGCTACAATGTTAGTTGCAGAGCCAAGAACCTTATCTCTTCTCAGGGCAAACACATAAAATATTTAAGAGGATTTTGAAATCCATTTTAATTAACATTTTGAAACATATTTTAAAATATCAATTTTCAAATGTTCTTCTTAGAACAGCTAGCTATGATACCAATTGAAACATCGTGTTAAAAGCACCTCAAGGTGCCCAACAAACGATCCTTCAAAGATGCCCTACTTATGTGAAGAAAACAGATCTATTTTTTGTTATTTTGTGGGATATCCAAAGAATTATGTTTGATATTAATTATACAACCCCAAAGAACTAAAAGTGTTTGTTTCTAATAATGCTACCTTATTGGAGAATGATTTTCAATTAGATAGAAAATGTAGTATGACATAACTCGAGAAGATTCGAGGAACACCAACTTCTGAAATAATAGAACCAACACCCAAAAAACCAATGGAAATATTGCACACTCTTAGGAGATCTGAAAGGAACTCAAGGCCACCTATTAGGATGAGTCTCCTTCTTGAAGAGGGCCAAGATGAGCTCAATCATGGATGTTATTCATGGAGCTTCATAGAAGCATTGTATGATGTTGATTCATGCAAATGACTTGAAGTCATGCAGTACTGAATTGACTCCATGTATTGGAACCAAGTATGGTTCTTAGTATATCACCTGAGTGAATTGTTCTCATAGGATGCAAACAAATTTACAAAGTAAGCTTGGGTTGGATGGGAAGGTAGTGACCTTCAAAAAAATAATGGTAGCAAAAAGATATACTCAAAGACAATGTATTGACTATGAGAAAACCTCTTATTAATTCGTGATATTCAAGTCCATTAAAATTCTGTTAACCACAGCAGCATGTTATAACTATGAAATATGACAGATGTATGTGATGACATCATTCTTTAATGGTTATATTAAGAAAAAATATATATTTCTTAACTTGAAGGATTCACATCATTAGGAAGTGAGCATAATACATACAAACTTCAGATATCTATTTATTGTTTTAAAAAAGCATCTAAGAGTTGGAACTTATTAGATAACACTATCAAAGAATTTGATTTTGTTAAGAATCCTAGGAACCTTTCGTGTATAAGAAGGTTAGTGGGAGTACAATGACATTCCTAGTACTTTATGTTGATAACGTACTACTCATTATGAATGATGTATAATTATTGCAATAAACTAAAATATAGCTAGCGAGTAAATTCTCCCTGAAGACATAGATGAAGTATCTTATGTATTAAGAATACAGATCTATAAGGATAGATCAAATTGGATTCTAGGGCTTGCCTAAAACTTTTATATCGATACCATAATAACAAGATTCTCTATGGAGGAGTCTAAGAGATAATATATATCAATGTGTCATGGTGTGACTCTATATTCCTTATACATCTGTAATCTGATATTAGTCAAACCCAGGTCCATTACATTGGAAATCCTTGAATGGAATTCTAAAGTACTTGAGGACTATGAATTTGTTCATGGTCTATGCGTGTGGAGAATTAAAATTGGAAGGCTAAACTAGTTCTAACTTCCAATCAGATGCAGTGTTCAACCTCAATGGTGGTGTTATCTCTTGAAAAATATTCCAATCAAGAAACCATAGTGGATTCAATTACTGTGGCTGAATACATAGTTGAATCGGCTGAAAGAAAAGAGGTTGTTTGGAGGGACTACACTATACTCCAACCATAACCCACTGGTTTTTGTAGGTACTTTAGTGATATCCAAGGGATCATGAAGAGGTGATACTAGACGATCATACGATGATCTGATGGATGCAATGAAACTTGAGTTAAGAAGTTCTTGATCATAATGGGTTGATGAAAAGAATGGGCTAATTAGGGTAAGCCCGAATAAAGACTAATTTTGTCCTTAATCACATGAATTTGTGAATCCACGACTAGTTATATCCCTCAACTATTGACGGATACACAAGTACTGAATCATATGTTCCCATTGAAATAGTAAAATACAAGGCGTTGAATTTGATGATTAAGTTTGATG